>NC_062565.1:140246265-140549295 GCF_022837055.1 Prionailurus viverrinus | reverse complement strand
AAAATGTTTTTGATATTTTGCAAAAATCACCTTTATGAAATATAAGACACTTAGGATTTCTTTTTTGAAAAGATTCTTGTGTTATTAAAGTTGGAAAGGCCGGTGTGGCTTTTCTGCGTAATGACTATCTCTAAGAAATTTTTTTTTAATTATCTAGTTTTCAAACATGCCGGTAGTAGTTTATCTTAAAAATATCTCGAGATGCGCTATCTGAAGACAGAATACCCACGAAGATCTTTCTTTCAACTGTAAGACGATACAAAATATAAACATCGCCATTGTTATTAGCGTTAGTGTTAGAAAATTCCACACATGCTGCCATTGCGTTCTTAGGCTTATGGCTTACTCCTTTTCACTTTTAGTGATAATAAAGTCTAGACGTGAAATCGTAGGCAAGTTTCTAAGACGAACAATTCGTGGGAATGGTCTTTCTCCCTAGCTTTTAGAATATTTGGTAAACCCAGATCTGATTTATGATTCTCCCACAGTTTTATTCAAATACTAGTACTGATTTTAACTGAAGAAGCTATCTAGTGTCACTCATGTAGCTCTGGATGAATGAGTTTTAATTTGACCCTCAAGAGTCAATCTAGCCAAATAATAACAATGAAAATGCATGAGAGCAGCAATTTCAACCTGGCTATTTCACAGACAAGCTTATTTTATGCATCAATAGCAAATAAATCAAGAAATTGGATGGACTTGCTGAATGTCTTTCACTGCTCTAAGTAAATCCATCTAGCTAGCGTAACAAGCAGTTCTGAAGATTGGAGTGTAAGCAGAGAAGAAATATTGATTGATTGCTTTATTTAGAGGAGAACTGTAACACCACCTATGCAAGGAATTTAGCATATAGAGCTCGGCACTATCATCTTGTTGCTATAAACTTAACCGCAAGATAGATTAGACACTGGTGTGGGGAGTCTGGTCCCATAACTTAAAGCCATCTCTGGTAGCAAAACAGCTCCTACTAAATGCATTAGCTTTTGGAACATGTAAGTGACCGCCGGCTGGCACATTCGATTTCCAGAATGCCACACTACAGGGTAGCTGAGCATCTGTGGGAATGTCAAAATTCACGTGCCGGAGCGCGCTGTTTCCCATCGACCTTGTAGACGGTTTAAGGAGGAAGAATGCCCTCCCTACAACAAAGACCTAACTTCCACATGTATGCTCCATTTTGGAGGCATAGACACTGTTATGTACGCGTCACAAGGCACCCTCGAGAGAAACCTCTCTTCCCCTGCCGGCAACCCTTGTTGTTTTTGTAATTATTATTTCACAAATAGGAATAACACAGATAAACCCCGGCCCGCAGTCTGAGCCCTGACAGGCATCCTACCGAGATGGAAAGAACGCTAAAGAATTAATAGGAAGCACCTGCTTCGGCAACATACCTGCCCTGGTGGCAAACGGACGTGTTTGCTGCGTGATCTGCAGCCTTGTAACGACAGCACCACGCCTGAAAACGCTGGGGAAAATATGTACCAAGCTCATGAATTTCTAGGTTAACCTGCAAGATTATCCAGATCACCCCCCGCCCCCATTTCCCACCCGATGTTTCTCTGGGATTTACTGTTAACATATTTTGAAGGCTTGCCTGACCAGCTTCCAGCCAGTACTCTCCTCATGCTCCAACACGCATGCTGCGTGCCCGGGATTTTAGGGTACCCCTGATGCTCCGCCACCGTCACCCACATGCGTGGAGTTGATATCAACACTCACTCCTCAGGGAAAACCAACTATGGGGCCAAGAAACTTGAAGAGGAGACCATTTAAAAAGTCAAACACCTGGCTATTTGATGCTGAAAAATCAAATTGCCCTTAGTAATATAGTAATTCCCGGGGCACCTGGGTGGCTCAGTCAGTTAAGCCTCCGACTGCGGCTCAGATCATGAGCCGTTCATGGGTTCGAGCCCCGGTTAGTGGGTTCGAGGCCCCGTTTGTGGGTTCGAGTCTCCGCATCGGGTTCTGTGCCGACAACTCAGAGCCTGGCACCTGCTTCAGATTCTGTGTTTCCCTCTGTCTCTGCCCCTCCCCACTCACACTTTGTCTCTCTCTGTCTCTCTCAAAAATAAACATTAAAAAATATTTTTAAAAACGTAGTAACTCTTGACATTCAGGGAGAGCTAAATCCCAACATTTGTGTCTCCACAAATCAACATAACAACACTGCAGCTTTTAAATTCTTCAACGTGATGAAATGGGTTTCCTGTGAAAAAATCAATTCAAATGGCATCCTCAATCCCTCCAAAGAGAGTTATCTTGAATATGAAAACCAGTAGAGAAAAGCAAAGCAGTATGCAGATTTAGGGTGGTCAGCTAGACTCCCTCCGTCGTTAAATCACCTGCCCCGCAGATGTAACAATACATGCGACTTCCAGCTGCTTTTTTTAGGAAAATGACAAAAAATTGCTACGGATCTGAGGCCTGGAGGAGAGTCCCTTGGAAATGTGACTACTCACACTTCTTTTGCCACTGCGTCCACACTTTTGGGTGTTTTTAGCAGAAGGAAGTTATCTATTGTCACAAATAACTTGATAAAAAATCGGTTGTAATGTGATTCAGCAGTTGAACCATTCGTTATATTTGATGCAAAAATCAAGGGAACGTGTTCAAGTATGTGTGTATTGCAACCAAATCATAGTAGTTTTATCATTTTTAAAGAAGAATGTGAACATAATTCTTTTTAAGGGCTCACAGATTAGAAGACTCGGTGTTGTTAAAATGCTCACACTACCCAAAGCCATCTGCAAATTCAATGCAACCCCTAGCAAAATTCCAAAAAACATTTTTCAAAAAAAAAAATTCTAAAATTTGTATGGAACAACAAAAAAAGAAATAGACTTGAAGAGCAAAGCAATCCTGAGAAAGAGGAACAAACCTAGAGGCATCACCATCTTAAACCACACACAAAAATTAACTCAAAATATATTAAAGACTTAAATGTACTTGAAGCTATAAAACTAGAAGAAAGCATAGGCAATCAGCTCCTCAGTTTCAGTGTTGGCAATGATTTTTTTAATCTGACACCAAAAGCAAGAGCAACAAAAGCAAAAATAAACAGGTGGGACTACATCAAACTAGAAAGATTCTGCCCAGCGGAGGAGACCATCAACAAAATGAGAAAGTAACCTACTGAAGGGAAGAAAATATTTGCAAATCATCTATCTGATAAGGGGCGAATGTCCAAAATACGTAAAGAATTCAAAAAACTTACTAGTGAAACCAACCAACCAACCAACCAACAATCCAATTTTTTTTTTCAACAATCCAATTTTTAAAAAGGATAGATCTGAATGGACATTCTTCCAAAGACGACATACAGAGGACCAGCAAGTACATGAAAAAATGCTCATCATTACCCATCAGAGAAATGCAAATCAGAACCACCACAGGACATCACTCGACATCTGTTAGAATGGCTACTATAAAAAAAAAACAAGAAATAACAAGTGTTGGCAAGGATGTGGATAAAAGGGAACCCTTGTACACTGTTGGTGAGAACGGAAATGGGTATTGACACTATGCATAAAGTATAAAGGTTCCTCAAAGAATTAAAAACAGAACTACCATATGATAGCTATTCCACTTTTGAGCATTTATCTGAAAAAAGCAAAAACACTAACTGAAAAGATACATTCACCTCTGTTTTCATTGCATCACTATTTACAATAGCCAAAAAATGGAAACAACCTAAGCGCCATTGAAGAATAAATGGATGAATAAATTGTGGTACACACACACACACACACACACACCACAGAGACACACATACACACAACAGAATATTATTCAGCAATTAAAAAGAATGAAATTTTGCCATTTGCAACAACATTGACGGACCTCAAGGGTATAATGCTAAGTGAAATAAGTCAGACAGAGAAGTACAAATACTATATGATCTCTCTTATATGTGGACTCTAAGAAAAACCAAGCTCATAGATACAAAGAACGGATTGGTGGTTGCCAGAGGTTGGCGGGGGGAGGGAGGGGCGGGTAGGAGGAAGATCTGGGTGAAGGGAGTATAAATTTGTTAAATAGAAACAAAAACATAAAGTCTTGGTTTACAAATATCTGATCCAATATCCTTCCGAGACTCTCCTGTGACTTGCTATTTGTCTACTTTTACTCTGCAGTGACAGTGCTACAGCAAATCCATCCCTGCATGCCTTCTTTAAACACCACGGTTCTTCCACTGGAGGCTTGCAGAAATAAGTGATACATTCTCCTTCTGAATTTCACAGCTTTCACTTGGTTGCAGTGATATCAAAGCAGAGGAGGATTATTTTTATGGATATTGTGTAGCTATCTGGGGCATCTCTGCTCTGTGAGAATATGTCCCTCCTTCATGCTCTTGCTCTATCCTGGCACATAGGCCCCCAGGGTTGATATCATCTGACTACCATGACAATGGAGAATAAGCTCCACAAAAGTAGGAGTTTTCTATTATTCATCTCGGTGTCCCCAACCTCAAGCAATAGTGCATCTCACGTAGAAGTTCATACAACATGTGTTGACTAGTTACACTGAATAGTGACCAGGCATTTGGCCATGTTCACTTTCTATTTCCAATGACTGATAGTCTCCCACATTTGTTCTCATTTTTTCTCATTTGGTCAGAAGCATAACCAACCCCTTGGCCGCAGCTCGTAAGACTCCTTGGCTCTCTGGTGACGGAAGAGAAAGCCTAAATGGAAGATTTTTAGCAGGGAAGCTGGTATAGCTCTACACACAATGCCTAAGGGCAATCTGAGTGCATCTCTGTGAGATGTTGAAATGAGAATAGCCTCGTATATCACCTCGTATAAACAGAAAAATGAACACAATTACTCTCATTTCTTACAGTACCATATGAAAACAAATTGAATAAATACCCTTGATGCCCAAATCACTAGGTTTCATACTTGAAACGATTGAGTGAAAAGAGAGAGTCTCAGGAAAGGTATTTCTAAAATGGGCCTGCTTAAGCAGCTTGCTTCCTCAAGCAAAACTACAAATTTTGATTTATGAAGTGCAAGTCATTGTGAAGGCAACTTTGAAAAAGCTCCTTATACTCTTAGAAGAAGGAATTCGATTATGCCAGTTGGTTATTCTTCCAGAGAAAATGCTATCCCCAACCTGTTGAGCTTGTACTGTCCTGTAGGAAACTACTTTCTCCCATCAGGGAGAATCTCCTCACTAAGTGAAAAGGAAGGAAAATTCAATTCTCTTGAGCCTTCCTTCTTCTGGCCTCAGAGAAGAGACCTCTAGAAGTCTGCGTGAAGCTGGTGCAGCTCTCCACTTCTCCCTGTGGTCTTGGTGGTGTTGGCTTTTGACTCTGAAGGAACAAGGTGTCCCATGGCCAGTCATTTCATCCAGGGTTTCTGTCCTCTAATGAAGATGAGGACAAACCCTTTTGTCTGTTCTAGATTTCTCTAGCAGTGATTTTCCTGTCCCTATCCTATTTGGATTGACCATTCTCTTTCTTCACAAAACATGCCATAGATTCATTTCTAAGGCCAAGGAGAAGAGTAATGTGTTTATATGAAATGGTGACTTTGATAATTCAACAGTTTTACCCATTTTAAAATCCACTCTACTTTATGAATTTTCCAGTCCCAATAAAGGACTAAGTGAGCACTTTTTGCTTTTTAACTTCATTTTGTAAATGGGAAAGAAAATGGTTTTAAAGTCTTCTCTACAGTTGGCAGGAACATAAAAATAAAATCCCTTCAAGATACTAAAATGAAGAATAAATTAATGAGATTTCAGAAAACCTTTTTCAAATTCCTTAAACAGCTCTAGCTAAGAAAAATACAGATTCAACTTTCTAGTCTGAAAATTCTTTCATGAGAAATAATTAAGGTTTGGAGAATGAAGTTTAAGAAAGGAAGAGAAAGTCATTCTTCCACTGTGGAGACTAATTTCTAAGGGGACATCATTCATTCACTCATGTACAAAATGGCACTAAAAATTTATATGGACAACTTCTACAGCTACATAATAAAGAAAGCATCATCAAAGTTTCCACTCATGAGGGATTAACTGCTAGGCGAATTGCCACTTGCTATACATAACTGGGAAAAAAAACAGAAAAAATATAGAAAAAAAATGTTTCCAGACAGTGAAAAACAGGAGATGAATGTCAGGGGTTCTTCAGAGAACGGGGAAATTGAAGTAAATCCTACAATTACCCCAGTTTACCACCTGCAGACAGTTTCTAGGACCCAGCAGCGAGACAGAAAACAAAGAGAAGTAAGAGTTTCTGAGTTGAAGAAACAGAGTTTATAGTTGGGAGAAGCCAGAGTGTCTCACATTTGCAGGACAGGGTAGTGGACAAGAGGGAGCTACTCAGAAACAGCTCCGCGACCTGCAGATGTATCCACTCAAATTGTTGCCTGAACATTTATGTGTACCTGTGTAAGGTTAAACTCCTGAATGCCTGGGAAAGAACCAGAAAGCCGTAGGATGAAAAACTGAGAAAAGGCAGGGAAAGCAGGAGGAAAAAAAAAAAAAAAAAGATGAGACACATAGATAACAATTCACAAAATGGTAGATGTAACCCAAAACATATGGATAATTATGTTGAATAGAAGTAGTCTAAAGACTAATTAAGAAACCAATTGTCAGATTTAATCAAAATGCAAAACCCAGCAATATGCTGTCTCCAGGAAGGCAATTTTAAATATAAAGACTCAGGTAGATTAAAGGTAAAAGAATGAGAAAAGAGATATCATGAAAAACAATCAGAAGAAAGCTAGACTGACTGTATTTACACCAGGAAGACTAGACGTCAGAACAATGAATATTACCAGGAATTAAGAGGGACATTGCATCATGATAAAGGTGTATGTACTTGATAACAGACTCTCAAAATATATGAAGCAAATATTGATGGAACTGAAGAGAGATATAGATAAATCCAAAATTACTGTTAGATATGTCAATAATATTTTCTCAGTAATTGAAAAAATAAGTAGAGAGAAAAATCACTAAAATATTGAAGGCCTGAGGAACAACATGATCGATCAACTGGACCAAATTGACATTTATAGAACACTCCACCCCAAAACAGAAGAATATGTATTCTTTTCAAGTGTATATGGAGCATTCACCAAGACAGACCATATATCAACCATGTCTCAATAAATTGAAATAGACTGAAATCATACAAAGTATGTTCTTTTATCACAGTAGGATTAACTAAAAATCTTAAATATATATATAATCCAGAAAATCCCTATTTGAAAATTTAATAACATACTCTAAATAAGCCATAGGTCAAAAAAATCCAAAGGAAATGAGAAAATATTTTAAACTAAATGAAAATGAAAATATAACATATCAATATTTGTGGGATGCGGCCAAAATAGTGCTTAGAGGGAAATTTATAGCTTTAAATACTTACAATAAGAAAGGAAAACATGGGGCACCTGGACGGCTCAGTCAGTTGAGCATCTGACTCTTGATTTTGACGCAAGTCATGATCCCAGGGTCATGGGATCCAGCCTGGTATCGAGCTCCTCACTGAGCATGAAGCCTGCTTGAGATTCTCCCTCTCTTTCTCTCTCTTTCCCTCTGCCCACCCCCATCTCTAAAAGAAAAAATAAAAAGAAAGGAAAATAGTCTAAAAATAATTATCTAAGAAATTAAACCCAAAGTTAGCAGAAAGAAGGAAATAATAAGAAAAGGGACTACAAAATAGAAATTGGATAAACAATAGAGAAAAATCAAGGTCACCAAAAACTGGTTATCTGAAAAAAGGGAAGATATAAATTACCAATATCAGGAATAAAAGAAGCAAAATCACTACTGATTCCATACACACTAAAAGAATAATAAGAAAATATTACAAACATATTTATATCATTTAATTTGACAGCTTAGATAAAATGAAAAAATTCCATGAAAGACAAAAAAAATACAAAACAAAAAAAGTCCACTCAAAAAGAAATAAGCTTAAAGATCTGTATCTACGGAAGAAACTGAATTCGTGGTTTAAAAATCATCCCATAGAGAAAATCCCAAGCTTCCATGGTCCTATTGGTAGGACCAAATATGTAAGGTGAAAAAAAAACACCAAAGCTGCCAGAAAATAGAAGCGAAAAACCAGAATTATTCTGAAATAAGACAAAAAGTATTATAAGAAAACTACAGTTGAAGATCTTTTATAAACATAAAGGCAAAAGCCTTAACAAAATATTAGCAAATTACACTCAGCCATATATAAAAAGGCAATGCATCATGACCAAGTGGGATTCATCTCAGGAATGCAACATTCAAAAATCAGTATATTTCACCATATTAGGAGGCAAAAAGAAAATCAGCATAATTATTGCAACAGATGTAGAAAAACTATCTGAAAAGTTTCAATACCTACTCATAATAAAAACTCAGTGAACTACCAAAAGAAAGAAACTTCCTCAACTTGATAAAAGACACATACCAAAAAAAAAAAAAAAAATCTACAACTACTACCATAATCAATAGTGAAAAATGAAATAATTTACTCTTAAGATTGAGAATAAGACAAAGATACCTTCCCTTACCACTCCTCCTCAACATTATACTGGATTCCTCGTTGGTCCAATAAGGCAAGTAAAAGGAAATAAAATGCATACAGATAGGAAAAGGAAAAAAAATAAAATTGTTTTTATTTTCTGACAACATGATCATCAATTTAGAAAATTCTAAGGAACCTAAGAAAGCTAAGAAATGGTCTTAGCAAGGTTACAAGAGGAAAAATCTGTACAAAAACACCAATTGTATTCCTTTGTATGAACAAGAGACTATTGAAAATTGAGTTTTCAAAAGAAAGAAACACTACCACTGTAATACCATTAAAATCTAAACATTCGAGGATAAATTTAACATAATTTATATAAGACCCACACACTGAAAACTACAAAACGTTGCTGAGAGAAATTAAAGAAAACTTAGATTACGGAAGAGGTACATCAAATGAGTGGATTGAAAGAAAGACTTAATATTACCAAAGCAGAGCCATGGGTTCAACACACTAAAAATCAAGACCCACAGAGGCTTTTTGACAGAAATTGACAAGCTGCTTCTACAATGTATATGGAATTGCAAAATCTTTAGAAGAGTCAAACCAATTTTTAAAACGAATAACAAACTTAGAAAACTTACTGATTCCAAAAGTTGTTGTGACAGCGAGGTGTGGGTAAAAGGATAGACGAATAGCACAGTTGAACTAGAGAGTCCAGAAATAGACCATATAGATAGCCAATTGCTTCTCAACATTAATGCCAGGGTAATTCAATAAGGAAATGACATACTTTTCAACAAATAGTGTACAACTGGATATCCATATGCCAAAAAAAAAAAATCTTTTACTTCACACCACAGACAAAAAATGACTCAACGTGAATGATAATCCCATATGAACTTCTGCACTAAAGCACAGAAGGAAATCTGTGACCCTGGGCTAGGCAAAGATTTCTTAAGACACAAAAAATACAAACCACAGGAAATATGTAAATTGCACTTCACGATGTTTAACAAACAAACATTGCTCATCAAAAGACACTGTTAAGAAAATTAAAAGATAAACTATGGACTTGGAGTAAATATTTCCAAAACATACATCTGATGAAGGACTTCTACCCAAGACCTCCAAAGAACTCAGAATTCATACTAAGCCAAACAACTCAAAAAAGGCTGGGAAAAACATGTGGGCACTTCTTAAAAATGTATATATACCAATGGCATGTAAGTGCATAAATGGGTGTTCAATATCATTAGTCATTCAGGAAATACAAATACTATGACACCCGCTCAATTGGCTAGAATTAAAAAGAGGAACTCTACAAAGTATGGATGGAGATAGGGATTAACTGACCTTTCATACATCGCTTCACTGTATAAATAAAATTTAAAAATGGGGCGCCTGTGTGGCTCAGTCCATTAAGCATCTGACTCTTGACCTCAGCTCAGGTCAGGATCCCAGGGTCGTGGGATTGAGCCCCACATGGGGCTCCACACTAGGCATGGAGCCTGCTTAAGATTCTCTCTCTCACACTCAAAAAAAAAGAAAAGAAAAAAGAGACAAATTGCCATGACCACTTCACAGGAAAGTTCGACAGCTTCTTACAACACTAAAAGTGCATTTACCATGCTACCCAGAAATCCCACTCCTACATATTTTCTTAAGAGAACTGAAAATATGCCACGCAGAGACTTATATCTGAAGGTTCCTAACAGTTTTATTCCTAA
Source organism: Prionailurus viverrinus (assembly GCF_022837055.1). Taxonomy (NCBI): domain Eukaryota; kingdom Metazoa; phylum Chordata; class Mammalia; order Carnivora; family Felidae; genus Prionailurus; species Prionailurus viverrinus. The sequence goes on along the minus strand of NC_062565.1, from coordinate 140,539,077 downwards.
TAGCCCCAAACTGAAAACAAACCAAATGTGCCTCAGGTAGTGAATGAATAAACAAATGGCATAGCCCTATAAGGGAACAACTACTCAGTCATAAAAGGAAATGCACTCCTGATAGACTCAAAGCATAGATGATTCTCGAATGAATTTTATAAATGAAAGAAGCCAGACACAAAGAACTACATACTATATGACAAAGACAAAACTATGATAGTGGAAAGATCAGTAGTCGCCAGGGGCCAGGCAAAGGGAAGGAAAACTAAATGCAAAGGGTCACAGGAGAATTTTTAGGGCTGATAAAAACACTTTATATTTTGATTGTGGTGATGCTTACTTAGCTGAATCCATTTGTCAAAACTATGCATTAAAATTGGTTAATTTACACGTAAAATTATACATCTATTAAGATTATCTTTTAAAAAGATTAGAAATAAATATATAAAAAGAAACCATCATCATTTATTAGAAATCCTGCATTGAAAGAAATCGCTCTGGCTTCCGATCATTCAGCGCCCTGATGTGTGTTGTATCTTCTAATGAGCAGGGAGAAATCAAGCTACTTAAGACTGAAGTTGACTATGTGGAGAGATCATCAAACGGTATGCATGAATTTATACTAAAATTAGCGAAATTTGTAGTAACTGGTAGTTTTTTAAGATATATTTTAGAGTACAAAGAAGACACATGGATTCTTATCTTCATTGTGACTTTTTTTTTTAATTTTTTTCAACGTTTTTATTTATTTTGGGGACAGAGAGAGACAGAGCATGAACGGGGGAGGGGCAGAGAGAGAGAGGGAAGACACAGAATCGGAAACAGGCTCCAGGCTCTGAGCCATCAGCCCAGAGCCCGACGCGGGGCTCGCACCCACGGACTGCGAGATCGTGACCTGGCTGAAGTCGGAGGCTTAACCGACTGCGCCACCCAGGCCCCCCTCATTGTGACTTATTAAGTAGTTTGAGGTATCTACACAAATGTCGTTATTTACTACTTTCGGTACCTCGTTTAGAGCTCCGTTTAGAGCATTCTGATTGTTATAACAATAAGTCATTGCTCCTTACATACAATCATAATAAAAAAGCATCAGGATAATATCATGTTTACCCTTTTGCAGTTTCACTCCTAGACTCTTTTGGCAAAATTTGAAAAACAAATTCATTGATGGGAATAGATTTTCCCTGCTTGGCTTTCAAATTCATTGTAATCAATCCTGTAACATTAGGCACATTTCCTCATCAATATGAAAATTAAACTTCAGGGACTGACCTTATAAATAGATCAGAGAAAGCAGAAGGACATTGAGAATAAGCTAACGACATTTCCAGATAATCAAGCCCAATAAAAATGTTGTGTTTAAATGTGCAATGTGCAGAATAAATCAAATTCTAAGGTGCATCCTAAGACTTTAAATACCCTGTGCTGAATAAGAAAAGAGCAACCTGATAAGCCCTGATCACCTTAAACTGGCAGCATCTTGAATGCCCTCTGCTGAAGGGGTAAGTGTTGAACACACACACACACACACACACACACACACACCCCACACACCACACACACACACACACACACACACACACACTCACACCATGAATTCATTATCAAATCAAGTACAATAATATTGAATTAAACAAAAGCCAGTTTCAGGACTTCTCAGAACCTTTAATATGCTAATCTGCACTGTGAATCACGTTGGCTAAAAATACAGCCTCCCCAAATGATCTGGCCATAAATCATTGTATTAAGGAGGAGCTACTGAAATTTGCGTTTGAAAAACAAACTTTGGGAAAGCTGTCTTAAAGTGGTATTTATTTTCCCAGAAGAATCCTTTCTTAAATATGTGAGCCTAGATAGTTCCCTAAACCACATCTCACTTAATCTTTTGATAGGTATGTTGCTTCATTTGTTCTGCTTAGTAAATGTCAGAAATAATTAGTTTGTTGCTTGTTTTTAAATAATCTCTTGGAAAGTGTTTTTTTGTGTAAGTGTGTATATTTCTGCATTTATTTTCAATAAGTAAATAATTATGAAGTGAATGTGTATAATTTTGATCATTATAAATGGCTCTAACTTATTTTCCAAACCTAGGCAAAGCTAGACTGGTTTATATCAGATAGGCATGCCCACTTATCTCCAAAGGGACACTTTTAAAACAAGAAGCAGTTGTTAGAAAGCAATTCTCCATGGGTCTCTTACATTTTTGCATGCCTTATGGGAAGCAAAGTGCTTGCAGCAGCTTTTTTTTTCAGGACCGCCTTTGAATGACATTTGTAAACAGCCTCAGAAGATACAGAGCCTCCCTCTGGAGCACAGGGCTCCAGACAAAGGTTGTACAGGTTTGTTAGCAGCTCCCTGTAAGCCCCCTTGAAAGAATAGTTCCTGAGCTACCTTTAAAAGTTCAGGGCTTCTCGGAGTGCTAAGGTGGCTCAGTCGATTGAGTGTCCAACTCTTGGTTTCCGTTCAGCTCATGATTTCACGGTTTCGTGAGTTCGAGCCCTGTATCGGGTTCTGTGTTGGCAGCACAGCGCCTGCTTGGGATGCTCTCCCTCTCCCTCTCTCTTTGCTCCTCCCCCACTCATGCTGTCTGCGTCTCTCTCAAAATAAATACATAGACTTTTAAAAAAGAATAAAATAAAACAAAAGTTCAGGGTTTCTCAGCCATGAGACAAACCCACTCATCCGCATCATACCCATGGGTCTCAGGGTACAAAGGAAATATCATAAGCATAAAGTTCATGCTTCTCACTGTGCCATGAGTAATAACATCCTCTGTCTCTGACCCAGGAGTCTCATATCTTCTGCAAGCATCCATAAAACTGTAACAGGCTAACTTATTAGCTTGCAAATAGGATAAGATCTCAGACTTTTCATAGTTCTTGGCAGCTGTAACATTTACAGTGAGGTGACACCTTCAGATAAATATCTTCCCATGTAATAGCAGGAAAGGTTTGAAGGTGTCAGTGGAGGATTGAATGACACAAATGGAGAAGGGATGTAGAGGCTTAGTCTTTTTGAAGGGACCAAATTCATAGCATTGGTTTCTAGGGACTGTCAATGGAAGATACAATGACAAAGAAAGAATATGATAGAGGCAGAATTTCAGAACACAGTGATTTTGTTTTCATGGTCCATACCCTCCACACAGTTTATGGAGTTCACAAACAGAAAGAGTTGGCAGGGAGCCAGAATTGGGGAGGGTTGTGACAAGTATATTTTATAAGTCTGCAAAAAAAACAAAAAAACAAACAAAATATACACACACACACACACACACACACACACACACACACACTGTGACCATACAATGTCAATACCTTTCTAATCCTTTCTCCCATTTTTAAATTGCAAGCATGCAGTATATATTCTGATCATGCCAGGACATATAGATAGATATAGATATAGATGTAGATATAGATATATCTAAAGTAGTTCTACATGGAAACCATAACCTCTTTTTTCTTTTGGTTGTCCTGGCATGATCAGAATATATATTGCATGCTTGCAGTTCAAGAATTGAAGAAAGGATTAGAAAGGTACCCTTGTAGGGACAAACTGTAAAGCACAATATTCCAGAAGAATAAATGCTGTGGAATTGGAAAAATAAGTTGCACTGTCTACACTCATGGTTAGCACCTAACAGGGTGTCCCTATATCGTGTGTTCACTTTGTTCTTTTAGGACAAAAAAAAAAAAACATACCAAGATTTTGGATTATGAAACTCCTTGTCTTGTACTCAATACTATAATAAGCAGAATAATAACCCCTTATACATGCCATGCCTTAATCCCCAGAACCTATATAAAAGCCGTAATTCATGGCAAAAGAGACTTGCTAATATACTCAAGGTTTCAAACTTAAAAAAAAATTTTAATGTTTATTTTTGAGAGAGAAAGAACGTGAGCAGGGGAGGGGCGGCGGGGGGGGGGGGGTAGGCACAGAGGATCAAAGCAGGCTTTGTGCTGACAGCAGCTATCCTGATGTGGGGCTTGAACTCACTCACGAACCGTGAGTTCATGCCCTGAGCCAAAGTCGGATGCTTAACCAGCTGAGCCACCCAGGCACCCCAAGGTTTCAAACTGTTAAATGGGGAGATTATTCTGGATTATTTGGGGGGACCTATCTAATTGCTCCAGCCCCTAAAAGCAGAGAACTTTTTTAGCTAGAGGCAGGAAAGATGCCACAGAGGAGAAGGGAAGGAGATTTGAAGCACGGAAGGGATTCCATTCATTGTTGCTGGAAAGGCACCGCATGGAACACTCAAGAAACAATGCGGGCAGCCTCTAGGAGCAAAGGCTGGCTAGGAGTAAAGACTTTGCTGAAAGTCAGCAAGAAAATAGAGACCTCAGTCCCACAACCACATGGAGCTGAATTTAGCCATGAGTGAAACAAGTTCAGAAGTAGACTCATCCCCAGAGTCTCCAGAAAAGAGTACAACCCTGCCATCATGTTGATTTCTGCTTTATAGTACTCGAAGCAGAGGACCCAGCTACACTAAGCTGCACTGGGACATCTGACCCACAGAACTGTTCGCTAATAAATGTGTGTTGTTTTAAGTGCTAGATTTGCGGGAATTTGTTATGGCAGCAGTAGAAACGAATACAAATACCAAATACAAGAACTCCCTCTACGACCGCTGATACACAATTTGTATGAGGCTTTCATATTTGAGGGTTTAAGCAGTGATGACCCGATAAGCAAACCTATAGAGATGTTGCCAGTTTTTAATTCCAGTGTCATTTATTTGCCTACAGACATTTGTATAGTAAATGAAATAACTTGATGAATAATTGAAACTTTGCTATTTGATACCTTTTCAATTATTCAATAACAAAGGAGAATAAGAGTATCACTGCCAGAGAGTTTAAATAAATATTTCTCTCCTGAATTTATTTAGCTCTTACACTGTGACCATACAATGTCAAGGCTACTGCACTGGTAGTGAAGATTGGAAACTTCATTTGAATTACTCTTGTCGGCATTGAACATGAGGTCATTGTAGGTTAGGGGAGCACATAAGTTAGTATTTGCATCTTGTCCAGCAAATGACCTCATCCTTCTAAAAGGATCCTGTGGGGGTGCCTGGATGGCTTAGTCGTTTGAGCACCTGACTTCGGCTCAGGTCATGATCTTGCATTTGTGGGTTTGAGCCCCGCATCAGGCTCTGTGTGACAGCTCAGAACCTGGACTCTGCTTTGGATTCTGTGTCTCCCTCTCTCTCTGCCCCTCCCCTGCTTGCACTCTATCTCTCTCTGTCTCTCAAAAAATAAAATAAAACATTAAAAAATTTTTAATAATAAAATAAAATACAAGGATCCTGTTACTTTGAGCTAACGAAGCTAACTTTACCTTGAGAATAAAATCCTTCGACAATCTAAACAGCCACAAGATTGGAGTATTGTAATCTGCACTGTGGAGAGATGATAATATAACTGATCATTAGTTAACTCACAGCAAGATTATCTTTATTAACATACTACAAGAATAATACTAAAGAACTGCAAAGAGAGGAGAGGTGTCTCTGGGGTGCAGTGGATGATTTGGAAAGATCACATGTATTTATTTGGTAACTGAGTGAATACTCCAGAGGAGGGAATGAATTTCTGGATCATTAACAAGGTCTTAGCTTTTCACATGGCTTATCCCCAGGCTTTGATTCAATATTAAGGTAGAGTGGCTAATAGCAACAAATACCAATTCCCTCCTTCGTAAGGTAAATATTTCAGAGGCAAGGAGATTCAGCCCACTTTCAGTCGTTTGATGTCAACAACCACCAGGCTAGAATAGGGAAAGTGCTGGTACCTCCCTAGAGAACATCCTGCGAGAGCAGAACTCGCTAGCAAGAATTGCACCCCTGCAATGAAATCCAGTAAAGGAATATCAGAGAAATTTAGAGGGAAATTTCCATATTGAGTCAATTATTTCTAAAATTTCACGTGGACATCAGTAAAGGGCAAACTCAAAGGGGAGCTTACGGACCGAAGTCATGTAATCCTTCCTCTTCTCAACAACACCGACACCATCTCAGGCAGATAAAAATTTTTCCTGTTTGAAAAAGCCCTCCAGAAAGAGGAATTTCACAGTGTCCTATGACAACCCATATATCAATATGGCATTTTCAGAATTTTTATTTTCATATATAACTCCTCTGTTGAAGTCTGCTGCTTCTTGAAAAGTCATGCAATAAATATTTATTAAGTATCTATCATGGTCTCATTCTCTCTTTCCTTTATTTTCACAACTTTATTGAACTATAATTCGTATACCAAAAATTCACCCATTTCAAGTGTTTTTAAAGTGGTTTTAGTATATTCGGGGTTGTATAACCATCACCCATAATCTGCTTATATATAACCATCACCCCTAATCATCGCTCCAGAAAGAAACACATTAACTGTCATTCCATCATTCTTCCCTCCCCCTAGCCCCGGGCAACAATCAATCTGCTTTCTGTATCTATACATTTGTTTATTTTGGATATTTGATAAACATAGGAAATCCCACAAGATGTGGCCTTTTATCATTTTTTTTCACTTAGCCTAATGTATCAAGGTTCATCTGTGTTGTGGTACGTATCGGTACCACATTTCATTTTTATAGCTACATCACATTCTCTTATATAAATATGCTACCTTTTATTTACCATTTATCGAATCGATGGGCATTTGGGGTAATTTCCTTTTTTGATCATTATGAATAATACAGCTGTAATCGTTCATGTACAAGTTTTGTTAGACATATGTTTTCATTCCTCTTAGGTATATACTAGGAGTGAAATAATAGACCATACAGTATGGCTAACATGTTGAGGACTACCACACTGTTTTCTAAAGTGGTTGCATGATGTGACATTCCCACCAGCAATGTCCTACACATTTTTATCACACCTGCTCTTATCTTTTTTTTTTTTATTATAGCTATGTTGGTCAAAAGGACATGGTATCTCATTGTGGGTTTAACTGGCATTTTTGAAGTTAATAATTACGTTGATCATCTCTTCATGTGCTAATTAGCCATGATATATCTTCTTTGGAGAACTGTCTATACCTTCTGCTATTCTGAGTTCCTTGAGATTCCATATGGGTTTTGGGATCACCTTGTCAACGTCTAGAAAATAAAAAGTGGTTTTTGATAGATTTTTGATAGGGATTACATTGAATCGATAGATCAATTTGGAGAGTATTGACATTTTAACAATATTAAGTCTTCCAATCCATGAATATGGGATATCTTTCTTCATTCATTTAGATCTTCTTCAATTTCTTTCAGCAGTGTTTTGTGGTCTTCAGTGCACAACTTTTGCACTTTTTCTGTTAATTTGCCTTACTTTAATTTCCCTAATCATTTTTAAGTTATTTATTATTTCGTGTAATAGCCTTTTAAATCATCAGTCCTGTAAATTAACTGCCAGTATGCCAACTAGCCAGGTAGTTTGAAGTGTTATATATAAAAGCTCTTTAGGGACAAGAATTTTCTTTTCTATTGACTTTGAGTCTCTCTCTCTCTCACAGTATGCAAAGTAAAAGGTACTCTACAGGAAGCTAATTTGTAAGTGCTGAATGAATAATTTTTACTGAAGGTTAATTTATTATAAATTGCAGGAACTGAATGACTGTGAACATGGAAATTAAGATAATATGCCAAGAGATATGGGGGAAAGTCACCCCACAAATGGCTGTGGAAGACGTAAAATCTGCAGTCCCTGACTTACAAATGACCTTTGGCTGTATAGCAAGTTCTTTAGTGTATAAATCTCTTTTTCCCTTCCACCAACATGCATATCCATGACAGTCAGGGGCTTAGTCACAAGAAGGCCCTTCAGTCAACAACAGTGAGCAGCATTTTCGTTTTCAGATAGCAAATATTTTAGACACTGTGGCTATCAGTTCTCTGTTACAATTACTCAACTCTGCCATTATATATGGCACAAAAGCAGCCACAGACAATATATAAGTAAATGAGTGTGCCTGTATTCCAATAAAACTTTATCTATGAAAACAGGCAACGGAGCCGAGTTGGGCCACAGAACGTAGTTAGTCAACCTGGTCTCTTCAGGATGTGCCTATAACACCCTACGGTCCTTATTGACCTGTAGAACTAAATGCCACGTGCAGGGGTGGTGTTTCAGGAAAGAAAAAAAACTGTTTCATTCTTACAACACAGAGTATTAGAAGCACCTGTCCACCAGGCATCCAGCAAACCAAGAGGAAGACACACTGCCAACCCTACACATTTGGTGATGACCAGCTCCTGAGAGGGGAGCAGGTTCATGCGACCAGAGAAAGAGGAGTCACGTCTTTTCAAGCCCAGATTAGTCTGCGAGGGCGGTCATCGCAAAGTGCCACAAACTGCGGGCTGAAACAACAGAAATTTGTTTTCTCACAATTTTGGAAGTTCAAGATCAAGGTGATCAAGATCAGGGTGATCAAGGTGATCAAAGCGGTGTCTGTTTCTTCTGAGGCATCTCTCCTTGGCTCATAGATGACCGTTTTCTCCCCGGGACTTTACATGGTTTTCCCTCTGGGCGTGTCTGTCTCACAATTTCCTCTTCTTAGAATGACACTAGCCGTATTGGGTTAGGGCCCATGCTAATGACTTCGTGCTGATGTAATCATCACATTTTCAAAGACCCTATCCCCAAATACAGTCACATTCTGAGATACTTGGGGTTAGCACTTCAATATGTGAATTTGGAGCTGGCACAATTCAGCCTATAATAGCCTTCTCTTAGAGACCACTCAGAAATGCTGAAATCTAAAGCCCGTTCCTAAGTCCCCCTTTTATTTTTGTTTCACCTGTCCCTGGACCTATACATCCCATGTCCCTTTCCATGGCCACCACCAGCTGTGTAGAATCGTGATTTCCTCCTACTCTACTCTGCCAAAGTACAGATACACCCTGCCACCTTCCCTCTGATTTCTCTAGCCCATAAAGCACACGTAAGGCCATCTGAAGATTTTTAAAGGTTTAAAGTAGCAGGTAATAAATGCCCTTTTCCTCTTCCATAACTTAAATCTTGTTAGGATAGATACAGTCATACCAAGAGAGGTCATTCTATATATAATGGACCAAAGAAAGAGTTGCTTATTTTACTGCTAATGACAGTAATTCACATTAACATAGAACTTTACCACCAAAGTATATATGTAGCATCACTATTGATCCTGTCAACCTAAAAATTGAAAGCAACAGTGAGAGATAAACAAGCATTTCTTTGGGATTAAAGAATTATAATTCTTGGGGTGCCTGGGTGGCTCAGTCGGTTAAGCATCAGACTCTAGGTTTCAGCTCAGGTGGTGACCTCATGGTTTTGTGAGTTCCACCCATTTCGGGCTCTGCTCTGACGGTACAGAGCCCACTTGGGATTCTCTGTCTCTTTCTGCCCCTCCCCTACTCATGCTGTCTCTCTCTCAAAATAAATAAATAAACTTAAAAAAAAAAAAAGAATTGTAATTCAGGGAACACAGACTCAGGCCAAAACCCAGATAGTGTCTTACTTGTAGGTAAAAGCAAGGAGTTTTATGAGGAAAGGGTGGGGACAATCACCTGAGTTGAAGAAAAGGAAAAAAGTTCTCTATGGGTGTTAACAAGTTAAGCTACACAATTATACATTGATTGGCTGCTGCTTTTATCTTCAGAAAGTCTACAACTATCAGACTATGATCAGAATGTCTGTTCTCCTGCTGACTTCTCAAGCAGTGGCTTAAAAAGTTGCCACTTGGCCCAGTCTGAAGACTTTGGCCCAGTTCAAAGGAGGGCAGGGCAGGGCAGGTTTTCTGCAGTGGCCCCTCCGCCATTTTAAAATGGCTCCATTCATGTCAGTTTTTCATAATCCCCATGGTAGCCGTGAGGAACTAGTAAATCGGACCTCCCCAGTATACCAATGTGAAAGCTAGCTTTAGAGAATTTCGGTGATTTTGCCCTAGGATATGCGGCTAGGTTACACAACCGGAAAGATGCAGGGCTCTGACTCCGATTTGGGGTTATTGGGTCCTGATGTTGCCCATAGAGTGTAAACTGCGGCCTCCTTATTTTAAATGACAGTGAGGGTGTGGCATTGCTAATCGGGATAAAGGAAGTGAGGGTGGAGGGTAGACTCACTGAAGATTCAGTCCTTGGAGAAGGGGGACAAGGTAAGTAGGCTGAAATGTTCAGGAAGCACCAAACCTCAATCATGAGAGGGACCAGTGTTGTTCTCCTCCCTCCACATCTGCTAGGTTAATGGTCACCAGACAAAAGTCTGACATACTAGCATAGAACAAAAGGTGGGGGAGAAGATATATAGAGCTGCCTGGGCTCCCCAGAACCATTCCCTGAGAGGAAAGATGCAGAAGACTAGCCCAAGAGGTAGCTGTCTGCATGACTACAGGAGAGCAGGCTAGGAGAGCTATTTCAGACATGCCCAGCTAATGTTTCTTTTTTTAAAAAAAATTTAAGTTTATTTATTAATTTAGAGAGAGAGAGAAAGAGCACGAGCAGGGGAGGGGCTGAGAAAGGAGGAGAGAGAATCCCAAGCCGGCTCTGCACCGTCAGCTCCAGGATTGACCTGGTCCTCGAACCCCCAAACCATGAGATCATGAACCTGAGCCGAAGCCAAGAGGCCGTCACTTAACCGACTGAGCCACCCAGGTGCTCCCCGGCTGATGTTTCTTAAAGTGCAGCCTTCACAGGCACATGTTAGGCACAAGTTAGCCTGGGTCTGCCTGTAGCCTGTTTACAGAAGAAATGGTCTGTGGGGGACAAGACCTAAGGAGAAATCCTCACATCTGAATACCTTATGTCAAAAAGAAATTGTACAATCCTTCCCTCCCTATCTTTCAGAAAAGGCTTTTTTTTTTTTTTTTTTTTTTTTTTTTTTTTTCCTAAAGGGCACGATGCTTAAATCGTTCCAACCAAGACTGTGCAGAGCTCTTCAAAGGGGCTTCTATGGCTGCCCTTGGGAGATAGTGCCAAAACACATTAGATTGTGAAGCTCTAATTTGAAAAAATGTTTCTAATTCAGATCCTACAGTTTCCTTTAGTAAATTTCATGGTATTATTTCTCATTATACTTCCTCTTGGCACTATATATAATCCTACCCTTCTTTTTACCCTTCAGATGGCAGTCAAGAGTTATTGTGTCTCTCCAATTCATCACTTAGCTAAGACATATAAAGCATATTGAGTTATTTTAGCCACCTTCTTCAGGCGTAAGCCCTTAATATGATCTCTTTATCGTCCCCAGCACTCTGCTGGCAAAAGATCTCAAAAATGTGGAGGAATTTTAAAGATCACCTCAGTCCAGCCACGTAATTAATATCTAAACCCTGTTCCAGCAGACCAATAAAAAGAACCCCGAATAGCTATTCAGCCTGCAGGTAACTCAGAATCTTATGAGTCAATCTTTTCTTTATTTGCACAACGGAAGGAAATCTATTTTCTTGGGGTTTGTCATTGCTGTTACTTTTGTTCTAGTGGCAAAAAAAAAAAAAAAAATCTGTGGCTTCCAACTGTTGTTCTGGGTTCTCAGAGCAAAACAGATATTTAGTTTTCACATATGAAGCTGAGCAAATAGTGAAAATCACCTTCAGGTCCACTGAAATCTCCAAGCTTCTAGCTATAGTCAGGGAGTTAGGGTATACATTAGGTTGAATTATGAATCAAGCAATTTGTTTCCCTACCTGCTCGTCAGCTTGACCAGAGAACACAAAGAAAGCATCGAAGTGCTATTTCCTGAATTTCCATCCCACCCATGCCTTTTTCTGTCTCTGCATTGCTTCTTCCTCCAGAAGAGCCCTTACTTTACACATTTCCCCAATATTCACCTATATTTCCCCTAAGATCCCACTAGGGGATTGGTGAAAACTCTAACATGTGAATTCAGACCAAAAGTGAACTGGGCAGAGGACTTAGCCTTTTCTGGCCACATCATTACATGTTCCAGAGACCATCGAGATATAACGTGACTAAGTACATGATGTTGCAAACATCAGATGACCTAGCAGTCTGAAAGGAGTAAGACCTTAAGATCTGGAAAGTGCTTTTGATCCTTTTAAAGTAAACTTTCTTTGTCTAGCCTAGGGCCCAGCGCTGGAGATTAATAGTAATATGTCTCGGATTCTAGAGCAAACCTACATTTCAATGTTGAAAGAATCGCTTATGCAATTTGTTTTGGGAGATGACTCAACACTTCTGGCATAAGCTGCAAATCAGCTCAGCTGAACTGCATTTGCATCTGGGAAGTAAGAAGCTTACCATAAGCGTTCTCCTGTGATTACTCATATATTCAAGGGAAGAAAATTCTTTACCCTCATTTCTAGAAATCCCTTCATTCTATGGATGGAGAGGCCCGTTAGCTCAGCTGTCTATCAGGGCAGAACTCCTAAACCCTTCCTGACTGATGAGAAGTTAGAGGTCTCCCAGCAAGGAAATGCCACTGTATCCTGTGTTTATTTTCACCAATGTGGCCGAAGACATTATTTAACATATCATTATTGAATAAATATTATTGAAAAATAAGGCACATCCCCCCGCCCTTCTCACCCTGATTCCAAACCCCCTGAGTCTCCCCGCCTTTTTCTGTTCTTCCAGGAATGACACTTTCACTCTCCAGGAACTGTCAAGCCAGCACCGATCTGCTTAAAGAACTCCAGTGGTCACATGTGCTTCCAGAATGAAAGCCCAACTCTAAACTGGGAATCCAGGTTCTTCATGAGCCACCTGGCTCCTCCTTTTCTGGGCTGACCGCCCACATTTCTTCCATAAACCCTCTGAGCAAGGCAAAGCTACGCATTGTACCCGCCTCTGCAAACACACAGAAACCTTTTCATACCAGCGTTGACGTCCGCTGGGTCCGCTACTGTTTCCAAATGAATAGGTCCTACCTTCCTTCAGAGCCTAACACCGGCGCCGCCGTGGAGATTTCTTTGAAACTGCTCATCACCCCTGCTTCTAAACTCTCTGGGAACCGGTGTGATTGCTCTCTTGTGGCAGTTGTAGTCTAACACGTACTGTGTTCTCCTCTTCCTCCCCGCCCCTCGGAATGTCCTGTGCCAGAGCCTAGTACCGTGTTCGACTCCCTCGGCCCTCAGTGTTTATCAGATGGCATCAAACCTAGGCCAGGAACAAGTTTACTCGTCAACTCACATGCCACTGAAAAGGAAACCAAGAGAGAACGGATATATACATCGCATCCATACACGTTCATCTTAGGCCCAAGGCCAGCGTTTTAGAATACTGACCTTGGGCACTTGATCCAAGGCATGTGGGTGATTATCACCGGGTCTTTTGTTATGTACGTCTGTTGCTGTTAGAAGAAAATGACAAAAAAAAAAAAAAAAAAAAAAAAAAAAAAAAGCTCCTGAGTTGCTCTCATCAAGCTCAGGTCCTGATGAACCATCCTGGAGGCTGCTTTGCATTTCATTCACTGCTGGCTCCTTGACAGCTTTTATTCTACTGCAATGCCTCTTGCTTGCATTCCTCCTAACATACCTGGGTCTTTCCCTTAAAGCCTTTGGAGTTGTTGCAGAATCGCATTTTGTCTTGTCATCTTGAGAAAAATGGGGCGATTCAATTTCCTACCAACGTACCTGGATAATCCCCCTTTGCCGCTAATTCTGAAAAGGACCGGAGAGCGCAAAGAAAACATCCAAGTGCTATTTCCTGAAATAATTTTGTTCTCCCCAGTGCCTTCTCAAAAGTGACAGCAGAAGCAGAAGAAACAAGGTGCGGCTTCCAGAAGCTAATGACAGTGCCGCCATGCAGGAGGCAATAATTGAGTTTTAATGTCCTGAGCCGTTGCTGGTCATAAATCCTCTATATGTAAAACTCAAGCCTCTGCTAGGCAAGATTGATGGTTAGCAGTGTATATAATATTTATTAAACCTCTTTTTATGTTGCTTGGCAATCTGTGCACCATCAAACAAGTCGAAATAATTGACATTTAGCACATCAACCTGCTTTTGACTGAGAAGCATGACATTCATGTAGATAGTAAACATTTGGCAATTGCTGTAAATGTCTCCAAATTTAACGTCATGACCTTTTCTCAGGTAAATGTTTTTGGATAAAATGTAAATAATGATTCACTGTATGTCAAATACCACAGTATGTCAAATACTGTGCAATGTCAAGTTTACTGTCTTGCTACCCTCCAGAGGTTCATAGATTGGTTGACCTGTTGCATCTTTCAGTGAGTTTTATATTAAGACTCGCTATTATTTATTATAATCCCTCGGCTTTCCAAACTTCCCCACACACACACACACACACATGATATTTCTGACTAAGAAGAAGTGTGGTTTGGGTTTCATTGTTCAATTAAATGAAACTTGGCATTTAAAAAAAATCCATACTCCAGCATGGAAACGTGAATTCTATTTACAGGAAGGACGCATAGATGCCTCAGCATCCCTAGAAGAGGTGGCTTCGAACCATCCAGTGGAGAATGTGACTAAAGAATTCAAGGGGCCCACCTTTCACTTTCCAACATCTCTGGGTTCTGCCACCACATAACAAATGCCAATGTTATCAAAGCGCAATATAACTGTGTCTCGTTGAGCTGGTCTGTAAAAATTCCTCCTCATTGATCAATGTGAAAAAGGATCACTCTGATTAATAATCCAGAAGGTCCTTCCAACTGCACCACTGCATTTAAATGGTTTCCCCAAGAGGAGCTAGACATCTCCAATAATGTTCAGTCTCCACATGCCAAGTGCAGATGGAATTCTTCATGCACCCACCAGCTCCTTGACGTTCACCAGGTACTCTAGGCAGAGCATTTTGCAACTGTCGAAGTGGTTCCATTAGAGTATTTTAATATGACAGTAGAAAAAGATATGCATTGATGTGCTAAGAATAAAACTGTCGATGTACATTTTTTCTGATGTTGACCGATTAGACATAAAGCTTATCTGCTGGGGGAAGCTTTATATTATATGTGTGCCTTCTCTTTTTTTCCATCATATGCCAAGTCACAGTCAGAGCTATCAGGAACTTAGAGACCATTTCTTCCAACACCGTCATTTGGTGCATAGAGAACGCAAATGTTCCCGGGATTTGTCTGTAGTCCCAGGATTTCTCTATGACTTGTCCAAAGCTGTAGTCTTCAGTGACAGAGTGAAATTGAGACCCAAGTTCTCCTGCCTCCTAGGGGGAGAGGCACTCCCTCCCTCACGCCACTGAATTCATTCTCCAGTTCATTTAAAATTAAGGGGCACCTGGGTGGCGCAGTCGGTTAAGCGTCCGGCTTCAGCCAGGTCACGATCTCGCGGTCGGCGAGTTCGAGCCCCGCGTCGGGCTCTGGGCTGATGGCTCAGAGCCTGGAGCCTGTTTCCGATTCTGTGTCTCCCTCTCTCTGTGCCCCTACCCCGTTCATGCTCTGTCTCTTTCTGTCCCAAAAATAAATAAACGTTGAAAAAAAAAATTTTTTTAATTAAACTACCAGTGTCGTTGCATACAAAAGTTTGAAAACAATCATCTGACTCTCATGAAGTTGCCACTACAGGCAAATCCAAACACTGTGTACATATGTGAATATCTCTTGGAAGAGTGGTGGATTGTGGTTAAAAATAATGACGACGATGATGATGATATCCAACCTTTTTATGATGCGTACTACCTTCCGGACACATTTCTAAGCCCTTTACCTCTACGAACACCTTTAATCCTCATGGCAATATGATTATACAGGCGCTGTTATTATCCCCACTTTACAAATGAAAAAAAAAATGAAGCACGGAGAAATAAAGAAACTTGCTGTTAAATAAAATGTTCATCAAGTTAATGAGTCATTGCAGCTATTAAAAAGAATGAGCTTTCCATGTATATTCATGCTATAAGGCTTCCAGAGAATATTTTTAAGTGAAAAATATTCATTTATCTGTGTTCGTGTATGCGCATATGCATTGCTGTTGTTTGTTTTGTTTTAATCGTTTGTCAAAATATACTTTCCACGGTCCTGATCCTAAACTACCAAATCAGGATATCTCTACATAGGGTCTACACTACGGATTACAAAGAGACGATTGATATGAGCACTCTTGGTTAAGATTGCCTGCTTCCTGCTATTGAACTCAGCAGAGAGGCAGAGTTCTAATTAGCGGGTTAGAACAAGTTACATTAAGTCGTGAAATCCAAAAACCTTAAGTCCTCAAGACATTCATATTTTTATAAAGGAACAAATATACCCCACCTCCTGAGCTGGCAAAATACACACGAGCAGGAGAAGAGCCTGGAGCCTTTGCTAACAGTAAGCATCCATGAAATCTCTCCTATCACCAATAGGCCCGAAAAACAGCATTCGGAATTTTAATTGTTAATCCTTGATTTAGACCATTGAACTGCAATGCCCTTTAAGGCTAAACCAAATTTTAAATTGAATTCACTTGAAGGAGTTCATTGGTGACCTTTGAGAAATCAATTGGATAGTATCCCAGGAAAATAGATGATCTAACTTCCCTATGAACCGATGACCTTAAGAAACATGAGCTGTCCCTACCAAATACGGGAGAGCACTTTTCACAGTTAGATTTTGATGACAGCCTGTTACGTCCTGATGGGAAACTTTGAGTCCCCACGAAAAGAAGGAGCAAAGGGATGGACGGCTCTGAATTGGTAGTTGGCAGAAATACTGAGCAATTTTCTTAAGTACTTATTTTCGCCTTACCCACTCATTGCTTTGACTACTTGAATAAAAATTAAAGTCACTTTTGGGGCACTTGGGTGGCTCAGTCGTTAAGTGTCCGACTTCAGCTCAAGTCATGATCTTGTGGTCCGTGAGTTCGGGCCCCACGTCGGGCTCCGTGCTGACAGCTCAGAGCCTGGAGCCTGCTTCAGATGCTGTGTCTGCCTCTCTCCCTGCCCTTCCCCTGCTTGCATTCTCTCTCTGTTTCTCAAAAATAAGCATTCAAAAAATGTAAAAAAGTTAAAGTCACTTTTATATGTTTTTATTTTAACTCCAGTGAGTAAGTTAACATACACTGTAATATTAGTTTCAGATGTACAATATAGTGATTCAACACTCCCTATACATCACCCGGTGTTTATCTCATCACAAGTGCACTCCTTAATATCCATCACTTATTCACCCATGCTCCCTCTCCCCTCCCCTCTGGGAACCATCAGTTTGCTTCCTATAAAGTACTTTCTGTATTGAAACCTTTATTGTATTTTTTAAAAATATTTATGTATTTATTACTTATTTATTTTGAGAGAGAGGAAGAGTGCCCATATGTGTTAGCAGGAGAGGGGCAGAGAGAGAGGGAGAGAGAGAATCTCAAGCAGGCTCCGTGCTGCCAGTGCAGAGCCCGACGCGGGGCTCGATCTCGAGGTCACAGATTGTGAGATCATGACCTGAGCCAAAATCAAGAGTCAGATGCTTAACCGACTGAGCCACCCAGACACCCAAAATCTTTATTTTAAAAGCAATACATTTTCTTTTCTACAAAAGATGAAAGTCATTTGTACATAGGCAAACACTAGAGGTAGTCATGGAAATGAAATTTTCAGAGTGTAGATACAAAACATAGTAGCTATCACCATGAATTGTCATACCTATCCAGTGAATACACCTCCCATGAGTGGCCCTAGCCTGACCCTGTGTTCTTTCTGTCAGGGGCCCAGGATCCCTGAATATCCAGATTCAAGAGTCGCTTTCTAGTGACTGAACCTTATTTCCATTCTATTTCTCACCGATGGCGATGGACCTCTCTAAATGCCATACAACTTATTGCTGAAAATCCCCATCTTTAGAGACCCCTGACCTCCCAAGCAGCCCTAGACCCCTGGAAGCCCAAATCAGGCTCCGGTGTTTTAGTCCGAGACAGAGGCGGGACTTCCAAATACCTCTGTGACTGACTGCAACCGTTAGTTCCTAATTTTTGTGACATTTACTCATTTAATATATTTACCAATAAGTTTAGACAGAACAATGAGTTGACTCTTGCTGATCTGTGAGATCAGCAGAATCTTGGAGGTAAACTGAGAACTCGTCCGGAAGATAATGACAGAGGTGTTAAGATGCCCCCCACTCCCTTGGCTTTCAAAAAAGTGTTTGTCAGTCACCCTCTGACTCTCAGTAAGCCACGACCCGGGTCCCAACTCTTATCGGCCTAGGCGGCAGAGTTAAACACTGCTTCTCAGGACAGCCTTATATAAATAAGTTATGGACAATATATTGCCAGCTTCCACCACCTAATAACATCATGTATTTTTTATGTATTGTTGGGATTGGTGAGTTGGAGGCATATCCATTGAGATGGATAATGGTTGTCCTCTTTTATTTTATGCACTTAAGCCTTCTTATTGAGAACTGCATTAATCTTGTGTTTTATAATGGTGGATGCCAAAGAGGTGTCTCTCCCTCTCTGTTAAAAAAATTTTTTGCTTTTGTTTCTAAAGTACTTGCTACTTCTGTTTATCCCCTGCTTAGACATTTTTATTAGTATAATTGTTTTTGGAAGCATAAAGCAAAAGCTGGAACCTACAGAGACCAAACTCCTGTGGAGCAGATTTATGATCCAATACGAAAAACTCCCGTACTTTGAAATGCAGTCCCCAAAGTCAAGAAGGATTTGATGTCAGAGCGTTTTTAAATCATTTCCTAGAGGAGATCTAATGCAAGCGCCTGGAGATTGCAAGGTTCCAACAAATGGAGTTACATTTCCGATTAATTTGCATTGATATCAAGGAGTATTAGGTGATTTCACCATCATTAGTTTCAAATTGTTATACAGATTAAATAGCTATTTTACTCTAAATGCAAACACAGTGGCAAAACACAGAGCTCTGATTTAATTGGTTTAAATAGATTGTAATTTTGAGTATTTCTAGTATGACAGATTTTCCCAACCTGTCTCAGATAGGCGATGCTGCAAATGTGAGAGAGCAAACACCAGTCAGTATAAACACACCGTTACACTGTAGGAGAGAGAGCCGGAGCAGACATGGGGAACTTGGCAACTGCAAGTCTGCCCTGACTTTCTGACCAATGTCCCAGCTTACAGGACATCGGCAGTACAAAGGGACCCTTAAAAGATGCTGGAGACTGGCGTCTTTATTTTGTAGCAGACAAACCTGAGTAGGTAACTGCATTACCACACAGCTGTTTAGAGGAAGAGGTTGGGTAAGAATACAGGGCTCTGTCTCCTACAATGTTCTTTCCACCAGACCGTACTAGATCTACATGACCTTAGAAAACCAAGGCAGTTGTGTGTGCATGACCTTCTCTGCCATCTCTGAATGATGATCTGAAGGATCCCATGATCACTACCAGGGAATCTCATGTTAATATTGTTTCAAAATGAAACTAAGTGATAAGCGAATTGTTTTTGTCTGTCACCATACAAAACCATACTAAACACTTTTTTCTATTTTTGTTCTTTTCATTTTTATTGATGGTGCATGGAACTTATTTTTACTGTTTCTCTAACCTTGAAACCCTCCTTTTTTTTTTTTTTTTTGAAGTTTTTGTTTTAATTCCAGGGAGTTAACATACAGTGTTATGTTAGTGTCACAATATACAGTGTTAGGTCAGCGTACAATATAGTGATTCAACAATTCGACCCATCAATCGGCATTCATCATCTATTTAAGCCATTCCCCCCACCCCGGTAACCATCAGTTTGTTCTCTGTCATTAAAAGTCTGTTTCTTGGTCGCTCTCTCTCTCTCTCTCCCTTTGCTCATTTGTTTCTTAAATGCCACATGTGAGTGAGATCATACGGTATTTCTTTCTTGAAACCATCTTTAAGAAGTTGATGCTTTCTGCTCTTTGTCTATCACTTTGGCCTAGGGTGGAGTCATTGTGAATACTATTTTAAGATTTGAAAAGGAATATCAGTATCATTCCGATAAGGCTATGAAGAGCTGTCACATCTCTACCATCAATTACATAGCCAAAAACATGGCTATGTTGTCATGCTAAGCCTAAGAATGTAATTAAGATCATCAGAATAAGGGTCTGAGAGGACAAATCTAATGTTTATAAGCTGCCATGGTATGGCAATTTCTCAAAAATTAAAAATAGAGCTACCATAGGATACATCAATTCTACTTCTGAGTATTTATCTAAAGGAAACAGAATCGCTATTTCAAATAGATATCTGCACCTTCATGTCCCCTGTAGCATTACTTACAATAGTCAAGACACAGAAATAAACTAAGTGTCCACCAATGGATAAATGGATAAATAAAATATGATATATATATATATATAATTACATACTTTATATTATAGATTTGTGTAAATATATTAATAAAGAAAATATACACGTAATCATATATTGTATATGTAATATATCATAAAATAAATAAATAAATACATGAAATATTATTCAGCTGTAAGAAAAAGAAAATCCTGCCGTTTGTGGCGACACGGATGCACTTTGAGGGCGTTATGCTAAGGGAAATAAGTCAGACAGAGAAAGACCAACCACGGTATGATCTCACTTACACATAGAATCTTATAAAAACTCAACTCAGAGACACAGAGACCAGACTGGTGGTTGCCAGAGGCAGGGGTTGGGAGTGGGCAAAATGAGAGAAGGTGGTCAAAAGGTACAATCTTCCAGTCGTAGCATAATTAAGTCCTGGGGCCGTAACGTACGGCATGATCGCTACAGTTAATTATACTGTATTGTATATTTGGAGGTTGCTAAGAGAGTAGAAAGCAAAAGTTCTTACCACAAGAAAAATTCGTAACTGTGACATCACGGATGTTAATTTAACTTATTGCAGTGATCATTTCACAATATGTACATCTATCACATCATCAGGTTATACACTTAAAACTAATACAATGTTGCATGTCAATTATCTCAATTTTTAAACATTGAAATGTGTATGTTTTGCAATAGCCAAAATGTACTGAGCACTTACTGTGTGCCATCCCCTTGCCAGTGTCTTATATATCTTTTGCCATTTGATTTCTAGAATAAAAACTGTAAGGTGAATAGCATTAATGTTCCTGTGCTCCGTTGAAGAAAAAGAAGTTTGGAGAGAACTTGGTCAAGATCATACTGCTGGCCAAAGACAGAATGAGATTCTGATCTTTGCAATCTGATTCCAGAAGCTTTGCTATTGACCACTGTGATCTAACTGCTGTGGCATCCTTCCTGTCCTAGATTCTGTTGCGGGTAATTGACAACCCAAACTTGGTCAAAATAGCGTCCTGGGCAAATCTGACTCCAAAAATAGCATAATCAGAAAACAGCAACGTGGTTTCATTGAAGGGGTCCAAAGGCAATTCACTAGAGCAGATTTAGGAACTTTCCATCCTCAACTGTGCAGATAACAACTTCATAAGATTTGAAAGCTCTTTTTTCCAGTAGCCTCAATCAATTGCTTTTGATTCCTTATGCAAATGAACTTACAGATATGTAAATGCCAACTCACAGCAGAAACACAAACCTGATAAATCTGTAATGAATGCAACCCTTATTAACAGTCCATGGTTCCAATGAGAAGTCTTGTAATTTACAGCAATGACATAGTATTCTATTTCCTGTAAACAGCTACTGTAGTGATCCCAAGTTTGTAGCCTGTCACATGGGTGACAGCACAAGTACATATATAGCTGTTTGTTTTAATAAGTCAGATACATTGATGAGTATACTCTAGCAATAACATTACGAAATATATTTGTGAATGTGCAGGAACATTTACTTAATGGAACAAATTAAAACATTAAATAAGAAGTAAATATGATAGACAATGAAATGCAGCATACAAATAAAATGTTTTTGTGTGTTTTGTAATATTTGCCTGGTTACCTCTACATTTATCCATTTGTGCCATGTTTTTGGTTAACCTCAGGGTGACAGATGTCACCACGATCACATCCCATGTGAAGAAAACCAATCGTATCAATGTAGTTATAAATGGAACGGTAAGCCTACAACCAGTCAGCATACATAAGCACATGTAGAAATACCTTGGAGTCCTATTTCTGAAATATCGCTACCAAATACCAAAGAATGACTAGATTATCTGATGTCACTGCTTTGAGTAAGCTTTCCATTATTTTACTTCCAAGTCTAAAATATTGATAATGAGATGATTCATAGAGAGTGATGACAGTAATCTTTTACCTTTGTTATATCGTGAAAGGTCACTTGGTTTATGGACTTTTATAGTCACTTCTTTCAAGTAATTGTGTACTATATATCAGTGAAATCAGATGTATAATGTCAGAAGAGGAAAAGATGCTCCAGCCTAATTTTACTCTCCATTTTCCAGGTTGAAGGTCACAGTGATGTGTTTACACAGTAACTTAGTCTGTTCAAAGAAATACATCTTGGATAACTCCAGGACAACAGAAAACGATGTCATGAATCTTGAGTTAGTGATCCTCAAGCTTTCCCCCTGACACCATGGGCTTTGTTCTGTCTTCTCGCTCTGTAGTTGTCTGTTTACTGGTCTCTCCCCTACCCTAACTCATAAGCTCCTTGAGACGGTGGATTGTAACTTCTTCCTCACTGAATCTTCACGTTCCTCTTTGGATCCCCAGTGCTGGGACACAATAGACATGTGATATGCATTTGTTGAATTGATAAAGGAGGGATAAAAGGAGAGAAAAAAGGAAGGAAGGAAGCAAGGAAGGAAGGAAAGAAGGAAGGTAGAAAGAAACAGCGGAGAGAAGGAGGGAAAGGAGACAGGATGTAAAGGAATGGGGAGGGCAAAGGAAGGAAAGAAAGGAGGGAGGAAGGGAAGAGAGAGGAAGAAATTCTGTTCCATCCCCTTCATAAACTGAGAGACCCCACCCTTGAAGTCCTAGCAATGGCATAAATGTGAAGGAAATAGGAATTTCCAGATGAAGATATCCATGCAGATACTAATGATGCCAAGAAAAAGCATCAACCCAGTGTTCTGCTGCTTGTAATTTAGAGAAAATTCCTCTGGTTACAGTGTACTTGGAGTTCCATTCAATTAGGTTAATCAAGCATGAGATCATACTGATCATTGTTTTTTAATAATAATTTTAAAACACTCCAGTAGTGTTTATTAAGTGTCTGGTAAGGGTCCGATATGATGCTAGCCACTGAAAGAAAAGCAAAAGAAGTTGTGCAATCATCTATTCATTCAGCATTTATTGAGTATTTAGTAATTTGCCAGATGTGCTAACACTTTCTCTGCCCTTGAGATAATTACATTGTTCCTGGGAAGCCAGAGCCTGTAAAATAGAACACTATGAGATCACTGAGATAAATATAAGCATCTAATAACAAAGGTAGTATTAGCCAACATTTAGGAAGTACTTGCTATGTGTCAGCATGCTAAGCTCTGTACACGCACTATTTTATTTATTTCTCACTGTGTTATATACCCATTGTCATCGAAATCCACATTTTGCGGCTGAGAAAGCTCAGCTCGAAGCAGTTAAATAATTTGCCAAAGTCGACAGCTACTCGATTGTCTTTCTGGCTCCAAAGTTGATGTACTTAAACATCATACACTACAACCTCTGATCAGCTGCCTAAAGTTTGGGTTGTAGATAATATATTCTAGTGAATAGATACTCTGTTTGGACTAAAGTTATTGTTCTTAAAAAAGTTTCATGGAAGAGGGGCGCCTGGGTGGCTCAGTCAGTGAAGCGTCTGACTTTAGCTTGGGTCCTGATCTCACGGTTTGTGCGTTCCAGCTCCATATCGGTCGGGCTCTGTGCTGACAGCTCAGAGCCTGGAGCCTGCTTTGGATTCTGGGTCTCCCTCTCTCTCTATCCCTCCCGACTAGTGTGCTCTGTCTCTCTCTGTCTCTCAAAAATAAATAAATGCTGGGGTGGGGGGTGGGTGATGGGTATTGAGAAGGGCACCTGTTGGGATGAGCACTGGGTGTTGTATGGAAACCAAGTTGACAATAAATTTCATTAAATATATAAACAAATAAATGTAAAAAAATTTTTTTAATAAAAAAAAGTTTCATGGGAGAGATAAAACTTAAGATACAAGTCTTGAAGTGTCGACAGGATGTATATTATTTGAATAAATAGAAGGAAAATGCGATGATATAAAGGGGAAGGCACAGGATGGTAAGTTCAAACACGTGAGTTCAAGTTTATGCAAAATGATGAGATCTGTCAAGAAGCAGATAATTTAATTTTTTTTAATGTTTACTTCTTTTTGAGACAGAGACAGAGCGTGAACAGGGGAGGGGCAGGGAGAGAGGGAGACACAGAAGCTGAAACAGGATCCAGGCTCTGAGCTGTCAGCAGAGAGCCCGACGCGGGGCTCGAACCCACGAACTGTGAGATCATGACCTGAGCCGAAGTCAGACGTTAAACCGACTGAACCACCCAGGCTCCCTCACCACTCACTTAATGATACCAAATTCTGCTCCCTTTTGAATCCGTTTTCTGATTCGATTCATTGGTAGATTAATTTTAAAAATAAAGAAGCCCCTCCCATGTGCCAGGAAGTATTCTAGATATGTAACAACAACAGAACAAAACAAAACAAAACGACAATAGGCTATATTTTTAGGTCCTTTTTGGTGAAGTGAGAGATCTCTCCACTCCCACCCCTGTATCCCCATTCAGCCAAAGGCTGAATTTTCTCCGGCCAGCAGTTTTCAACCCAGGCTGCTTAGTAGAACCGCTTCAGGAAACTTTAAGAGATAATGACGCCCAGGCCAAATGCGAAAATTTGTACCCAACTGATTTTGAAATACCGCTGACATCTATGTGGTTTTAAAGCTTCAAAAGTGAGGGGCACCTGGGTGGTTCAGTCAGCTAAGTGTCTGACTCTTGATCGCAGGGTCTTAAGTTTAAGCCCTGCACTGGGCTCCACACTGGGCTTGGAGCCTACTTGAAAAAAATATATTAAAGCTTCAAAAGTAGTTTGAATTTGCAGCCCAGATTGAGGAGTATTGTCATAGGTGACAGGGAAGGGAGCAAGTACAAAGCCTCCCTGCTGGCTCGTGGAAGAAATTCGTAGATTCCTGTTGCACGGCAGGGACTATCAGTAAAAATAACTAACATGTTGTGTGCATGGATGGTGCACTATACCCAGGAACTGATGGACACAGCCTGATGTACCTTTACTATCACCCTATAAGTATTCATCATCCCGCTTACATGGCTGTGGAAACTGAGGGTCAGGAAGGTTGGTAGTTCAGCCAAAGTCAGCCGGCTGGTAGCAGCAGAGCCAGGAGTCACAGGAGCCCGAGCTGTGTGCCTCAATCCGCTGCCGGTCGTGTTCAAATCACCAATCGCCCCACCAAAGTGCCAAGGCTGGCAATGCCGAACAACCAAATCATTAATGCCCGCAGGTACACAGACCAAGGGAAAAAGCCAGAAGTGGACATTTAGGACTAACGCAAAATGAACTCTATTATAGGTTCTACTAGAATATTCAGGAATGTCATGCTGTCAGTTTCCAAAGTTGTCCTTACATCAGTTACTTGGCTGACTATGTACGGCGCAAATTTAATTAGCAGATCCAGCACAATCCAGATAAACCGCTAGACAGATAATTAATTCTGCTTAAACCTAACACTGAACCTGAATGGCATTTCTATTCTACCGTCCTAAGTGACCCAAAACTGAATGGATACAATGACATAAACTTAAATAATGATTTAGTAGAGCAATTACCAAACATTTAAATTTTCCCCCCAAATTATCTGCATGATAAAGAGTACTAACTTTGCACGAAAGTGAAAGTTTGTAAATTACTCAAGACAGGTGAGCAGAAGAGCATCACCAGCTGCCTTAAATTGTAACTCATTGGAACTAAAATTCATTTCAGCGCACACACAAATAAATCATGCCTGTCCTCAAGGAGCAGACATAAATATGTTCGTGTGTGTGTGTGGATGAAGCATGTTCCTTAACATGGAAGAGCTTAGATCAATCACAGCGTCTGCAGTTGCACTGGCAGCCACAGCGTTACCGGATCTAAATAAACAATGGATACTTTTTTAATTTGCAAGTGACAGAATGAAGAATATTGTAGAGTTTCCCCAGCAGACTGTAACAATATTAAGGTAAATCAAATTTTGCACCTCATTTATTTAACAACGTTGTTTTTCACTTGCTATAGGGTTTTTTAGCCTCTCAGAATACAAGGCTGCACAAATTTCCCAGAACTTATTTTTGAAAAGAAAAAGAAAAAAAACCGTTAGCTCTCGAACACTTAATTATAATTGGCTACGCTTCTTTTCTTTTATTAAGTGATAATTTATGAAAGACTACTTCAAGATCGTCTAAAATGCCTGCCTTTGGAAAGACTGAAGCAAGGGAATATGTAATCACTATGTAATGTAATCAGAATATTTAATTAACATGTAATCATAAAAGAAGAAAACAGTCTCATAGCATGTGTGCCCCAAAGTCAACAACAGGACTGTATTTAAAAGGCTATATATGCTTTTAGAAATATTTTTAATGGAGATACCATGTTTTTTTAATAAAATGTTTGCTCAATAATTCTTCTATTTCAAACGGAAAATAAAACGCTTGACCTGGAACAGTATTGAAAGGCGACTGCCTCTGGTTCTTAAATCAGTTCACACACCCTTCCACAGTCCCCAGCAGCCACAGGGCTCTGATCACTGTTCATTTCAAACGTTCGCTCCACCCCATAAATTTCTTCTTTCTCTTGAGTCCTGGGTTACTCTTCGGGACTATCCTCCAAAACAAGTCTTTGTTATTTTTAGTTTCTGGTCATTTGTTTTCCTACTTAAAGATCTATCGGAACATAAAGAAATGTAATCAAAGAAAATCACTGAGGAAAGAGGAGGCCACATAATTTTATATACCAAATCAGTGGCAAAATGCAGGTCAAGAGATGAATTTGATTAGGAATCATAAAGGCAGGGGTGTCCGGGTGGCTCAGTCGGTTCAACATCCGACTCTTGATTTCGGCTCGAGTCATGATCTCACGGTTCATTGAGATCGAGTCGTCCAGTGGGCTCTGTGCTAATGGTGAGGAGCCTGCTTGGGATTCTCTCCCTCTCCCTCTCTCTCTCTACCCCTCCCCTGCTTGTGTGCTCTCTCTCTCTCTCTCAAAGTAAATAAACTTTTAAAAAAAGAATCATGAGGGTAATACTCAGAATCATAACAACAAAGGTAGCTCAGAATCAAGTGTGTTTTGTACATTCTCCTATCCCTGGACACCAAGGGGGCTTAAAGCGTATTACTTTTTTTGAAAAGCTGCAACAAACGTCTTGCATATGTCTCCTTGGATACATGTGTGCAAGTTTCTCTAAAGCGAGTACCTAGCAGACTTGCTGGGTGGCAGGGTGTGCAGATATTGGGGACAGCCATTACCAAATGGTTTTCCAAGGTTGTTGTAACAATGAACACACCCACCCACGGTTTGGGACAGTTCCTTTCCCCTTATCTTTGCCAACTCCGTAGAGTCTGGCATTTTAATACTTGCCAATCAAGCAAGTATAAAAGGATACTTTGTTTCTTCAGTGTGTGTATCTCTAATTATTAATAAAGTTAAATTTCCTTTTACATGTGTATTGGCCAATTTGATTTCCTTTTCACATCCTCACTGAAACTCATTGTCCAGTTTCATTTGCCTAGTTTTCTGGTGGGTTTTTTTTTTTTAATAAGAATTTTCTTATATCTTCCTTATATTAAAGATGCTAATTCTATATCAGTTACATATGTTAAAATTTTTTCTTAATGTTTACATTGCTTTAAGTACATATTTCATGCATTATCATATCAGTTAGAACTTTAATTTCGATGTAGTCACACGTATACATCTTCTTTAGAGTTGTATTTTTTGTACCTTGCTGAAGATGTCCTTTTCTTTCCCAGATGATAAATTTATCTCCTGTATTTTCTTCTAATGGTTTCAAAATTTTGTTTTTCACCTTTAGGCACTTAATCCACACAGAAGTGATGTGTGCGTGATGTGAGATAAGGGAACCGATTATATTCTTCCTGTCTTGAAAGCCATGTTATCTTCTTATCATGTATTAAACAGCCCATCTCCTGCCCATTCGCAGAAGGTACCTCTCATATAAGTTTTCATACAAGACGAATATGCTTCTAGACATTATATTCTGTACCGTTCAACAATTGTTCTTATTCTTAACCCCTTCTTTTTATATTGCTTTATATTATATCATAGGTTTTTAATTGAGCTTTATATTGTCTTGTTACCTGATACAGTAATTGTCTTATCTTTGTTTGCACCTGTTTCTTCTGTTTATTTTGTTTTTAGGATTGTCTTAAATATTTGGGGGGAACTATTTTCCATTTTAATTTTTGAACATCACTCAAATTCTAAAAACTTAGTGACAGGATTTTAATTGCAAGTGCATTGCACTTAAAAACTGATTTGGAAGGACAATGGCATCTTCATCATTGTGAATCTTCCCATTCATGAAAATGGATATATTTTTTTATTATGCCAAGACTCCTTCAATGTTCTTCAACAAAGTTTTGTAATCTTCTCCATACCTTTTGTTAAATTTGCTCCTGGCTACCTTACAAATGATTTTGCCATTGTGGATGGGATTTTCTAATTGATTATATCTTAGAAATCGGAAATATATTAATTTGCATTTGTTAATCTTATATATATAAACTTTCCTGAAATCTTTTAGTAGCTATAATGTTTTGTCAGTTGATTCTCCCAGAGTATGTTTGTACATGATCATTTGCTGTCTGCCTTTTTCTTTGCAATTTCTCTATAAGTTGTAATTCTATTTCTTATCTTGGTAGCTGGGTTCATGAGAACAAGGTTGCATGATTATAATGAACACCTGTGCCTTATAAAGTATATTAATGGAAATGCTTTAAAATTGTAACTCTTACTATGAGATTAATATACTTTCTGTTAGATGCCCTGCTTTAGCTTGAACCCTTTCTACTCCTAGTTTAATAAGAGTTTTATCATAAATGAATATTTAATTTTATAGAATGATTTTTCTCCAATCACTGAAATGATTATATGGATTTTGATCTGAATTTGTTAATGTAGTGAGTAATATTTAGAGATTTCCAGATCTTTAAAAAAAAATACTTGAATTTCTTAAATAAACACTAGTTGGTCCTAACAAAATATTCTGTACAATCTTATATTCAATTTGCTGGTATTTTGCTTATGAATTTTACATCATGTTTCAAAACAAACGCCTATAATTTCCTTTTCTTTTACTTCCCTTATCTAATTTGATTGCCAGTCTTATACTAGAATGGGGTTGTTTTTATAAGATAGAGATCTCTTTTAAAGTTTCCATAAAACTTTCTTCTAGGGGCATCTGGGTGACTCAGTCGGTTCAGCATCCGACGTTGGCTCAGGTCATGATCTCACGGCTCACGAGTTTGAGCCCCGCGTCGGGCTCTGTGCTGACAGCTCGGAGCTTGGAGCCTGCTTCGGATTCTGTGTCTCCCTCTCTCTCTCTGCCCTTCCCCTGCTCACACTCTGACTCTCTCTCTCTCTCAAAAATAAAAATAAATACACATTAAAAAAAAAAATTTTTAAACTGTCTTCTAAAACTTCTTGGGCCTATTGTCTCATCATTGTTTGGGGAAAGGAGAGGGTAGGATTTTGACTATTCATTTTATGAATCATTATTGTTCTACTCGGGTCTTTTATTTTCCTTGTGTATGTTGCACTAATTTATATTTTCTTGGAAATCATATATTTTATCTATTTTTTCAAAATTGTACATTTGTTCATAATAACTCTGATGCTTTAAAAAAATCTCCATTTTGTTTGGTTAGTGGCTTCAGTTTTATCTTTGTCATTTTGCTATACTTACCTTTTATCATTTCATCCTATTAGTGATCACCATCCCTTTATTACTTCTTTGTCTAGAACTCTTTACTGTGTTACAGATCAGAGAGGATAATATTATGAACCCCCCATGTCCCTGTCTCAGACTCAAAGATAATGCAACTCTTGGCCAATCTTTATTTATTTGTTGCCCCATTCCATCTTCTCTTACCCCTTGATTAGTTTGAAACAGACCTCAGATATTATATCATTGCATCCATATATATTTCAGTATGTATCTCTAACAGTAAGGACTCTTTAAAAATATAACCACAGTAGCATGGTCATACCTGAAGATTCAAATGTATGTAATTAATGCCACCAGATCCACTCAGTGTTCAATTTTCCTTACTGGCTCATAAGTTTTATAATTTTATTTTTCTGTCAGATTTTTATTAAGGTCCATATACTGCAAATGGTTAGTGTCTCTTAACTCTCTTTAGATGTATAGATTTCCTCCAACTTTTGCATTGGTGTGTGAAGAAACCAAGTAGGTTATCCTACAGAGCATCTCTTAGTCTGGAATTTGCTAAATACAACGAGATATGAGTTTAAATAGTCCTCCTTTTATAGCCCATATTTCCTGAAAATTGGTGGTTAGGTACAGAAATCTAACCAAATAAAAGCTTAATATTTGGTTTGGGAAGTACTTCATAATGTTATGTACCATAAAGAGATTTGTAATGTCTGCTTGAATTTCTTTTTTCTTTCTCTCTCTCTCTCTCTCTCTCACTTGTTTTTTTTTTTTTAATGTTACCAGCTAATGGCAAAATTTGCCTAAATCCATTCTTAGTTGGAATTAGCGTTGGAGTTACAGTCAGGGTGCAAAACGATAATTTAACAATGTTATTATTTCCTTTGGAACCATAAACTTTCAGAAAACTTTTCTGAAAAAGAGGAATTTTTCTTCATCAATTGTTTGGTTCCCCTCAGTACAATTTAAACAGAAATATAAAATTAAAATGTAAAACTGTTTGGGCACCTGAGTGGCTCAGTCGGTTAGGCATCCAACTCTTGGTTTTGGCTCAGCTCATGATCTCAGTTTGTGGGATCGAGCCCCACGTCGGGCTCTGTACTGGCAGTGTGGGGCCTGCTTGGGATTCTCTGTCTGCCTCTCTCTCTCTGCCCTCCCACCCTCACTCATGCTATCTCTGTCTCTCTCAGAGATAAACTTAAAAAATTAAAAAATAAACTTAAAAAAAATTTTTTTAATGTAAAAATGTTTGATTTTTTCCCTCTATTTATCACTTTTCAAATGAATGAACTGGTGTTCCAACAGCTTCCAGAGGTGACCAAAAGGTGCTTCTTTTTAAATATCTTTTATGAAGTCATGCATTTAAACATATATTTGCTATTTTTATTGATCCTCAAATTGTCTCATCTCCGGCCAGTGGGAACTTTTCAATTTGGCTCTTACGTCTTCCTGACATGTCACTGGGAGTCTTTGAATAGATAGTTCCTTTGATTTCTGATATGACAAGATATTCTAGGCTCTCATAAGTTTCCTGCTCCAGGACCTGGATTCAGCACTTCTCCATGGATTTGTGGTTTCTCTTATTGGTAAATGGTATTTAGAAACCACAACCTGAGCCAACAGATGCTCATTGTCCATTGTCATGTCATTGTTCTTTTTTCCTCCCCTTAAGCCTTCTTAATTCACAAATGAGAAGCTAACCTTTTAGATAAATACATAGCTTGACTTTATACGAATGCCTCTGGTTCAACTTTGTAATTATAGAGTTTCTTCTTAGCCCCATTGGTCTCACTCTGGTGTCAGTTTTTCCTCACCATTGAAAGCCTTGGTTTTCCATGACGTCAATATAAATATTCATTTTCTTTATCCTTCATTACACACCACAGTCTCAGAATGATATTACCACTAAATGTGTATTTTAGTTATTTTTGTCTTTACGGTGTACACCTCCAAATGTAGTCCGGTTATCTTCTAAAAATAACTTGGAACAATCCCTCTTTGCATAGCTATTGTTCTTTCATCTTAATAATTCAGACTGAGCCCCCAGGCGCACCAGGAGTGTTTAGAAATAGCGTCCTGGGGGACCTGGGTGGCTCAGTCGGTGAAGCATTCAGCTCTTGATTTCTGCTCAGGTCATGACTTCACAGTTCGTGAGTTGGAACTCCGAGTTGGGCTCCACAGTCAGCATGGGACCTGCTTGGGAGTCTCTCTCTCTCTCCCTCTCTCTCTGTTCCTCCCCCACTTGTGCTCTCTCTCTCAAGACAAATAAATAAACTTAAAAAAAAGAAGAAGAAGAAGCGATGGAATCCCCTGCATCTAGCAAGGTCACCGCCTTGACCAGAAGTCTCAGAAATTAAAGTCATACAGATACATATTCACACAATCCATAAAATCCAGATGAAGTTTGGAAGCTTTCTTCATCCAGATGTTTTGATATTTGCAAACAGCTGAATCACTGAATTTTTTTTACCTGGACACTTGAGTTCATGCAGATAAACATTCAGTTTAATTTCTGGTGTTTATTTCAAAAGGTTTTTAAACGTTTAATGTATGTCCTGTAATATTTTGACCTTGAGCGTGATACTTAAGCACTGAGGCACTCAATGAGGATGCTCTATTGCATTCTAGATCATGTGACTTGAACCGAGGTATAAATGCACCGAAGAAAACCTAATAGATCCTACAGGTTTCAAAGCTTTTTCTCTGGGTGTACATTAAGTGGTTTTTAGGGGCGCTATCTTTTCCAGTTCATTATTTAGTCAATTGTCTGATGGAGACTTCACAGCTCCTCAGATGCATCATTTTCCTTTATGTTATCAGGTTCCTCAAACTTAAGGCCCATCTCATCCTAAAAGTTCTATTTCTTTTTTTTTTAATTTTTTTTTTAACGTTTATTTATTTTTGAGACAGAGAGAGACAGAGCATGAATGGGGGAGGGTCAGAGAGAGGGAGACACAGAATCTGAAACAGGCTCCAGGCTCTGAGCCGTCAGCACAGAGCCCGACGCGGGGCTCGAACTCACGGACCGCAAGATCGTGACCTGAGCCGAAGTCGGCCGCTTAACCGACTGAGCCACCCAGGTGCCCCTAAAAGTTCTATTTCTTAAAGGAGAAAGAGTCATATGTTTCAGCACTTCCTTTTTCTATGTCTTAAACACATCTTAACACAATTTTAAAAAGATATTTAAAAATTAAATTTATCAGGGTGCCTGGGTGGCTCAGTAGGTTAACATCCAACTTTTGGTTTTGGCTCAGGTCATGATCTTATGGTTCATGGGTTTGAACCCTGCATCAGGTTTGGTGCGGACAACATGAAACCTGCTTGGAATTCTCTCTCTTCCTCTCTCCCCATCCTCCCCTGTCTATTCTCTCTCTTTCTCTCTCTCTCAAAATAAATAAATAAACTTAAAAAATAATGATAGGAAAAAAAAACTTCTTTAAAAAAATTAAATTTATCCCTTGGCAATTTGATTTGTAGGCTAAGGAGAGCAAAGTTTTACAAATGGAATACTTTTAAATAAATCATAATTAATTAACTATGCAAATATATCAAATAAATTTGGATACATAGTTAGATGGCTAATTACAGTTCAGGAAGGTTAGAAATTGTAATACTATTTTTTAGATTGGTTAATATAATATTATAATTGGGGTTGCTTTGATCATGGGGAATGTTGGAGACAATAATTTTCCAAGCTTGGCTGATTTTGAAATCATATGGTTATGAGTATTAGCAGCTTAATATAAAATGTGGTGCTGTCCACAGAGTTAAAAGAAATTATTTTTGTCATAATAAACTATATTAATTTAATTAGTTGTATGTACAGTTATATTTTTCATTTGAAAATGAAAACAGAATGTTAGCTGATAGATCTGGTTTCTAAAAGCGACAAATCTTAGATATTTTAAGTCCATAGGAAAATATTTCTGCTTCCTTAGGTTTTATTATTTCATATGCCCTAGAATTTGTAGATAACCATTAATTCCTGTATTCCTTCGGTAAGTGTTCATATGGGTCTTGGCAACGTGTTAAGGGCTTCCCTCCTTGGTTTAACTTTCAAGCACACTCTCCTGGGCCATTGCAACAGCCTGCTACTTTACCTTCTGGTCTCCAGGCTCATCCATCCTCCACCCAGACACCAGGGTCATCTTCCGCTATAGCAATCTGGGGCCCGTACCCCTCTGGTTCATGCTTTGACATGGTTTGTCATCCCCTACGGTGGCAGTTCTAGGCTAACAGTCTATGAGTCACTTCCAGCCAATGGATGTGTTTCTTGGCCTCATACTGTGATGTAAGTCCTGTTTTTTGTTTTTTGTTTTTAAGGAGATTTCAGGGGCACCTGGGTGGCTCAGTTGGTTGAACATCTGACTTCGGCTCAGGTCTTGATCTCATGGATCGTGAGTTCCAGCCCCAGGTCGGGCTCTGTGCTGACAGCTCAGAGTCTGGAGGCTGCTTCAGATTCTGTGTCTCCCTCTCTCTCTGCTCTTCCCCGCTCATGCTCTGTCTCTGTCTCTCAAAAATAAAGAAACATTAAATTTTTTTTTAATTTATAAAATAATGAGATTTCATATAAAATTCTAAAAACCTAACTATTCTTCAAAAATTAAAAAAAAAATCTGATAATGTTGGCCCACACTGCTTCTGGAGCTAAGCAGAGGCACCTGGGGGGCCCCGGACTCCCTGACATCAGCTCCCTGCGATCTGAGTCAGTGATCTCTGAATGCTCACTCAGATCCAAATCTATTATTCTTCCTACAAGGCAGGAGTAGGTCGTATTGTGGCCCCCAAAGGATATGTCCACCTGGAATGTTGAAATGAGACTTTTATTTGGAATAAGTGTCTTTGCAGGTGCAATACGGTAAGTAATACAATAAAGGTAAATGATCTCAGGATGAGGTCATTCTGGATGAGGATGGGCCTTGAATATGATGACCAGTGTTCTTATAAGAGACAGAAAAGGAGAAGACACGGGGACACCCAGGGGAAAGAAGGCCACACGAAGGCGGAGACAGAGGTTGAGATTATGCAGCCCCACACTGAGGATCATGAAGAGTCCCCACAACCACCAACAGCCACGGGCGAGGCACACAAGGGATCCCCCCCTCAGAGCTTCCAGAGGAAATCAATCCTGCACAGGTTTGGACTTCAGACTTCTGATCTCCAGAGCTGTGAGACAACACATTTCTGTGATTTGAAGCTGCCAACGTTATAGTACTTTGTGAAGGCCGTCCTAAGAAACTAATAAGGGCCTTCAGGGATCTGGCCTACACCCCCACTGCCCTCTCTGGCCCATTCTGTCTTCTTTACCTCTGTGAGCATGCACACTGCCCTCACATCCATGTGGCTTTGAGACTGTGTTTGACACCTGCCTCCCTCCATGCCTGCCTTGGAAGACTCTTACATCTCTTTCTGCCTGGTTGAATTCCAATTTGTTGTTCAAGGCTCATAACACAGGACAAACTCCTTATAGAACTCCTCCCCCGCATCCCCCTAATGGAGCAGATCGCTGCCTCCTGCTGGTGATAGGGCACCTTGCCGTACAGCTCCTCTTTCTGCTGCTTACCACACAAGCTGAAATTATTCCAGGATAAGAAACCTTCCGGAGGAGCTCATATTTGAACTCACCATTGACGGGGGTTAAGGTCATGAGGGACGTGCTGGTTAATGTCATGGGCCAACTTGACGAAGCTGTGGCGCCCAGTCGTGTGGTCACAAACCAGTTGGATGTTACTGTGAAGGCATTTTTTTTAATGTACTTAATATATATATTTTTTAACTTCCAGAGAGAGAACGTGAGAGTAGAGGAGAGGGGCAGAGGGAGAGGGAGAGAGAGAGAGGGAGAGAGAATCTCAAGCGGGCTTCATGCTCAGCGTGGAGCCCGATGCGGGGTTCGATCCCATGACCCTGGGATCATGACTGAGCCCAAATCAAAAGTCAGATGCTCAACCGACTGAGCCACCCAGGTGCCCCAAAACGTATTTAATATTTAAACTAGTGGGGCACCTGGGTATCTCGGTTGGTTAAGCATGTGACTTTGGCTCAGGTTATGAGCTCACGGTTCTCGAGTTCAAGCCCCACTTTGGTGTCTCTGCTGTCAGCACAGAGCCTGCTTCAGAGTCTCTGTTCCCCTTTTTATCTCTGCCTCTCCCCCACTTGCGCTCTCTCTCTCTCTGTCTCAAAAATAAATAAACATTAAAAAAAAATAGTTTAATATTTAAACCAGTAAACTTTGAGTAGAGTATATCACTCTCCATCATGTGGGTAGAGCTCATTCAGTCAGTTGAAGGCACTAAGAGCAAAGCCTGAGGGTCCTCACCGCAGAAGGAATTCTCCCCAAGACGTCAGTGTAGAAACCCTACTTGAGTTTCGAGCCTGCTGCCCTACGTAACTTGGACTCAAGACTAACATCAGCTCTCGCCTGATTTTCCAGCCCGCCCGCCTACTCAACACATTTCAAACTTGCCGGCCCCCACAGTCACATGAGAGAGCTGCTTAAAATAAATAAATGTGTGCGAGTATGTGTCCCTGACTCATGGGTGTGCCCCTGACTGATTCAAGGCAGAAACAAGAGGGAAGAGCATTCCAGAAAGCCGGGACAAAAATACAGATGTGCTTCTGAGTTCGCACGTGCCCGAAACATGCAAGGAGACAAAGCTGACGTGGGGGCTCCAGGGCTACCGGAGTCATTTCAGACACAGACACAGTCAGAACACGAGACCTACCTACACAAGGGGGAGAGGCGGAAGATGAGGAAGATGCCAAGGCACCACAGGGCGTTTTGCAGTCATCCGACAAAACCATCTGAACCCGGTAGGAGTTTGGCCACGCGGTGTTGAGAAAGGCCAAATTGCACGCTGTACCACCTTCGTCACCTTGACAACACACCATCTTTCTTATGCCAATAATAGCACATCAAGAAACACCTAATACTAATTATAAGCCGAATAGTATATGGCTAAGACAGCTCCGCCTAAGGAAATGGGGGGTGGGGGGTGGGGGGTGGTATCTGAAAGGGGTTTGTGCCACTAACCCAGAGTGAGACAAGGAGGGAAAATTGAAGTTATGGACACAAGGGGTAAAGTCCGAAGGACAGATGGGTTTTATTCACAACCGGTATCAATCAGTCAAATAATGTGCACCCGTGATTTGGGATCCGTTGGATCCATTGGATCCAGTCACCTCGTGGAAGGGACTTTGAGCTGAAAACTAGAAGAGTGGCAGTCAGGGGCACCTGGGTGGCGCAGTCGGTTAAGCGTCCGACTTCAGCCAGGTCACGATCTCGCGGTCCGTGAGTTCGAGCCCCGCGTCAGGCTCTGGGCTGATGGCTCGGAGCCTGGAGCCTGTTTCCGATCCTGTGTCTCCCTCTCTCTCTGCCCCTCCCCCGTTCATGCTCTGTCTCTCTCTGTCCCAAAAATAAATAAAAAACGTTGGAAAAAAAAAATTAAATAAAAAAAAAAATCAAAAAAGAAGAGTGGCAGTCAGAGACTATAGCTGTTGTAGCTAGTATTTGCAGCCTCAAATAACACCTCCACTGGCTGGAAGGGTGGGTGGAGAGGCATGTGGGACTCAAACCAGCCTCAAAAGCAACAAGAGACGGATGTACTGATCTTCAGCTGGCTTACAGGAGGTCACCGTGCTTGACGAGCCCTCTAAGGTAGATTCTGCCGTTATTTGGCTTTCTCTCCATGGCCAAAAGAACTCCTAAGATATTGCAATGGGAAAACTACTTCTTAGCTTCAAATGATCCACAAGGCATCTTCGAGACAATTATCCTACCAAATGGCATTCTTCCACTGGGAAAACTACTTTGTAAGTATCGACTTTTAAACTTTGACATCAAAGGTACGCTCTCCCAGACGTTATGCTGTCAGTGGGGTAGGGCAGACTAGCACTAGATGACTGATCCTGTCTTTACATGTGCCAGAAACAGCTTAATGGCACCCATCTTCCTGAATAACATTTTTTTCTTTATTTGTTCAAGTTAATCAGCCAGGCAATCATGAAATGCCCCCAGCTCTGAAGACCAATCAAAACAGAAGCATTCACACACATAGGGGAAGTTGTCATCGGTGGTGTGGGAAATTCCTCTGTGCATCTGTCTTAAAAGCAACATGATCTTGGGCGTTTGGGTGGCTCAGGCGGTTAAGCATCCGACTCTTGGTTTCAGCTCAGGTCATGATCTCATGGTTCGTGGGTTTGAGCCCCGCATCGGGCTCCATGCTGATGGTGCAGAGCCTGCTTGGGATCTTCTCTTTCCCTCTCTCTGCCCCTCCCCTGCTCGTACTCACCCGCTCTCTCTCTCTCTCTCTCTCAAAATAAATAAGCTTAAAAGAAAAAAAGGCAACATGGGACAGACATAATGGGCTTGCAGCTCAGCTGTGAGATGTACTAAGTAGGAGATCTTAGCATAGTTGCTGAGTCTCTGCCTCACCACACCCTCCTCCTCCGTGAAACGCATCTTATCAGACCTTCCACAGAGGTCTCTGTGTGGATTATGTATCACAAAGTATGAAATGCCTGGCACCCGGGAGGCCCTCTGCAAATATCCATTCCCTACGCTTCTAGAGAGTGATTAAACCCTCCTTGATAGCACTTCCAGGCCCCAGCCTCTAGCATTGAGCATCCTAAGGAGAGAGCTTAGGAGATGGGTTTTGGTAATTCCTTTACCCCATAAACGACAACGATGGAAACAGAGGCGTAGTAGAGATGTAACAAAACAGCCAGTGGCCTGGGATATCATCCCAGGCTCTAGACCTGTCTCTCCGTTAACCAGCGATATGCCTTTAGACTAGTCCTTAACCTCCCCATCTCTGTTTTCTCCTTTGTAAAATGAGAATATCACTCGAAATTATCCCTAAGATTTCCCTCGGTCCCTAAGTATTATGATTCTAAGAAACTTTGACTCACCGTATGGGGCTCTGCAAACCATCTCTGAAAAAGATCCCTCAGTCTCTCTGTGTGTGCGTGTCCAGTGTGTTGGACGATGGTTACCATCATGACGGTGGACGCGTTTGTCCCAGTTTGTCAGTTTCTTGTTTGGTGCTTATTGAATACTCAAGAGAAACCTCGTTATGGTACGAAGCAAACCTACCTCCTTTCTTTCATTTCCTATTTTTTTTTAATTTTGTGTTTAGTTGAGCTTCCTAGTGGTCCTTTATCAACACGATGAGTCTTCAAAGTTGCAATAATGCAACTATTG
The DNA here is from genome assembly GCF_022837055.1 of Prionailurus viverrinus. NCBI lineage: Eukaryota > Metazoa > Chordata > Mammalia > Carnivora > Felidae > Prionailurus > Prionailurus viverrinus. The sequence goes on along the minus strand of NC_062565.1, from coordinate 140,500,197 downwards.
ACAGTTAGGCAGAATGATAACGAATTGCCAATGAGAAATGAACAGCAAACCATTTCATCCCAGCAGAGAGACACCACCGAAACTGTTGAATGACATTGGCAAAAGTGCAATGCCTTCCCCAGCCTCCAGTTCATATCTGATGGTTTTATTTTTGTAAAAATGCCAAACCTTTATTTGGTCCTCCTGTTCTTTCCTGAACTCTGATCAAATAGTCCCGCAGTTTGGCACACTACCTTCTAAGGTACTAGGAGCTGAAAAGTAAACTTTCCAGCTTGTCTAAATGGATCGTGGAAACAGAATATTTCAGTAGGTGTTCATTCGCTTCCTTATCTGCTCCCAGAAAATTCATGGCTGTTACAAGAAATATTTATTTATAGGAAGCTTGTTTTATGTTACTTTGCCCCCCCCCCCCGTCTATTAAATCAAATGGATGTAATTCATCGCGTGACTCCCCAGAACCCACCCCTACAGCACACCAGGGATCAGTGAGCACGCAGCTTGAGAGAGCAGCAGGGAGATGGTTTAGAACTGCTCTCCTCATCACAAATATGTGGCTTCAATATTTAGTTGTTGTGGCAGAAAAACGGCAACAAATACATGAACTGTAAACCATCTGCCTTGAAATATGTTCAAATATGAATGTTCATCTTGAAAAATGAGATCTATGGAATTCTGGCATCCACTTTGACTTTTGAGAGAGGAACAGCTTGAATATGCAAAGAACGGATTTCTAGACTAGCCTTCTTAAACTTTAAATTTTCGTGAACTCCGAAGTTAAATGATTCACTGCCTAGACAGGAAAACTGCCTTCTCGCTTTTCAACTTTAAGGGAAAATCCTGACTGCTTGAAAATCCGGGGACTGTATCTGTAGAGGGATTTGTACAGAATTCTCTTATGTGTTAAAAAACGGAGGAATGAATGTGCTTCCGTGTTTATTTAACATCTACTAAGTTCCAATATATGGTAGACACAATATAAAACGTGTAAAACGCATGATAACTCTGGCTTTCACCAGATTCCTAAAACACAAAGTTTAAACCGGCAAAACTGGACATTTTGTTGCCACTTAGTCTGGGGTAAGAAACGAAATATGCATTCTGCTGTCTTTTGAACCATTAGCCAAAGGTGATGCGGGAGTCTTATTAAACTCATCTTTTAGGAGACACAGAAACTTAAACTTGTTTGCCTCCCTCTCGTCTTCACACCATGTAAGTTTGAACTTGATCCACCTTTAGAGAGAATTCTGTCTAGACTAAATCCTCATCTAGGTCTTTGTGCTTCAGTGGGTCCCAGGTGTGCAGTCCCAACCACTCGAGGATGCGCTCACATTTCATGGTTCTTTGCTTATTGTACGTGCGCCTGCAGCCTCCCTACTACATTGGAAGCTTCTCAATGATGGAATCCAGACCTCTTCTGCCCACTGCGTCCAGCACCAAGTGATACATGCGCTGGTTTCAGTAACTATTCATTTGAAATTATGAAAGTTGTGTATAAATTAAGGCTCAGTCGGTTGAGCTTCCGACTTCAGCTCAGGTCATGATCTCACGGTCTGTGAGTTCGAGCCCCAGGTCGGGCTCTGTGCTGACAGCTCAGAGCCTGGAGCCTGCTTCAGATTCTGTGTCTCCCTCTCTCTCTGACCCTCCCCCGTTCATGCTCTGTCTCTGTCTCAAAAATAAATTTAAAATTTTTTTTAAATTTTTTTAAAAATGAAAGAATTATGCCATCAGTAGGGGAAAAAAGCTCAAACTGGATAAGGTTAACTACATTTGTGACCCGGCATCATTTTAAATTGATGTTAAGAGCGCACAATGTTTCCTGAAATAAAAATATGATATATTTAATGCAGCAAAAGGTAGGGTATTGATGATACATTTAATTAAAATTCATTTTGTGATCAGATATATTTATTATTTATTTTTTAATGTTAATTTTCTTTTGTGGGGGAGGGGCAGAGAGAGAGGGAGACAGAGGTTCAAAGTGAGCTCTCCACTTTCAGCGGGGCTCAAACCCACAAACTGTGAGATCATGACTTGAGCCGAAGTCAGACACTTAACCAACTGAGCCACTCAGGCTCCCCAATATCAGATATATTTTAACGTATGGGCTTGGTTTTTCTTTTATTCTGCTTTCCCTTTAAAAAATGGAACTTATATAACATGTAATTTGTCTAATATAATTACATAATTATCACAACAAATGCTCCTCAAAATAACCATGTAAGGATTTGAGATGATATGTGTTTATGTCTTATTTTTTTATTTTTTTCATCTTTTTAAATTAATACTTACATGTTTACTTTGCTTTGGGGAAAAGGCAAAAATATGTTTAGCACTTAGAAGAGGAAAATTTGGCAATGCTATTTTTACACTGTCAAGTACTCTGCTATATCTACAGGGAGCTTAAATTTTAGAATGCAAAAAAGTAGCAAAAGTTACGATCATCAGTCTTGCCCTGGAAGATCAAAGTGTTTCTTTGTTGGGTCAACTGTTCAACTAAGAAACCAATAAGGACCAAAATATAGTAGAGCAAATCCTGTCCTGGAATGTCATCTAGACAGAGTGGAATTTGTGTTCAGACACACAAGCAATTAGCCTACCTTTATAAATATATTTGTCCTGTTTCCCTCCTACTTTTCCCATTAAAAATAGTTTGTTATCGGTGATCTTCATAAAGGAAAAAACCCACATCATCTTTTGTGATGAACTGGAAAAGCCAGTGAGCATGTTCATTTAATTAGAAAGACTGTAATCTGCTTTGGAAACAAACAATGCAAATTTCATTTTGTTTGTTTTGAGGAAATTCTCAGATGAAATGGGCACTTCTGATTAGCAATGAAAACAACTAGGTGAAACTAATTCTGAGCATTTATATCATTTTAGTAGATTTTTTACAATTTTCTGTCTCTTTATATGAAATCCCATTAACCTGGCCCTGATTCTAGGGAAATGATTCAGATAGCCTTGATTTAAATTGTAATCTGTACTTCACTGAAGTAAAAACGGAGGCAGTTTGGGGATGATAGGCATCCCCAAACTTTCCCCAGGTAAACTTAAACTAATGAGAGGAACCACATCTTATGTATCCAAACAGAAAGCTTCCAGGAAGGAGCCCAGAGGCTGAATGGAATTGGATGTAGGCGTGTGGTATGAGATAGCTTGAGTCTTATGAGATCTGATTCCAATATTGTAAACCAACCAGTGGTGTCATCCGATTATTCTTAAATGTGAAAATAGAAAGGTTGAAATGAAAAGATACGTACATCCACTGCACAAAAGTGTTGAGCTCTGAATGAATTTGAATATAATTTGAAGTTCACATATTTTTCATATGAGTAAACTAAATATCAGTGCAAGTTCTACAAAAATAAAATGTCTGAAGAAAAACGCTGAAGTAAAGTCATGAGTTACACGCTTATAATGCAACCATGAACCATTTTTGTGGGCTCTAAATGAATAATAGCTATACACTTGAACACAACGTGCCTTTACATATTCAAATGAGGAATAAAACACATAGCATTTTAGAAATAAGGAAGGAGCATGACAAGATGTGTTTTTAAACCTAAGCCTTTACATTTTATTTTTACTGTAGCATTAGCGATAGTCTAAGCAATTAACAAAAAAAAAATGAGACTACGCATTATTATTCAACAATACATGCCTCTCATTTGTAACGCTGTGTGAAGAGTAGAGAAGGCTGGCAAGTTCCAGCCTTCGTCACACTTAGTGAATCTAAAATAGACGAGATAGTATAAAATTCTAGATGTATTCTCTCTGAATTAATTTTTATAACCCAACTGAATAAGGCCTCTAAGATATGTAAATCCTAAACACTTCAGAAATAACAAATCATTTCATCATGGAAGATTATTGGCTTAAAGAAATGAACATGAAGACTTTACATCTTTATACTGCTCACTATTAAACAGGCTCCTGAAAATTTTTTCACTCGGTGGACTCTAACCTCAGGTTAATGCTGCCAAAATACCTGTGCTTTTATCCATTTCTAGAGGGGGAAATTCCTCAAGAATGAGGTCTTTTTCTAAAGAGCAGCAACGTTGCTAGATTTTTACTGGTAAATCTAACACTTCTCCTAAACAAGGCAACATCTCCCATGAGTGTGAGTGTGTGTGTTTGTGAGTGTGGGCGTCTAAGTGTTGGTTAGGGGAAGTGGGGGTGAGGATCGGCTCTATGAGGTAGATATGATGATGAGCCTGAGCAAACAAACAGAGAAACAGGCTCAAAAGACGTAACGTAGTCAGGGCTGGATGACAAATAGAAAATGCAACCATTCGTCAAAATGCTTAACCTGCAATACCAAGTTCAAGATGTCTAGAAATACAGGTGTTTGAAAATGTACGTGGGATTTGTTCCAATCTAGTATGGTAAGCTGGCAGACATGGAGACACCTGCCTTGAAATAAGACTTTCATCTTATACATTGCTTCTATATCTTGGCTATTGTAAATAATGTTGCAGTAATCATAGGGGTGCATATATCCTTTTGAATTAGTGTTCTCATTTCCTTGGGGTAAATAACCAGCAGTAGAATTACTGGATCATATGGGCCATTTTGATTTTCTAGAACTCATTATCATTATGTTGAAATAGACAACATACATAATCACATATAATAACTTGTTATTTGTAATTAATAAATTAAACTAATTCCTAGAACTTAAATGCGCCCAATTCATAGGGATGAAATTAATATCTGTATTTAAGTATGCTAATGATGACCATATATTAGTATTTAATATATATTAGTATTTAATTTTTAAAAAGCACCGTATAAGGGAATGGCTAATAATAAAGTTGCTCAAGTCAGAACCAAATTCAAGTCCCAGTGGTTCCTACTGCAAGAAACTTCACTGGGCCAGTTTCCACATTTGTGTAATGGAGCTTTTAATAAGTACCCCATAGAGTTCATGTATGATTTAATTGGGCAATACTGGGATAGTTCTTAACTTAGTGCCTGGATTATTTATTTAGGATTTACGAGGAGGAGGAGAAAGAGGGGGAAGAGGAGGAGAAGGAGGAAGAGGAGGAAGAGGAGGAGGAGGGGGGAGGAGGAGGGGGGAGGAGGAGGGGGAGGAGGAGGACTTAGGTCAATGAAGACCAAACTATTGTTTCCACCAGGCCTAATTTTTTTTTAATTCTTGTGGCACCCCTAAACAGATTCACCACAGAAAGACACAGAAGCTTAGGCAATTGTCTCCTCCTATGTTCATCTTAATTGTCTGAAATTTTTTAATGAAATACTTGGGCCGGGACTAACCAGAAAATTGCTTCCATTGGAACCACTTTGTCTACCAAAGTAGTCATAGTTATTGTATTTAACTATGTATTTACCACAGAATCGTGGAATGGCCAGGTTCATGCACAGCCCCGCCTGGAATCACTATGTATAAAAGGACGTTCTCATCTATCTCATGGGTGGGCCCAGGGGGATTGGGGGAAACATAGGATTTATTCCATCAGCCCCACAAATGTCATCCAGTTCACTCTTCACAGTCACCCCCAAAGATCTTTTCTCTTTTCTTCTCCATCTTCTGAAAGACTCTTTAATTTGTATTTGTTTCCCACCATTCTCTATCTTCTATAAGGGAATTTTTTTTCAGAGGGCGGGGGGAAGAAGCAAAGTAGGGAAAACAAAATAGAGAAAGTTCAAGTGAAGTGTTTTGCTGTATCCAACCCTTGGCAATGAGGTTATTTCTCAAATTTACATAAAGACTCATTATCGTATTGGCTGCAATCATGTAGAAAATGAATGGGGTATAAAGTACATGAGGATAATTTCATAAAACGAGCTTTCTTTTCTTATGAAATCTTTGAGGAAGAGAATCATTAGACAGAGACTTGCCTTGTATTCACCCAGGTCAGGAGGCATGTCAGCCTGATGATGTGCCTTTGGCAAGAAGTCCTTAATTAGAAATTCCTCGAGAGCAGCTCCCACTAGGTGCTTCCTAAGACAAAAAGACAAAATAGTCTACCAGGGAAGCCCTTACTCGGGATACAACATCCAGGCTCAGGTGAATGAAAGAAATAATTTGCTGACAGCAAAAGAGCAAAGCTGTCGTGATGGCGTTCTGGATTTTGAATGAAAGTCTCTCCATCCTATTAGGAGTAAGTATCATTTTTGTTATTCAAGTTAAAATATATATATGAACTAGTCTTTGATTTTTAAGATAATTGTATAGGAATGCTAAATAGCTTGAAGTATTACTTTGGTAAAAGACTAAACCTTGTTAGAAAACATTCAGTAGATATATTTAATTTACCCTTACAGAATCATGTAAAGTTGTTTTTCGATTGAGTTCATTTTTAATTATTTTTGAAGTCAAGTAGTTAGTTTTTGCATAATGTATGAACCGTTTCTTAAATCAAATGAAGTCTTTGAATTAGACTATGAAATTGGAATTTTTCTGGAGTACTTTCTGAGTTGTTTTTAAAGATTTCCTCCTTTTGCCATCATTGACTTAAAACATTAGAGCAATGTTGATTAGGAAGGCTTTGTAATTTTCATTAAATGCCTTAAATATACCCGTATGTGTTTAGAAGTTTCTTTATAAAGTTAACAATTTGTTACTATTGTAATCAACTGTTAAAACGAATATATGGGAAATAAGTATAGAGTAAGTCTGATTAATATTGAGAAGCTCTTCATTCACCCTTTAAAAGAAGAACCCCAAGTGATTTTGAACGGAAGAAAAGATTGAAGATAGTATTGATTGGTCTCTTTTCATTCAACACTAGCTCTCGTGGCTGGGAGTGAATTTATATCTGTTTATCGACACATTCTCTTGGTATGAAGAGGAAGAGTCTTTCCTTTACACACGAGTTATTCTGGGCGTAAGTAGAGCTGGGGACTACACATTATCGTTTCGGAAAACATTCCATCTTCCCCAGCGTCCTTACTCTCACTGCATCTCTCTTGTGTCTTTCTATGTGGACAGTCAACACTGGCCTGGGCGCGAGCGTCTGCGGTGTGCCTCAATTTTAACTGCATGCTAATTCTCTTACCGATCAGTCGAAACCTTATTTCATTCATGAGAGGGACAAGTACTGTAAGTACTAAACTACTTAAAATAATTTCAGTTGTTGTGATTTACCGGTGTAAGTGCCATGAAAGACAAAGATGTACTTTACTGTGAAAGTCCTGATAATTCACGTGGGGACTGAAGTTTGTTTCTTCGTAAGAGAGGACCCAATGGCAAAAACCAAAACTCAGAAGTCTGTACATTTGATGTGACTTTCGTTCTTGCCATTCACTCTCTGCTTGACATTGGAGTCTTTGCTCAGCCTTTCTCCGAAACATTTGCTCCGTCAGAAAAAGATGGCTGATAAAATTGACCTGACTCACTAAGACGGATGTATTATAACAGTTTGAACTACCACGATTTCTAATTGAAAGGAACCAAATGAGCAGTGGAGTCAAATGCCACTAAGGACACATCTCTCTGAGCTCTCGGCCCAGGAATACACAATCATGGTACACAGAATTTCGTAGGTAGATTTAATGGGACTTAAATCTAGTACTTAAATCACAGTACACAGAATTTCGTATGTAGATTTAATAATTTCCTAATTATATTAGCTTCACTGTTTTGGATACTGTGTTTCCTGCTAAACAGCGTAATGCACTGTACAGAAAAATGAGAATTTCAATAACTCTGACTAGATGAAATGATTATACAATCATCATCGTAATTTTATGAATATTTAGATATAGCTGAACGTAATGCCTTTCTTTGTGTCATAAGGAATACTTTATAGACTACTTAAACCACATCTATGAGGATGTTGGTTTCCATCTTCATTTTGTAAACTAGTGGCCGCATGCATATTAGCAGGTTTATTCTAGAATTTTGACTTATAGCCAGGGAACTATACTTACTTACTCACTTTACTGACTTGAAATTTCAGCAAAGCCAGTAATAACCATCTGGTTTGTCCTTTGGGCTGATTCATGGCCGCTACCTTCTGTACCCCATAGCCCCACCTTCAGGAATTTAGAGGCAGAGCCTGAGTCCTGCTCTCTTACCACTCAGGATGCTGTCATCGCTATGATTTTTCCTTAAAATGAGACTTTTACTTTATGTCACTCTAGTGCTGCAGAGGACCGTGGAGGAGGCAATTAGACAAAAACCTCAAATTCCACAAACTGGTCGCCTATGGGATAGCCATTAACGCAAGTAAGTGTTTCTTATTCTTCTTTGCCCAGTGGATGTTACCAAACCTAATGCTTAACTTGATAGCTTTGTTTTAATTTCCCCCTCCGCCAAAGGCTCACCCTTAAATAAATCTTTGCATTCCATTTGACCAATAAAACTTACATAAAAGGATTTTTTGATTTCTAGTTTATACTCGCGCAGTTTTCCCTACCAAGCCTTCGATTTGGCAAGGAAAAGTTTATGAAACTTCATTTTCATTTGTAAAGAATTAAGCTTGTTGATAATACAACAATAAGTACCTGCTTGCAAAATGAATACTGTGCTCTTCAATATAATCCACACTGGAAAGAAAACTGACCTGTACTCAAAAACTCATTCACAGTCATAGCAAAATGTCAAATGGTATCATAGGCAGTAAAAGCAAAGAGAAAAGCAAGATCAAGTGAATAAGGTTCTGAATAGCATTGAGCTAGTGGATATAAAGGGACCTTGAAAAGATATGAAGCTTTACAGGATATAAAGTGTTATTGTTATTTCTTGAATAGGAAAACAAGAGAATTCAAGAGAAAGGCAATAAAAATTAGCCTCCAAGGCCAGGGTTAAACCCCGGTGAGGAAGAAAAGAAGCCGAGTGATAACCGACTCGTTTGTGGTTTTGTTGGACGACAAACACACTGAAATAAAAGGCTATCTGCACAATTAAGAGTTATGGTTCAGGACTGTTTCTCTCAAACTAATTTAACTATAAAATGTTTTCCTCATTTGTTTTCATCCTCTCATGCATAAAAAATAGCAGAGTAAAAAGAACACTCAACACAAACGTGGATTTAATTAAGCAACAAGACATGACAGACAGTGCCCGAGCGCCAATTAACACAACTTCGGGGGTGCGGAGAGGTTGTGGGGAGATTTCCCCATCCATTGTCTTTGGTGCCAGATTAAACCAACCCGGGGAACATCTGCGAAAGGTCTTTGTGGTTTGTTAAGAAATAAGGGTAAAAAGACATTGTGTCCTAGAGAGAAACCAGGCAAGGGAAGGAGAGCAAAAAAAACAAGTTAATGCGTCTTTATGTCCCAAGGCTACCATAGGGCTGAGTCCAGAGAGGGGTCAAAAACCCCCGACAAATGAGTTGACACATTAAGGAATGAAGACTCAGGGAAGCAGATTTCAGCTCAGACATGGAAGTCTTCCGGACCTTCCAAATTATCTAAAATTAGAATGAGCGTCCCTGAGAATACAGAGTTCCCTGTCATGGGTGGTGTCAGAGTGGAGTCCAGATTGTTCCTTGCAAGGCTCTTCAGAGAAAGAATTCAAGGATTCTCAAGGCTTCCTTTAAAATTGGGAAGTCTTCCTTTAAAATATTCCTAAGAATATTGGGGTGCCTGGGTGGCTCAGTCAGTTAAGCACTTGAGTCTTGATTTCAGCTCAGGTCATGATCTTAGGGTTTGTGAGTTCAAGCCCCGCATCAGGCTGTGTGCTGACAGCGTAGAGCCTGCTTGGGATTCTCTCTTTCCCTCTCCCTTTGCTCCTCCCCTGCTTGCTCTCTCTCGCTCTCAAAATAAATGAATAAACTTAAATATACACATATAATCTTAAGAATATTTAATCCCTGCATTAAAAGAGGAGATAAAACACAGTAAAATGGCCGGAAGAATATTATCACTACGCAAGAGGTTTAAGGCAGAACTGGACTCTAAGAGAAAGAGAGAAGGAACCAAAAAACCTACAGCATCAAAACACATCAGAAAAGGAAGCAAAAAATAAAAGAAAATATGTTATGCAATAGTTCTCGCCTTAAACCTTTGGGTATGTATATTTCTTTCCATGTAATCAGGTATCAGTAGAATAGATGCATCAGTGATGTATGTCGAATATCTCCCGTGTTCAAGATACACTAAGAGAAGCTGTAACCTGAAACGAGTATAGTCAGTATTGTTTTCAGAATGGAGTATAATTTATTTTTTTTAATTTTTTAATGTTTATTTATTTGTGGGAGAGACAGAGTGTGAGCAGGGGAGGGGCAGAGAGAGAGAGGGAGACACAGAATGTGAAGCAGGCTCCAGGCTCCAAGCTGTCAGCCCAGAGCCCGATGCGGGGCTCGAACTCACAAACCGTGAGATCGTGACCTGAGCCGCGGTCAGACGCTTAACCGGCTGAGCCACCCGGGGCCCCAAGAATGGAGTGTAATTTAGCAAGGGGAGCAGTTGACTGGAATCAGATGACCACATTATTTCATACCCCTGCTGCTGACTGGTCCTGTGATCTAAGTTTTTGTGTGCCCTTTCCTCGCTGGAATTAAAAGAACAATAACACAATCGATCCATCAGGAGATGTGCAGACTGGTTGCCAGGTAGGCCCTCTTGGAAACCTACCCACTACAAGGTCATACACTGGCCACTCTTGCACAGAGAGTCAAACCCAAGGGTAGGATGGCCCGCATGCTCCCTTCAGTGAGCGCTGCCTCCTCCTCCTCTCTCCTTTCTCTCCACACCCCCCTCACTTCTCCCCATTGGCAATACACAGCCACTGGGTCCCTGAGTGGTGGGTGCCTTTGTCCCTGTTAAATGCTCTTCCTTTCCTCCCTCAATGGCGAAGACGTTGCCATATCCGGGCCTCCTCACCCGGCCTGCCTCCCTCTGGGCCACCTTTCCTGCAGACCTCAGTGATGCCTCCCTGCCACCTAGGAAAATTTCTCAGACTCCGACGGCCTGGGGGGCTGAGATGTGTCTTCTGCGTCTCGGCTTTCCCGGCCCCTGGCACGTAATAGGTCCCCACCAAGTTGGGTCAGACCCGAGGATGAGTTGCAGTCGGCCAGCAGGCAAAAGGGAGGAGGGGGATTTGTGAGAAAGGTACAAGCCGCGACAGTGCAGAGGCTCAAGGACCCAGCAGCAGCTGGGGTGGAGGAAGCACAGCGTGTGGGCCGGGAAGAGATTCAAAATGATGCCGGTAGGCTGGGCCCAGATAAATTCACATTCTGCCGCAACCAGAAGAATCGGGACTCTCTTTCTCCCTCCTGCCCTCACAAATCCCTGGAGAGAAGGAAGTATCCCCTCGGGCCCTCTTCTGCTTGAACCCCCACTGCCTTGCGGGGCTCCCCAGCCCCCCGGGACTCCCCGGCAGGGTCAGACTGCTTCTGAGAGCCAAGGGCTCGTCCCCCACCGCCATGGCAACCAGCAGCGCGGGGCTGTCTCCATCCCCGGCAAAGGCAGGAGGGTGGGAAGAAAGCTCTCTGCTTCTCCCAAGCCCTGACATAGCAATTATTACATTTCGCACTAAGAAATGCGGCTGGCAACTGCGCTTTTAGAAGGGAAAAAAAAAAAAAAAAAAAAAACCATGCTAAGCCCTGGTTTCGTAGATATCCCTGTGCTTTTCACATTTTGTCCTTCTGCCGTATTCACTTGGGAACAGCTGAAAATGTCCCCGTGCTTATTTTATTAGCATCGCCCATTATGCTGCTTTTCAAATAGCCGACTGGCTTAATAGAGGTGTGTAACCTTGGAAGAAGTGCATCCACATCGAAGTTTGCATGCCAGCCCCTAATTTCTCACCCGTTCTTCTGTAAGCTGAACTGCAGGCTTTAACTGGTCAAATCATTAAAGGATGTAATTAGAGGCTGCTGGAAGGAGGCTGGGGAGGAGGAGGGGAGAGGCAAACTATCTATAATCAAGGGCATCACGGAAAACGCGGTGACAGGAACCCTTCTTTTGGCTTCCTGCCTTCCCGCTCGCCTGCCTATGATAAGAGCTGCCGGAGCAATTCTCCCACCGCTAATAAATCATTTTCAGGGACCTGTAACCCCAGTGGTATAAAAATCCCAGTATCACAGCCTCTTCGTTCTTATTAACGTGGATCTTTTTGGACTCTGCGGTCCACAGCAGACCTTGGAGATCCTTCCAGCTGAACAGTAGTACTGTGAGCCTGAGCTTCCTTCAAAGGGGGGGTGTAAATACTGACCCAGGCGGCATACATCCAGTAGGCGCTAGGCGTGTGCAATTACCCACGGGCGGCTCCTGATGAGCTGCTAAAATTAGTTTACAAACCTCAATAAACATAAGAGGTGCCAGAGGGAGAGGGGGACAGAGGATCCGTAGCGGGCTCCACCCTGACAGCAGAAAGCCCGATGCGGGGCTCGAACTCACGAACTGTGAGATCGTGACCTGCGCTGAAGTCGGAAGCTTAACTGACTGAGCCACCCAGGTGCCCCCTGTCTAACATGATTTAAATGAGTAGCATGCACGGGGTGCCGGAACCTATGTAGTCCTGCAGAAATCAGTCCACAAGCTTGAAAGTTTGGGGGGCCAGGTTCTGGCTGGTAAAGCACAGCCAGGATTTGTCCCTGGGTCCTTATTTCCGAAGGCTGCTTAATTAGGAGGTGACTAACTCCAAAATGACTGTTATCACTGACAGGCAGGCAGAAAGATAGCAAGAACTGACCGCCCTTCCAAGATTCTCCCTCAATTATGCTTCCTTTGATCTCCCAAAAAATGAAAAGAAGGAAAGAAAGAAGGAAAAGAAACTTTCTCAGGGCAACTGGCTCTAATTGTAGCCTTTATGATTTTTTTTTTGTTCATTCTTCAATGAAAGCTCCTTATTTGAACTCAGAAGTCCACACACCAATTAAATGTGCATTTTGTGGCTTGTCCAAGACCACTGCTCTCTTTTAACTGTAGAAGTACTTTGGTGAGAAAATAGGATTGTGGAAAGACCCGGTGACAGCATCTGTTAGCCTGGCATTTGGGCGGATTCTGGAAATGTGTGTCTTAGGCTCTCCCATGAGCTCAGCAGAAAGTCCTCAGAGGGGCCAGGGTGAGCACACCTGCATAACTGATGGTATCAAATGTGCCACAAAACTTAAAGAGCCCCTTTAAGCCAGTGTTGATTTTGAAAAATTATTAAAACATGCGTTTCGTGTTTGCATGGCTTTCACGTTGGACTACAGATCCCTTAGGGATGATAAATGGTCCCAGTCAACTTCGAAGGAGACGCGGGAGCCAGAGAGCTGGTGGGAAGCCGAGATATTGCCTGGTTTCAATCAATGCACCCATTGTACAGATAAGACAGCAGGCTGAAATAAATGAAGTAACTGAGAGGCAGCCTTCTCGTGTCCCTCTGGCTGTAGCAAATCTAGTTTGAGTAGCCAATCTAGTAACATGGCAGGGTTCTGATGAGTAAGAGAGGGGAAAATCGAACCATATCACTATTTGATCACATCCTGGAAGCAACCAGCAGATGACATGACTACCCACATTAAGATAACTGAGGTGTGTAAAGGGAAGACTAGAAAATAGAACATACAATGTCTGGAAAAAAACACAGCAAAGTCAGTATCTCCTGGGTTACCTACCCAGCCCCAGCAGCCATGGAGTTGGTAAGTGGGATACCTTAAGTTCCCAGCCAAGACCACAGTAAAATTAGGGTCAGACCTAAGAGGAAATAAAATGTTCGGACAAACCAAGTGGCACGGGTAGTTTGCCCTCTGAGAATTCCTGGGATAAATAAAATAAGATATTCTACTTTTTATCTTCTACGTGTAAAAAGAAAAACGAAATGGAGGTAGTTAGAGCAAAGGAGCATTTAAGACATGAATTTTAAAGTACATGAAAACAAAACAAAAAAAAGCTAGAAAGAGTAGTTTTCAACATATTCCCTCAGGAGCTACCTCTTAAAAAGCATCTTGAGTTTTCTCATACTATTTCATTAGTTTCTTCAGCTCTGTTATGGGAGACCTGGCAATAAGAGTACATAACTAGTTCAATATCTTTGCTTATTCAATAAGTGTACTTAAATTTAGTTTAACAGTGTCGAATTCTCACGTGGAAATCAATCTAATAGAAAATAGATTGTGATCAACAACTTCTTACCCAGGAGAAGGATGTTATAGAATGCAGAATATAAAAGACACAGGAGCTATCCTGTGTTTCCCTTCTGACTGTCACATGTGGATTATGGAATTGTAAGTGTTGTCACTTAATTTGGCTTGAAGCTCAGTATCTACTTCTGTAAAGTGGGGACAGCTCCTCTCTGGTGTGCTTTAGTCCACGGAGGAGAACTGAGGACAGCCAGGGGCAGAGGGTAAAGGGCAGAGAGGTGAAGGAGATTTTCCACCCACCTGCAAGGAGAACTCCAAAGGTTGTGATTATTCTTATGAGCCAGTTGACTCTAGATTAAAGACACCAAGTGAACCATTCAAAGAGCTTTAGCTAAGCCCGCAGGAGAAATTAGTTTTCAGTGAACAATAAAGTATAACAATTATGAATCAGTGAAAAGAAACAATATAACTTAAAGGTCAAAGATTGAGCTCTGGGGCACCTGGGTGGCTCAGTTGGTTGAGCATCTGACTCTTGATTTTGGCTCAGGTCATGATCCCAGGGTTGTGGGATTGAGCCCCGAGTCGGGCTCCACACTGAGTGTGCAGCCTCCTTACGATACTCCCTCTCTCCCTGTGCCCCTCTCCCTGCTCGTGGGCTCTGTTAAAAAAAAAAAAAAAAGAGGGGCGCTTGGGTGGCTCAGTCGGTTAAGCATCCGACTTCGGCTCAGGTCATGATCTCGCGGTCTGTGAGTTCGAGCCCCACGTGGCGCTCTGTGCTGACAGCTCAGAGCCTGGAGCCTGTTTCAGATTCTGTGTCTCCCTCTCTCTCTCTGACCCTCCCCTGTTCGTGCTGTCTCTCCCTGTCTCAAAAATAAATCAACGTTAAAAAATATATATATAAAAAAAGAAAAAAAATTTAATGGGCCCCCGATTCAGGCAAACAGGGTTTTATCCCACCTTTGCCGTTAATGGTCTACAACTGCCTGAACTTCTTGAATACTGGTCTGTAAAATGGCAATAAAACTGATACCTGAGGATTAAATGAGGTAATACGCATAAGCATTTATAATGGTGTTTGAAGTATACTAAGTATTCAATATCTGCTAGCCATGAGAAGTCTTACCTATTGCTTTTTTTAAACTTTAAGATAACTACCAGAAAACAGCAATTAGGAATACTGCTGAACATGTTTGTGTTCAATTTAGCAACTAGTTTCCATTTCATCTTGAGCATATTGGAAGAGATGGTTACTAGACAAACTTTCTAGCTTCGTGGATGCTGAGACTAAACAAGGCGGCTCCTTCACAGACACACCACATATAGTGACAAATGGAACACAAGGAAGAAACACAATGCCTTTTGGGTGCCACTCTCACAAAACCCATAAGGAGAGAGTCAACATCATTGACTCAGAAATACGATCATGTGCTTTGCCTTCTTAGATGAACTTCAGCCAAAAGCGTGTTCAAATTGAGTTCTGACGTGAAGGCTGCAGGAAAATGTTCACAATACAGGTATTAGCACTACCCCATCCGCATCGGCAGACAACCTCCTGACCCTTTCTCTCTTTCTAGCTCATTATCACTCCGCAAATCCTTATTAAGTACATACTGGTAGTAAGCAACGTGCCCAGTGTTGATGTTTCGAGATGAATAAGCCTTGAGGCGTCAGGTCCGTGGGGCAACATAGATGTAAATAAATATTCATAACAATAATTCCTGGGAAGTGTTATAGTCAAGGTATCATTGGTGCCTGTGGACCTGACGAGCAATTTCATAGAAAACAACTTTTGGGTTGGGTCTTAAAGCATGAATACAACTTTGCAGCCCAGAGAAGGGAATGGCTCTGATCGAAGAAATTCAGGGGGCAGGGAGAAAAGCTAAATATCTGTTGGTATTTCTAAAGAAATCTGCTGCTACAACCACAGAGACCAACATGCTACCAATATTCTCCGAAGTTTCTGCTGTTCCTTTCTCCTTCACTCCCCCACACCTCAACCCACCATGGGTAGTCACGAAAGATTCCAGAATTTGCATACAATGTGTGGAGACTATATAATATATTAGCCAATTCTATTTTGCATGGTGGACGGGGGTTCGGGGGTGGGGGGGCAAGGTAGCAACTGGGAAGCTATCTACACCCTGGGTGATGAATTCTCATTTCACACTTGAGTCTGATCCCATTGGCTGGTATCAGCAGGTCACCCAGTAGGGCTTCCATTTGTAGGGAAAGCATCAGGAGATCCTCGTCTGGATGTTGTGACTGCTAGCTTCCCCCCAGATTTCACAAGACAGGGAAGAGCGGCATTGAGCACAGTCTCCTCGGGCTAAATGATGCTGTGTTCCCAAGCTTGTTCTCTTCATTTAAAATTTAAACATCACAAATTCTCAGAATTAGAAAACCGAGTTTTCTTCTGAAGAGTACACAGAGAGGATTAGTTCTATAAATACCAGTTTATTTTGATCCTCTAGGAATAACACATGCAAATATATTGTGTATATGCGTATGTGTAGGAGTACATATACATATATGCTAAAATGTATAAAGGAAGAATAGAAAATATAATGTCTGAAAGCGAACAAAAACTCTTCCCTGGAATCTATCATAGATGTCATATGCACACATGTCCATGTATATGATATACAGTATTCTAGGATAATGCTCTGTGATTTCTTGGAAACTATATTACATAAGATATAAAATATGGAATACATATGTGTGTATATATATATCTCTCACAGGATATGTTCTATACAAAATACGGAATTATATATACAATGGAACATATAGGTAATTATGTTGTGATATCCTAACACCTATTCCACTTGCAGAATGAGCACATGTTTATAATTAAATTATGGTGACTTAAGATTGACTTCATTTCTTCCTATCATTAAAATGGATGTGGTGAATCGTACCATATCTTTAGAAGTAGCCAATCCACTCCATTCAAGACACGGTGAAAGATGCACAAATAAGTCACTCTTTGGAGATTACAAACACCAGAACAGAGAAACTTGACCGTAGAGACATTGCGTCGTTGAGTAACCACAAAGGAAGAAATCCAGATGGCGCATGTCTGACGTCCTCTCCTCAACCGTAGCCATCCACATCGTGGCACATTTGTGCAACCTGGAGCACTATCGCTGGAGCCAGTCCACGGAAGCGGAGGGACTTCTGGCCGCACTTGCCAAGCTTGGCAAAACCCCAAATGAGAGCTACCTCAACCCCATCCGGACCTTCCACACAGTGAGTCCTTGCAGGCTCCCGGGTTTCTCATCTGAAACACCCTTCCTTTCCCGATCCCTTGATCGGAAGCACTGTGTTTCAAAAGCTTTAATCAAAGAGCTGGAGAGAGGTTTCTGCCAAAGCTATTTTGAGGGGCACGTCGGTGGCTCAGTTGTTTGAGCGACTGACTCTTGATTTCAGTTCAGGTCATGATCCCAAGGCGGTGGGATGGAGCCCTGCATGGGGCTCCATGCTGAACGTGGAGCCTGCTTAAGATTGTCTCTCTCTGTCCCTCTGCCCCTTCCCCCACTTGCATGTGCTTTCTCTCTCTCTCTCTCTCAAATTAAAAAAAAAAAAAAAAAAAAAAAAGATATTCTTGAGACGCCGGGGTGGCTCAGTCGGTTGAGCGTCCGACTGCAGCTCAGGTCATAATCTCCCAGTTCATGAGTTCCAGCCCCACGTCAGGCTCTGTGCTGACAGCTCAGAGCCTGGAGTCTGCTTGGGATTCTGTGTCTCCCTCTCTCTCTGCACCTCCCCTGCTCACGCTCCGTCTCTGTCTCTTGAAAATAAATAATTTTTAAAGGTATTTTTTTCGTAAATGTTGCTAAGAGTTTATAAGCAGGAAGAAAAACTGATGCCCCTTAATTAATGTATATCAAAACATAATAAATAAACCCAACTAGGAAATGCAGCAACTTATTAGAACCCTGATATTTTACATTTTAAAGCAGCTCACGATTAGGTATTTTGCTGTTGTTGACGGTAGCATCATAAAGAATGTGAAGTGCCATCTAAATCCAGGGATTATAAATTGGATGTCTTCATTTTCGACTTGCAAATTGCTTTTGGATCTCTTCTCCTGTGTCATATTTTGGCACACATGTGCCTGGCTGGTCTGCCAAATCAGATACTGGGCAAAGCAGCTAATTTCATAATCAGACCTGCACGGCTAGTAACATCATTAATGCTAATTACCTGTGTGCCCAGAGTGGCAGCACATGTGAGAAACAAAAAGAAAAATGAAAAACGTAACTGCAGAGACCCGCCTATCGAGATTAAGACAATCCTCTCCCTTCTATCCGCCACCTACCCCTTTCTTCCCGGTTGACCAAAATACTTGAGCACATACTGCCCTGTTGGAATATGTATCCAACGTGGTGACCAGGCTAACGAATCAGTATTGCCCAAGAAGACCCCTAATACAATGTACTCCCGCAACGGAAAACCCTCTGTTGCCATCTGAGCCATCTCTTTCATGACCATTTTGCCCAGGCAGCCTTATTTGAAGAAGCGAAATTCAAATTTTGGGGGGAATTCTTCCATGGCACGTCCCTAATTATCCTGAGATGATTTCCAATATCAGGCCATTGATTAAGTAGAGCTACATTTTCCTGGCTGACAATTAGAAGCACAAGCTTCAAAGTTATGAGTTAAAACCAACGATGGCCATAAGCCCGTGGGAAGGCTTTCGGGGTCACTCATTGGAGCCCCACTATTTATCTTAGCACTTACTGGGGTTAACTATTTTCCCCCACCAAGGCTCTGAAAAGCTCATTGTTACAGACAACCAAGAATAAGCCTTAATATTTTGAAAAGCCTATACAGTGAATAGTACTTATTATGAATGCTTTTAAAGCAATTTAACAAGATAATCAAGTTACTCCAATACAGTCATCTCAAAATTTTAGAAGCAGTATACTGTGTAAGTGCTCCTTAAGTTCAAGTAATACCTTAAGGTGAATAATACCTACCTTGGGAAAAAGATCTCCTACCTTTGGAGAAAGATCAATAATACAAATTGGTACGTTTGGAGAAAGTATCAATGACACAAAGTGTACGTTATAGAGTATTTCTAAACAGATGCAACGGGGCTATTTGAAGAGATACACGGCAAACCAAACCAGTCTATAAAAATATGTTGCAAGAAAAAGGGAAGTGGGGATTTGCTTTAAAAAGCAAAGAAGAGTGATTTGAAATTAGCACATCCTATGATATAAATGGATTTCTAAAATGCCTGAGTACTGGGTGGCTCAGTTGGTTAGGCGTCTGACTTCGGCTCAGGTCAGGATCTCACGGTTTGTGGGTTCGAGCCCCGTGTCAGGCTCTGTGCTGACAGCTCTGAGCCTGGAGCCTGCTTCGGATTCTGTGTGTGTGTGTGTGTGTGTGTGTGTGTGTGTGTGTCTGCCCCCTCCCCCACTCACACGCTGTCTATCTCTCCTTCAAAAATAATAAACATTATTTTTATATATAAATAATTATATATATAAATATATAAATAATAAATACATAAATATATAAATAAACATTAAAAATTTTTTAAAAATTAAATGCCTGAGTACACTTGAAATAATAACATATCTTTTCAATGTTTTAGACATACCCTTTCAATTTTATTTCAACTAGTTGCTCCATGAAGTAAAAAGAAACAAGGAGAAGTCCCTATCCAAATTACCTTGAGATCTCACAGCAGCCCAAATTAATGAGATTTTACTGACAAAAGATACAGTGTGAGTTTATTGAGCTCATGGTCGGCTCAACGATGGTAACACAACATCTGAATCCCAATGACTTGGCAAGAATATGGAAAAGTCACAGCAAATACGAAGTGCTCTGTGATTCATATTCTAAAAGGCTAGGTAACCATCCTCTGCACTCACAGGTCAGAACTCTGGCCTTTTGACCGTGTCTCCCAGAGTAGAATAGCTGTATATTTATTGATCACCTAGGATTTACAAAGCCTTATTCCAAGCCTCCCTGAGGTGGCATGAAAGAAATGCAAGTCATGGCCCTTCCAATTAAAAAGCAAGAGCAAGGAATAACTACCAGGGGAACAGAATGTGCAGCTGCTTTATTAGGAGCGCCCCTGAGGGATCTCTCAAAAAAAAAAAGTGTTTATTAATGTTAACATGCAATTAAGCATGGCAATCCACACTTTTATTTTAAAAATCAAAAACTTGACACTTGGATTTATTTGCCAATATTTTATCTTAAAATGCAGTGTTACATATTGTCTTCATTTCAATTCACCATAATAACTTTGACCTGAAAGTTGATTTATACAGATGGAAAAAATGTAAATGATTAAATGGCATTTGATGAAATTTGAGCAAAGCAAATGTGTGCCATCAAATGGAACAAAAGAAAAGAACGGGGAAGCTCCCTTCTTGAGTCATAGGGGGACCCTTTTTGAGGCTAATATGCCCCTGATTCGAATGTTTTGATTTACTCCCTGCTTAGACTCTCGAGTATTGACCCTAACATGGAAAATAGAACCAAGATATCAATGTCCCAGTGCTTGTCTCTCTTAGAACACCATCACCGTGTTGCTGACGACAATTGCTGGTGTCACTGGCCTGATCATCTCTCTGGCTTTCATCTTGATCATGACCTCTTCCACCGAGTTCATCAGACAGGTCTCCTATGAGTTGTTCTGGTACACACACCATGTGTTCATCATCTTCTTTATCAGTCTGGCTATCCATGGGGCAGGGTAAGTCCATACTGTGCTCAGAGTGTAAGATTTTATCTCTGTGAACCTCAAAAACCATCTTAGAAATCCCTTTGGATAGGGAATCATAAATGGCACCGACTAAAGGAACATTCACCAAGGAACATTCCAGATGGTAACTGGAAAGAAGCAACATAGATGGTGAAGGATGTTTATTTTTCTTGCTAACTCTGCTGCGGAGACTTGACATGTTTATAAGATGCAGAAATTTTAATGAATGCTGGAAAACAGTAGACCTGTTTCGCTCAGAACAAATTTCTGTGATCCAAATTGCATGCGATTAGTCAAGATATCTATTTTGGACACCCAGATTCCACTTCTGCTTAACCAGAACCACCCACTAGGAAGCCCTGTGTTGGGGAGGGAATGGTGTGTGAGATGACGGTCAGACCCAGGCTCTGCCCCTAGTCATCAGGGTGGCCACGTGCAAGTCCCTTGTATTCTCTGGACCGCAGGGGACCTGAGTGGCTCAGTCGGTTAAGTGTCCAACTCTTGATCTCCACTCAAGTCATGATCTCATGGTTCGTGGGATGGAGCCCCTCATCAGGCTGTCCACTGTCAGTACAGAGCCTGCTTGGGACTCTCTGTTCCCCTCTCTTTCTGCCCCTTCCCCGCTAGTTCTCTCTCTTTCTCTCTCTCAAAAGTAAATAAACGTTTTTTAAAACTTCATTGGACCTCAGTTTTGCCATCTGACTTCTAGGATTCCTTCTCGCCCAAACATCCCATACAATGGGATTCAACACCTGTCTGAAACTATTACTCTCCTCCTCAGGAAGCTAGAGCAGACCGTGAAGCACGACACCCTCAAATACAATGTTTTCAGTTCCTTGAATAGTCTTAAAATGGCTCTGGACAAACCCACCAATGAATGTCTATTAGCTAGCTTCTTCCAACATTGATTATTCCATACACTGAGGCCTTTTTTTTTTCCATTTCACAATTTTCAAAACACATCCGTGGGCACGATCCATTTGACCCCAACAACAGTCCTATCCAATAAAGACGGTGATGTTACCCCCCACTTCATAAGGACGAAGCAGGTTCAGAAGGTTAAGTGATTCCCTCAAGGTCCCAGGACAAACAAATGCCAGGGTCAGACGTAGGGCACCAGGTTTCAGACAACCAAACCTTTTCTGGTCACAAGCCCCGCAGAAGAGCCCTTCACTTCCTCACGTTAAACAGCCCTCCACACCTGCAGGAAGGTGGCCGAAGAGGTCGCAAACGCCCTGCGTGGCTTTCCATGAGCTCTTCCTCTGCTTCCCACACCAGCAGACACCCTCCCCTATACAACTTTTCCTCCTGTCACTGCAGCTGCTGAAGCACGCCCCCCAGGGATGTCTTTTACCTGGAAAACCCGTCCATCTCTCTGCTCATCCTTGGAATCCTAGTCGTCAATGTTCACATTTACGTGCTGTCTGGCTAATGGCTTTCTAGTCTTTAAAATTTCAGCAGTTGCCTCTTCTGCATATATGATCCCTCACCCTGACTTTCTGTGTTTTGGGGAGCAGGATGGATGGTCCCAAAGGGCTCCCCCCTCAACGACCGTGCGTCCCTCTCTTTCTCTATGGATTCTCCTCCTGAGGCTGGGGCAGTTACCCCGAAGCACATTTGAGAGGCTCTTCATAATCCACATGTGTCTAGAATTCCTCGTCCCCCAAATTACACACACAGCCCCCTGATCCTGCCTCCCTGCCTTCACGCAAGAGGATTTCAATGGGTGGTGTTGCGTTGGAGATATTTTTTAATATCCAAATAACATTTCATAAGATGAAATATTTTAGTCATTTTAACTTAGTTGAAAGGCTTATTTTGGGATAAGGGTCTCATTTAATCCTCTCAGCTTGAAGTATTCTACAGCTACTGTTTACAGCGAAAAGTAATTTGCAAATTCTATACAAAATGCCAAGTAAAGGAGGATTATTGGAATGTGTTAAAGCCCACTAATCTTTCTATTATGGGATAGCGTAGATGAAGACATAAAAAAATTTTTAATTTTTAAAAAGATACTGCATCTGTGAAATGTTCTGAGGTTTCTTTAGGTAATCTAGGCAATGTTACCTAGAGCTTGAGAATGATGGTGTTAAAATTTACAGAATCTTTTCCTCGGGTCCCATTTATTATTCACCCTTCCTGTGTCTGGGCGTCATGTGATCACGGGAGATTCACAGATGTTGTGGTCTCCTAGCTCAAAGGGAGGTTATCAAGTTTGGATGACTTTCATGAAACAGACCGGGCCAAAGGCCAAAACAGCACTTCCCTAGGCTGACGTGTAAGGTCCCTAAGGCCATTGCCTCTCTCTCCTCCTGTACCCAACGGTGCAAAAGGGGACATGTAACTTCACATGTTACTGCCCATGACGTGAGCCTGTATGATGCTAGAGTTTCTCAGCACCCTGTTCCTCAAAAATAAGTCAATGTATTTTCTTCATAAACACCTAGGAATTGAACAACCTCCAGATTACATAGCCTCAATTCTTAGACTTTGCGGCCCGGTGCACCAACGGGGGTACCGAAGCGGCTTGTCAAAGGTCAGTCAGTACTACGTTTGGGGCGAACGTAGCATAGTAGGATTACAGGACTCTTGATCCAGTGCTCCATTCACGAAGGCAGGCTTCCTTTTCTCTCTCAAATTCATCAAGGTAGTTCTGAAGACATACTTCACACTGACCTATTTTGACCCTGTCACACACTGCGCCTGCTCGTGGTCACTGGGGAAAAGACATCATCATTCAGGACACTTCCTGCGACTTCACTTGAAAACTTCTAGGTGCGCAGACACAAACCAAAAAGGGTAGAAGTTAGATAAATCTGCAAAAGACCCAAATAGTACAAAGTTAGCCAATTAGGCCGAATCAGCAATCAGGACGCGATGTAACCTAATTAAATTCAACAGTCTACAAAAGGGTGTGTTCAAACAATTTCCCTTCATTATGAATTCTCTAATATAGACACTTTCAATTTAACACAGGATACCGCAGAGGGGCACTTCTTTTCTGGGATCTTCAAAGTTACTTGAAGCTTCTTAAATTCCTATTTTTAAAGATGCTGAGAGAAATGAATGACAGCCCAAGTTTCAAGACAGTTGAAGTGTTATTTCAGAGCCCGCTGCAGAGCATATATCTGTGGTATCACAAGACTGCACAAAATCAATTTGAAATATTCAGGTTTTGTTTTGTTTTGTTTTGTTTTGTTTTAATGGCAAGTCGGATTGTTCGAGGCCAAACTCCCGAGAGTCAACTGCTCCACAATGTCACCTTCTGCAAAGACCACTACGCTCAGTGGCAGACCGCTGCCCAGTGCCCCACGCCTCAATTTTCTGGCAAGGAGCCTTCGGTAAGAATGAACCCAAGAGCTTTTAAAAATAGCTGTCGCCACAGTTAAAATAACTAGAGCTTTGTGTGCTTGAGAAAAGAACAGCCCATGTCACCACTAGACAAAGCCAGCTCTTTATTAAGTGTGCTAATGGAGAAATCTAGTTATGGATCATTTTAAAAAGAGGTTTACTGCCAAAAGGGTTCTGTCTGTTTCGAAATGTGCTCTTGTGCTCCCACGTCCACGGGGGTGTCTGATATGGCAGAATGAGCAGCACCGCGGATATGAACGACCCTGTCTCCGGCTTGCCATCCTCTCTGCTCCGCAAACTCAGCCCCCTGCCCCCCTGCGGAACTGCCCTCTCCATTCTGGGAATTACTAGCCGCAATCCTCCAATGAACATCAAGCAACAACCACGTGAGAAGGATGCCCTCCTTATTAAAGCTTACCTTCTTGCTTCCTGCAGCTTTGGGGACCAAAAAAAAATTGGGGTACTAAATGCATTTACTTCCTATTCTAATTAAGCTCCCATAACTGAAATAATGATGTTAGGCAAAAAAGAGAAGGATGCCCTCTTTATTAAGCTAACCTTCTTGTTTCCTACAGCTTTGGGGATCAAAAAAACTTGGGGTACTAAATGCACTGACTACCTATTCTAATTAAGCTATATAACTGAAATAATGATGTTAGGCAAAAAGAGACCTAATTCATTAGAGTCGATCATCATGTCCCCAAGATCTCAAAAGGAAGATTTCCTAGGCATGCTGCAATGCCTTTGTGGCATAGGTACGTAGAAATAATGATTCTATTTGGTCTCCTCGGGTTTCTTAGAACAATGCAAACCTTGGGGCACCTGGGTGATGCATGAGAGCAAATAAATGAGGCCAGCAGATTAAAACAAGAAGGGAACAGGGTCCCCAAATAGGGATAATAGTATATAAATGGTGGAGATTCAGGAAATTAAGTCATCAGCTTATGACGACTCTAATGATTGACTTTTTCTAAACTCTTCAAATACATTAAATGAAGCCCTGGGTTTTAAAAGTGAAAACTGCTGGGAGGAATGTTTAAAACCGAGAGAAACGACATAGATGTGCCCGTTAGACTGTGGTTCTTTTAATGGTCAGTATAGATTGTCTCTGTCTTAAACTCAACTATCAGTAGCCACTACCCAGCCTGCATAGTAATGAGGAACAGGAATGCCTCTCTAAAATCTTCCAGCTACAACGTCTCCATAAAAAAAAAAAAAAAAAAAAAAAAATCAATACTCTCCCACACCTCATGAATACAGACCAGAGCCTGCTCCAGCAGTGTGCACTGACATTAATTACTATTAAAAGGGGGGAATCTTACCCATCTGTCTGTTAACTCTCCCCTGCTACACCGCCTTGCACACCCAAACTCATGTTGTCACTCTTTCTCATTATTTTTAATGGATCCTGGTTCAAAGCATGTGTGGGCTGTGCAATTACTGCTTGGCTGAAGGTGCAGTATTCTCTCTGATGTCTCATAGACACTGAGTCCGGGAGGCATCCCAAGGACGAGGAAGGGTTCCGGTGTTTCACTGCACCGCATCTACCCATGGCTTCCTCTTGGCCCCTCCTAACTGCATTTTCACGGTACTTTTATCAATGGAACATTTATCAATTCACCTTTGACGGGGCACCGCTGTCCGGGTTAGGACGCAGAATGCTTTGCACAGCGCCCCGTGGGCACCAAACTGATCAAGGGAACCAATTACCCCTGTGGTCCCCTTCTGTCTCGGACTCACAGACGCATCCAAGGCTCCAGACTCTAGAACTGCTCGTGCAATCTATTCTCCAAAGAAGCCTGGTCGTTCTCAGTCGGAGAAGCACCTTATTTTATTTACCTACGACATCGACAAGTGACAGCAACAACAGCAATAATAATAAGGCTAACGCTGGTTTAAATTATTAGGGAATGATGTCAACCGTACAGGAGGAAGCTTTACCTGAGGTAGAGTCAATTCAGCAAAACGTTTTCTAAAAGGCTGTTACATTCGTGCCGCTGCACGGTATGGAAGCTTCCGAGACGTGGTTCCTGCCCCTGGAAATCTTATTGTCTAGACAAAGAGGCCATTTTTAAACACACACATAAAATAAAATCAGAGCCAGCATGTTCTTATTTTCTTGGAGGAATGAAAAACCAGGAGGGAAAGTGGAAGAAACAAGTTTCATTACTGCAGCTTTTAAATCAATGTAGCTTTATTTCTATCATAAAATATTCACTGTAGCATGACTTTCAGAGTATTTTTGGAAAAGAAAAAGTAAAGCAAAGAAGCCACGGAGTATGTTAGCATTAAAGAAACTTAGATACCTAATAGCCCGCCCCTTAATTTAGCAGACGGAGGGCTAGCGGCCCAAGATTTAGCTTCTGACCTATGGTCACAAAGGCCATCCCCAGGAAAGCCACATCAAGAAGCCAGAGCTTCAACTCTGTGGCCGTGAACTTGCATCCCTACACACTTCAACATTCATTCTGAAACTCCAGCCTTCTCCCACCCCTCATTTTGTCTGCTGTCTGCTGCTATCTATGTGCACATACCCCTGACGCTGTATTTATCTCTGTGAATAAAGCTAAAACATTTAAGAGCCTAGAGGAAACCCAGCCAGTAATTTTCTCCACCTGTCTCATTTTACAAAACAAAAGATTTGAACACAAAAGGCCCAAGGCTCGGGGCGCCTGGGTGGCTCAGTCGGTTAAGCGTCCATCTTTGGCTCAGGTCACGATCTCACAGTTCGTGAGTTCGAGCCCCACGTCAGTCTCTGCACTGACAGCTCAGAGCCTGGAGTCTGCCTCAGATTCTGCGTCTCCCTCTCTCTCTGCCCCTTCCCTGCTCACGCTCTGTCTCTCTCTCTCTCAAAAAATAAATCAACATTTTTGTAAAAGGCCCAGGATTTGCCGCAAGGCATAGGGGAAGAACGGTCACCCAAGACCCAAAGCCAAGGCTTCTATGACTTAGTCCAAGTTCTACCTCACACGTGCCCCTCCTGCTCTGGGGCATGGCCTCCTTCTGTCTTTACTAATTCTTGTCTATCCAGGTTACTGCTGTAGGTAACCTACTGTTCACCTCTGGCCACCCCCATCCCTCACTCCTTAACTTCTAGGGGCTCCAGGAGCACCATCACCGTGTAACCAAACTGGGCTTTTTCCTCCCGGAGCATTTTATATACTAGAGTAGAGATAGAGCCAAGGATTAATAGCTTACATTCTCCTTCCTGACTAACTGTACGAGGAAGAACAATCCACTCCGTTTTATCAACATGGAAAAATCAGAGCCCGAGACTGATGTGACAGCACCAAAACGAAGTGTGTGATGCTTAAAACGTCCCAAAGTGGGCATGCAAGATTATTTGTGAAAATACATAGAGACTATGTGAGTGGTTTTGCAAATCTCTCTCTAAGCTTACACAGAAAGAATTGCATTCTTGCTATTATTTCTGTAAGCATCCACACCAATTCTCAAAACGCTTTCTGGTTCTTTCAAGCAGGAGAGACCTAAGGACTCCTTTGGTCCAACCCCATCCTTCTTGTCTACCCCCTTGCTATCTTCTCCCTTACTCTGTGCATCATATTGCCTCACCCACAGCATAGGTGGACAAAAGGTTTTGTTCCCTCTGCTATTCTGAACACGTTGCTGAACCCCACTGAGGCAGAAAAGGATAAGTGGGTCAAATTGCTTTGTGTGGCCTGCATAAATTGAGCCTTTATCAGGCAAACAAGAGGCTCCCGGGGAAAAAGCAAGGAGGGTTGATGTAGGTGAGAAGAGCTGCCATGCAAACAGACCCAGCAGTAAACAAAAGAGAAATAGAAACACAAGAAAGATAACGGAAGCAAAAATAACACTGAAGGGCTTGTGACCTGTCAACGCAACAGAGCAGGATAACGGGTAAGAGAGTAATGATCAACAGAGCAGGATAACGGGTAAGAGAGTAATGATCAACAAAGACGGCGAGTCAGCCAGAGAGGGTCTAGCGAACCTGAGTTCAAAAGAGTGAGACCTCCTTCCCACTCCCAAGGCCGTGTGCTAGGAGGAAGGTGGCGGTGCATTTAGAATCCCAAGCAGGGAACTTAGGGGAATTAGGAAAGACTTGAGTTCCAGTCCTGGCTCCCCAGGATCCAGTTCTATCTCCTCAGTTCTACCCATTCCCACAACCTCGGGGTTTTTTCTTCTTTAGATGAAGAATTGGACTGGACTTCAAAGAACTCTTGACACCCTCAAATTCAATGAAGACTGAGCCTCTAGCGTTTGGTAAAACAAGGGTCAGTACCAAGGCCGGCAGTAGACAGAAAGAAGCATGATTACACGGCAAGTACACAGGCCAGGCGGTCAGAGCCCTCTGGGGTCAGGTTTTTCTGGTGCACCTAACTGCCTTTGCGACCCCGGAAAATCTGTTTGATCTTGCCGGACCTCAGTTTGCTCTTGTGTCAAACACAGAGAATAACCATTTGCCTCGTGGGGTGGTTTGGTCCCCGACCTAGTATAAGTCTTCCGCCATTTTAAGTTACGTCCCTTCCAAGGGAGGAGGACGCCACACCCACTGGTACAAGACTAGCCTGCTGGCAAACCGATCGTTAATAATGCACGTGATTCTCATAAGAGGTTGACATAGGATGGGATTTATTAAGAATTAAAATGTTCACTGTCTCAACTGCCAAGAAGATGGTGGTGGATTGTGTTCTGATTCTGTAAATCTCGATTTAAAGTTCTGAGACACTCCTTTTAAGTTTTATTCCTGATAACACTGGATATGCATGCCTGTGTGGGTGTGTGTGGATACGCTTGTGGATTTGGGGGCTCCTTGAGGCAGACCCCCACGTTGTGACGCACTGCTGGCCCCCAAAAATGACTGTTCAAAATGCTTTTATTTAATTTCCCATGTCCTTTGTTGGCTCACGAATATCGTTTTGTAAGCCTTTGACTTTGGCTGAGTTGGGAGCATTTATGACCCTATCATATGTAACGTAAACATCAATCTGCTTTCCTATTTCTTTGCAAATTCAATTATTTCTAATTACATAAAGGCATCATTGATCAAGTAAGCATAAAAACCAATACAGAAGAGTTTAATCTCTTAAATAAGCTTGTACACTTCAAGGAATAATTGAATGTTATAGTATTTAATACAAGGAGATATCTTTATTGTTGATAACTGGCCCAAAGTTAAAGGAAAATGTCTGAATCCCATCATGTTATGTATTGATTTCGTTCAAATTGAAAATATCTGGATTCTATTTTCATTTCCTTTTCTTCTCTCTCTCTCTCTCTCTGCTACTCTCTGCAGGCTTGGAAATGGGTGTTAGGCCCTGTGGTCTTATATACATGTGAAAGAATAATTAGGTTCTGGCGGTTTCGACAAGAAGTTGTCATTACCAAGGTATGCATGTAGCTTTATGTCTGAATAAAAGCCTGAGTGTAGATGGAAATTTTTTATTAGCCCAAGTTTTTAATTTGCCATTTTTATTGCAGAACTGTCTGTAATTTAGAGGCCCATCTTCTGTTCTAATAATTGCTTGCATCCTGCGCATCTTTTAGTGTGACTAATTTTACTGAGGACAGGGATCAGGGCTCCAGACTGGTACACAGAATTCTGATAAAAGTTTACGGTGCAGCATAGAAATCATCTCTTTTTCTCTTTCTTTCCGTTTCTCACTAGGGGACTTGTTTCGGGGGGTGGGGGGGTGGGGACGGGCAGGAGGACTAAGCTTTACGTTGGTCATGGTAACTTCCAGTACAATGGCTTCCTTCAGCACACGAAGTCGGGGATTTTGCAGGCACACAAATAATAGACCTACATTTTCAAGGGCACACACTCCCACTTGGGGCTACTGGCGGAAGATCGGGGAACAATCACCCTCAGGTTCAGAGTGGAAGTATAACACGGAGCCCCACCTAGTGAGTGAGGGCTCTGGGATTTTTTGCAAATTTGCACCCCTCCGCACAGCTCTCCAAGTTTTACCATGTGCTGGAGGAAGATGTGAGTACCTAGACTAGGTACCTGTCTAGGAGACTGAAAAGTACCAGGTACCCTGCCCCCGGTGTTTTAAACCTCCAAGAAGAAATGCTGTGCTCACCAAACCTATATTGCTAATACAATATTAACAGAGTACTCTATCTCCTTAACTGTCTTCATGAAAACAGATGCATAGAAATTGCTTCATATTTCTGTTTTAAGCTCTTTCCATGTTGTTGCTTTTAAGTTAAGCACCAAAGGATATCAGGCTACGTCAAAAGCCAGACAGTAAAACTTCTGGAAATCCACTAGAGCCGTTACTAGGGAGACAATTTAACAGCAGAATCAGAACAAATATCAGTAGGGAGATGGGAAACAGAACTAATGGTTAAAATGCTGTGAGATTCTCTTCCAAATGGAAAAATACTGTCACAGGATCTAGACGTTTGATTTTGTTCCCACCACCTCCTGCCACAAAAGAGGCCATGGGGGCCTAGAGAGATTGTTTTTTGTTTTTGTTTTTGTTTTTTGTTTTTTGTTTTTTGTTTTTCAGAAAACGATGGAAATCGAGGAAGGGAAATTAGTTCTTTCCTTCCGGTAAGCACCAAGTTGCAAAGCTCTTTTTTTGTTGTTGTTTAAGTTTATGTATTTATTCTAGGAGAGAAAGAGAGAGAGAGGTAGAGAGAGAGAGAATCGCAAACAGGCTCCAATCTGTCAGCACAGAACCCAATGTGGGGCTCAATCTCACAAACCATGAGATCATGACCTGAGCCAAAACCAAGAGTCAGACGCTTCACCAACTGAGCCACCCAGGTGCCCTGCAAGGCTCTTAAAAAAGTGATTAAGAGGGGCGCCTGGGTGGCTCAGTAGGTTAAGCATTGGACTCTTGGTTTTGGATGGGGTCATGATTTCATGGTTTGTGAGTTCAAGCCCCACGTCGGAATTATCACTGACAGTAAGGAGCCTGCTTGGGATTCTCTCTCTGCCTCTGTCTCACAGAATAAATAAATAAACTTAAAAAAAAAAAAGCAGTAAGAGGAGTCCACCTAAAACTCAGAGCCTAAGCAGGACATTGGAAAAGACCCAACTAAAACAAAACAAAACATTTCACAGTGAATTTGAAGATTGGTTTCCACCTAGAATGAAAAAACTCACAGGGTTGGGGCGCCTGGGTGGCTCAGTCAATTAAGAGTCCGACTTCGGCTCAGCTCATGATCTCGTGGTTGACCAGTTTGAGCCCTGTGTCAGGTTCTATGCGGACAGCTCGGAGCCTGGAGCCTGCTTCGGATTCTGCGTCTCCCGCTCTCTCTGCCCACCCCCCCAATCATGCCCTGTCTCCCTACATCTCAAAAATAAACATCAAAAACATTTATTTGAAAAGAAAGAAAAAAAATCACAGGGTTAATCAACCAGAGATTGAGAAAATGTACAAATTGTTGAAAACAGTAACAAACTCAGACCTACATTTTAAAAACATGGAGATAATTCTGTATTTTAAGAATTCTGTAAGTATTTTAAGAATGCATAATTAAGTGCAATGGCTGATAGGCTAGCTTCTACTCTCTTGGTCCGGCTCAGCTGTGCTACCCAGAGTTTGGCCATTTGAAACCTAAAGTCACAGGCCAGACACCACATGGCACCGGGGTACAGCTACCCACATCTCCCACAGTACCCGGAAGGAGACGATCGTCAACGCTTGTTAGAGTTGCGCAGCCAGATATGAAAGGGATGGCCAAGATCCTTGGAAGTTGACGGCAAATGGTATATGTACATTATACCTCAAAAGAGCTGATTTCAAAATTTAAAAACGCCTGATGGAGCAAAAGCCAGTCTCTTCTTCTTTAACCTGAGGGGGTAAGAAAAAACAAATGATTCTCTTGCTCTGATTTAGGTAGTGAGCCACCCATCTGGAGTTCTAGAACTTCACATGAAAAAGCGAAACTTTAAAATGGCACCGGGGCAATACGTCTTGATACAGTGCCCGTCCATATCGTGGCTGGAATGGCACCCCTTCACCCTCACGTCGGCCCCTCAGGAGAACTTCTTCAGTGTGCACATCCGGGTAGCAGGAGACTGGACGGAAGCTCTGTGTAAGGCCTTTGGGGCAGGAGGACAGGCCCGGAAGGAGTCCTGGAGCTTGCCAAGGTCAGAGCCCGTTTCTTTTTTACACACAAGTTAGAATTGTAGACCAAATAAGGCATTTTAGTGCATCGACGTGCTTACCAAACCCAGCAATATCTTTATTCTAGAAGGGCAAGTTTGAACCCATTTTTTAACTTTGGGAACCTATATAAAAAGTATAATTTAGTAGATTTCCAGTAGAGGCAAGTACATGTCTTTAAAAAAAAAAAAAAAAAAAAAAAACGTTCAACAAAGGCAGGCAGCGATCCAGGAAGAAGGAGCATTTTGCTTCCTCAGCTCCAAAACCACCCTTGGCTAATTATATGCAGCCTGTGATGAGTAAGAAAGCCCTGTGAACTTTTCTGCTCTTACAGTCGGAGGTCTTTAAATTATATTTGCCATTTTGGTCTTCATAAGGAGGACACTTCACGGTCAGAATGAATCCGGTGGGCCCCATCCACTGGAGAAGGTGCTAAACAATTACAGATGGAAGTTCACAGAAGGACAAAGTGATCTGAGAGTCAAGAAAGGTAGTTGTGCCCCTTCATTCAGTCAGTCCTGCGTGTGTGTATACAACAAGTGTCAATTAACCTCCACCGTGTGTCAGAAATACGGAGATGCCAAGGCGCTGCCTCCATTTTCTAGGACCCCGGGGGGGCCGATGGAATCAATATCAATCTGCACGCAGAGGAGTTGGTTGTGCTGCAAGGGAGATGCACGGGGGGCGGGGTCTGAGAAGGGTAAAGAACACCAGTAGCACGTGGACTCATTTCCTAGGGTTGTGCTAACAAAGGAACACAAACCGGGTGGCCTAAAACAACAGAAACGTATTCTCTCCCAGTTCTCGGGGCTCCGGGGCTGAATCTAAGTGACAGCAGGGCCAAGCTCCGTCTGAAACCCTTCGGGAAGAATCTTCCCTTGCCTCCTCCCGGCCTCTGGGGGTTTGCCAGCAATGCGCGGTATTCCTTGGCTCGCAGCCTCCGGCAGTTCAGCCTCTGCCTTTGTCGTCAC
Source organism: Prionailurus viverrinus (assembly GCF_022837055.1). NCBI lineage: Eukaryota > Metazoa > Chordata > Mammalia > Carnivora > Felidae > Prionailurus > Prionailurus viverrinus. The sequence continues at coordinate 140,467,061 of NC_062565.1, read as the reverse complement.
ACGGTGTTCTTCCCTCCGTGACTGTGTCTCCGTGGCCTCTTCTTATAAATCCTGGTCATATCGGATGAAGGGCCCACCCTCCTCCTGTATGACCTCATCTTAACTTGATTAATTACATCTGCAACAACCCTGTTTCCAAATAAGGTCACGTTCTAAGGCACCGAGGTTAGAACTTCAACATATCAGCTGGGAGACACAATTCAACCCACAATGACAGCCTATTCAGACAGGCCTGGGCACCAGACCGAAGTCCCACCGTAAATTACCAGGCCTTGGCCTCCGTTAGCAAACAATGGCTTAAAGTCGATTCCCACTCTTACAGCTGGATTACCCAATAAGCAGGCAAAACCCACGTTCAAGGCCCCCGAAAAACACGGACACACACAAAAAATGTGGAGAAAAACGGTTGGAAGAATTTGACATTTCAAAAGACGCATCAAAAGTTTCCCTCTTCTCAGGGCGCCTGGGTAGTTCAGTAGGTCAAGTGTCTGACTTCAGCTCGGGCCATCATCTCATGGCTTGTGAGTTCGAGCCCGGCGTCGGGCTCTGTGCCGACAGCTCGGAGCCTGGAGCGCGCTTCAGATTCTGTGTCTCCCCCTCTCTCTGCCCCTCCCCTGCTCTCTCTCTCTCTGTCTCAAAAGTAAATAAACATTAAAGAAATTTTTAAAATTAAAAAAAAGAAAAAAAAAGAGAAAGAGATTCCTGCCTCTGCCATCCTTGAATGGTGTCAGGAACTACCAAGCAGTAGCCACCGACGTAAGAAACTAGGTGGCGAATGCTGTCAGGACGCACTTAGGATTGGACTTTCGGAGGGCAGGGCATTGTCTGTCCCTGCCTATATGTCCGGTGCCTGGCACAGTGTCTGATATGTATTGGGTACATAGTAAATATGTAATGAAGAGATTAACGAATACCCAGACCCAATAGGGATGCTTCAGCTCATTTATTTTAACAAATATTTACAGGTGGCAAACTAGGCACTCGAATAAACGCAAGGCTCAGGACCTATTTAGCCAATCGTCCCTCTTCCCCCCTCCCCATGAGACACTGAACTGTAACCGTGTAGCACTGGGCTTGGTCACGTTCACTAGGTAGGAAGAGTCACATGCCTTCATTTCAAAGCCTGGAACTGAAGAATGGTGTGATAACAAACCAAGTACGGTAAAACCTCGGTCTGCGAGCACAATTCGTTCCGAGACATGCTTACAATCCAAAGCACGGGTATATCAAAGCGAATTTCCCCATAAGAAATGATGGAAACCCAACCCAATTATTTGGGTTCCACAACCCAAAAATATTCATGTAAAAATGATTCCGATACTGTAATATAATACGAAATAACAAAGAAAATACACAATATTAAAAAAAATAATAAACAGATTAACCTGTACGTACCTTTGAAAACCTCCGTGGCTGGTGTGAGGGAGACAAGAGAGAGGAGGGCGGTTGTGTAGGACGACTTTCACTATCACCAACAGAATCACTGCTATCTGTTGGCTCAGTGGGATCTTTTTCTTTTCACGCAACTTTAACAAAGAACCTATCCAATGACCTACAATGAAGCAAAGCATTCCTAAGCTTACTCAGGCATGGAAAAGCAAAGGACTGTCCATAGGGACTCTGAAGTGACAAAAAATACCCTAGTGCTGGTTATGGGCACTGTCCAATGTTCTGAAACATCAAGGATCTCTGCCAAACACCACAGCCTGAGACCGAGCACCCGAGCATGGGAGACGATCACCCAAAATCGTTGTGAAGAGAAAGAGAGACACACACAAGACCTAATAGCTCAGTTGTGATCATGTGACCTGCAGCGTCACATACTGCTCATACTGCAAGACATCACTAGTTTATCAAACCAGAAATGTTTGCGTGTCTTGTGGAACACTCCCCCAACGAGTTACTCGCCATCCAAGGTTTGACTGTATAAGCATCATCTCTGGAGACAAATCAGCTGACAATACCTAACTACTACTCCATTTAAGACCTTCTCTTTTTTAATCATGGAAAGGAAGCAATGTAGCAGAATTCTAAGATTCAGAATGCAGTGCAAAGGCCTAAAATCGGGAGTAAAACTGGACACACGGAACATCCCTGCCCTCCTTTTGGCATTGCCCAGATCAGTGCTTTCATCCTGTCTCTAGCCTGGTCTCTGCTGTCAGTGTATACAGTTGCCTGGTCTATCAACCAACCTTCCCTTTTGCCCACCAGCTGGCATTTCAGCCAATACCCCAACAAGAACTCAGTCATGTTTCTCGGTAGTCAATATACCTTCTATCTGTGGAGTGCATCATCAGCTCAAGGCCCAACATGATATGTCCTCTCCCCTGCCCCCCCCCAGGTCTCCCTGGGCTTCTCTGCCCCACCTCCTGCCTCCCCGCCCACCCCCCCCCCCACCACCACCTTGCACTCAGCCGTTCTTCCAGGCTTCCTTCTTGTTTTTTCTCTTCTAATCACCTTTACCACTTCTATCCCCTCCATCTGGAGCACTCTTCCCCAGATCTCTGTTTGGTTGCTCCCTTACTTCCCCCAGGCATTTGTTCAAATGTCTCCTAGTGAGGTGTTTCCTTCCTGCCCCGTCTGAGACGATGACCCCCAACTGAAGCTCAACAACCACTTTGTCCCGTGCCCTGCTTCATTCTTCCACATGGTACTTATCAACCACCTGACACACGAAATATCTGCTCGTTTATCTGTTTACCAGGTATCTTCCCACGCTAGAATGGAAGTTCCATAAGAAAAGGGACATTATCCATTTGGCTCACTTTGTTGCGTTCAGTGCCTAGAATAGGCCCTAACTCTTAGTTGGTACTCAGTGAATATTTATTGAAGGACTGAAAACGAGTTGTTGGAAACAGTGCAGTTTCCCTTCATTTGTTAAACTCACTGATCTCTGCCTCTATACACGTGTAGGCATAATTGTCTAACTCTTCAATATATGAAGAATCAGAATTTTACTGGATTTCCTTGTTCGATTTTATCTATTAACGTTATTTTGTCTTTGAATTGAATCAAACACATGGGAGGGAGAAGTATAATTTTTCACTGCTTTGGACCCAGAAAGGATTTTTTTAAGTTTGTTTATGTATTTATTTTGAGAGAGAGGGAGAGAGAGAGAGAGAGAGAGAGAGAGAGACTGAGAATGAAAGTGGGGAACTGATAGAGAGAGAGAGGTAAAGAGAGAGGATCCCAAGCAGGCTCTGTACTGTCAGCGTGGAGCCCCACTTGGGGCTGGAACCCATGAACTGTGAGATCATGACCTGATCATTACATTTTTAAATTTTTTTTTAATGTTCATTCATTCTTGAGACAGAGAGAGACAGAGCAGAGTGGGGGACGGGCAGAGAGAGGGAGAGGGAGACACAGAATCCGAAGCAGGCTCCAGGCTCCGAGCTGTCAGCACAGAGCCCGACGTGGGGCTCGAACCCACAAACCGTGAGATCATGACCTGAGCCAAAGTCAGACGCTTAACCGACTGAGCCACCCAGGCATCCCCAGAAAGGATTTAAACCAGCCCGAGGAATCTGTGAGGCCCAGGCAAGAAGCAAACCTAGACAGAGAGCTGGGAAACTTCTTTATTCTGTGCCCAGGAAAAGGGAAGAGAATGGGAGCTATTTTAAAGCACTTTGCCTTCTGAGGTAAAACGGAGGAATTTCTCAGAGTTGATGCTAGAGATTTCAGTGACTAACCTGCTTCCTAGAGCCAAGGATTTCAGTTCTGACAGCCTGGGTTCAAAGCCCAGTTTTGCATGTGCTCTTAGAGAGTACATGTCACTGTATGCCTCAGTTTCCCCATCTGTAAAATAAAGATGATAACCGTAGTGCCTAAGAGTTTGCTTAGGTTTAAAGGTGACAGTCCTTTAAAAGCCCTTAACATGACGCATAGTTAAAAAAAAAAAAAAAGGCTGGCTATTATTATTAGCAAACCATGAAAGGTCACCGACCGCAGATATGTCCGTGACAGCAATGACCACAGGGAGAACGTGTCTATGAGCAAAGGCCATGGGTTCAGAGAGTCGAGGGTGGAGGTCGATGAGGCAGGTGGGTGTGCCGCGGACCAGAGCAACAAGGCACCGCACGGTGTGGATGCCAGAAAGGCTCATCGTTTTCCAAGCGGCATCCTTAAACTCTGGATCCAGATCGAAGAGGAAGTAGCTGGGTGAACTCGATGAACAAGAATTTGGGCAAAGAGAGTCGATTCAGGATTGCGAGAGGTCTCCGGAAATGGAGACGTTTGGGTCCAGAAAAGAACAATCAGGGCGTCACGATAGCTACCATCAACCATTGAAAGACCTGAGACAAGAAAGGGAAGAGAGCTGGTGCGCGTTTCTCGGGAGTGTGGTCAGAAGACAGAGGTCGGTGAGACGTGCGAAAAACTGTCTATTGCTTTGAACTGCCCCCCTCCGCCCCCGGCAAGTTAACAGCAGAATGCGATCAGCTGTCGGGGTGGTGGAAGGAAGGATGACTATATTATCTATATTATCAGGGCAGTTGGACTAAATATTTTCTCCTGCCTCTCCCAGCTTAGGTGCACAATTGTGATTATGAGGAAATTTAGCTATTGTGTGTTTCTGTGGATTGTGTGACACAATTCTTCTTTGCGTTTAATTGTTATCTTTTCAAATCAGTGTCAGAGAAGTCCCAAATACAACTAATTATAAAAACAATTAACGGTAAGACATTTTAATCCTTGGACAGTTTCATTTTTTCTCCCTCAATTCCCCTTATCTAATTATTTATAAAATAATCTACAGTGGGCTGAGATACTAACCCTTTCTGGTTAATGACCTTTTATTTTTATTCTTCCATTTCCATAAATCAATATGTAATAAAGCCTTATTAATTAAGATTAACTTGGAGAGAGTTAATTTGAATTATTAGGAGATCTGGCATATGGAATATTTAAAAATAAAACCCAATTGAACTTTCATGAACACAAAGTAAGCCCAAATGGGCCAACCTCGGGTGCCTTCTGCAGACACCCCTTAGGGAATGGTTATGAATAACTTAGAAGCCTTTTAATTAGCATATCTCTGTTCATATGTAAATGTGTGCTTTTGGAATAGTTGAGGTTATTTAATACATTCTGCTGACTGAAATATTTTAAACGTTCCCTTTACAATGTATTCAACAAATTGTTACCGAACAGCTCCATGCCACAGAGCATGCCAGGCGTTGGGACGCAGTGGTGAGCAAGGACAGACCCGGCCCCTCCCTCTGGAGAACTTGTTGCCTCGTGATCAAGAGAGACACAAATCAAATCACGCGCACACACCCCCAAAACTGTAAAAGTACAACAGTGATGCGGACTACAGAGGAGGGGTGCATGGGGCTATAAAGTACATAAAAGGGGATTTAGCCTTAGTGCAAAGGATCCACGAAGCTCCCCCAGGGATATGATGATTGACAGAAGACCTAATGAAAGGGTAACTATGAACCAAGACAGGGAGAGGGGAGGAATCGGGACCGAGGATTCCTAGTGATTACTTGGATCATCACAGGCAAAGGCCCTGTGGCAGAAGGGGGGTACTGTGTATTTTGGGGAAGGAAAGAAAAGCCAGTGTGGAGAACTGGTGTTGAGAAATGGAGTCGAATCCGGGGCCAGTCTCTTCCGGACCATGTTAAAGACAATCGTATTTATTCAGTAAATATGCTTCATCCTTACCAAGAAGAACTTGCTAAGCAAAGACAAAACATCAGTGCCGTTCCCGGCCTGATCATCACAGATTTTGAGCTCACGTAATCTGAAACAACAAGTTTTAGAAGTTCCACATACCTGACAAATGATCTCAAAATTATACTTACTCCAAATGAATGGCTTCTATTAGATGAAAATGATATGAACGCACTAAGATGTGGGACTGAATACGTAAAAACAGAGAAGAAGCATGTTAGCAAAAGGACACATAAGCCTTCTAAACCACCTTCCGCTTTATTCCTTTGATGGTGGAAGAAAGGAGAGGAGGGAAGGGGCGGGAAGGGGAGGGGAGAGGAGAGGCGAGGCGAGGCGAGGAGAAGAGACGGCCTCTTCTACCAGGGCCAAAACAAGCTTCTGGAAATTGTAAGAAGAGCTGGCCACGTGGAAGAGGAGTGAGCTCAAGCCAGAAAAGTCAGGCTTTGTCCTACCATGAATGCACCTGGGCCGGCCTGTCTGGTCGTCCCCCCGTGAGTCCAGGCCCCCAGTTCCTCATGTTAAGTCTAGGCTCTCCAGACAGGGCATTCTCAAGCTCAGAGCCAACCCCCCTGCACCCAGTTACAGACATCCTGCAAAGAGCCGTGCTTGAGGGTGGCTTTGTTTTCGAGAGCGTCGCGTCTGAACGTCACCAAGGCCACATTCTGTGATTGCAGGCTGGCGGTGGACGGGCCGTTTGGAACCGCGCTGACGGACGTGTTTCACTACCCAGTGAGCGTGTGCGTTGCTGCAGGAATAGGGGTGACTCCCTTCGCCTCTCTCCTGAAATCCATATGGTACAGATGTGAGTCGCACACCCAGCTGAAGCTGAGCAAGGTATGGAAAAAATCATTAGTTCACACTTAACGTGGATTAAGAGGTTCCACATCCTTCTATCTATCATCTGCCAATTCCTGGGGAGGATTTTAATTAACTATGAGGGATAAATTCAAGGATCCTTAACTATACTTACGTTCTTAAAAATCTCCATTCGGTATTACATTTATGAGAAGGGTTATGTCTAATCTTGTTAAAGATGACAAGACATAAATTTTATTGCTTCGTTGCCATTACAGGACACGTAATTGCTCATGTCAGTAAAATATGGACAGGCTGCAAATGGCTTTGTGACTGGGCGACAGTTAGTGATATTAACAGGAGGCCTTTCCCTTAGTCTCTTTGGCCTGATACTACGGTTGCAGGATGCAATTCAACATCTTCCCTCCGTGCACTCGTAGCCTTAACAAGAATGCCACGGTTGGAACTCACTGGCCTGCTTACTTCTCTTTTGTCATGTCTGATGTGTTCTCTGACTAGACACCTCCACGGTTACCTTCCTTCCTTTGTCCTGCCCAGAGACTGCCCATACTTTAACCCTCCGAGGCCCAGCCGTAGACACCAGAACAGCAGGAGAAAGGGAGCCATGTTGACGCCGAGGGGTGTCAATTCAGGAGGACTCGGGATATTAGGCGAGCCCGGTTCCGGTCCTGATTCTGTCACTTCTCGGGTTCACACTTTGGCTACACTTTCCCACCTGTCAAAGGAACTCACTTAATTCGATTAGCATGTCTGTCTAACATAGTTAGATATGAACATTAGTCTTATGATATGGCCCACAAAAGAGAACTCTGTGGTCATAAGAACTTAAAGTACTACAAATCTCATTCTAGGAGGTTCACATCATTTCTTGCCCTATTAAATAAGTTCTATAGAAAAGAACCTCATTCGGTTTTGTTTCACCCACTTTTGTCAAGCTTAGTTAGCCATGGAAACCTTCTCCACCTAACATTTATTGAGCAAGAGCATTCTTCAAAGCACTGGGGCAGTATGAGACTAGAAGAGCTCTAAAGTTGGGGCTTTCCCAACTAAGAAATAAGAATAAAACTAGCTATCATTTCGTGAGTTTCCAATGACAGGTGCTTGACATACACTTTCTCATTTGATGGTTATAACCTTCCCAACAACTTTATAAAGTAGATAATACCAAGCTTGTTTTCCAGATAAGGAAGCTGAAGGTTAGAGAAACCAAAGTGTGTTCCCTAAAAATACATGGGTAGTAAAAGGCAGAATCAGGATTCAGATTAGATCCATCTGGCTCTTTCCATGACATAACCAACATATGGTAGATATGACTGCCACCATTGTGTTTGACTGCCACCATTGTTATATAGGCAGACTGTGGGACTCCTGGCCAGAGAATCCGCCCCAGCCTCACTCCACCCTCACTAAATGCATCACCTTGAGTGACTCAAGTCACCTCTCTGACTGGGTTTCCCGATCTGCGAAATGGAGAAATAAGGGCCCATATCCAACGGGGAGTTTTAATACCAAAGAAGACAAAGAAATAATGTAATGTGCGAATAATGTGACGTAAATGTGTACAGAATGATATAAAAGTTCATTATCACTGCCAAGGATGTGGCTCAATTACCACTTCTACTACGAATAGCTTAGACCCATCAAGCCTTGACTACCCGGCAGATGGGAAGTTAGGCGTTTTACACATACTATCTCACATCATCTTTTGAAGGAACTTATCATTTTTATTCCCATTTACAGATGAGAAAAATCGAAGCTGATCACAAAGCTAATAGGAACGATAGCTTGTATTATCAAATTGTCATCATTGCCCTTTCAGATAAGTGACATCCTCAGTTTAGTCCTGAGGAACCCAAAGCACGGAGAGCTGGGAAATAGTAGGAGAGTCCGAATCCAGACTCTTCTTTTGCTAAAGCCCATCGCCTCTCCTCTCTGCCACAGTAAGTTCCAACAAAGTGTCTTAGTCTGTTGGGGCTCCTATCCCACGATACCAACAGAAACGTATTTCTCACCGTTCCGGCTGCTGGGAAGTTCAAGGTCAACGGACTGGCTGCCGCGGTGTCTGATGAGAGCCTGCTTTCTGGCTTACAGATGGCGGTCTTCTAGCCTATAGCTTCCCTGACAGAAGGGGGTGAGGGAGCTTTTTGTAGTCCTTTCTTCCTTTTTCATCGGCGAGAGTCCGATTTGTTGTCCGCAGTTCTCGACTCAGGAAAAAAATAGACGCAGAAGTCTAGAAGTCTGGAGTCTTTTTCATAAGGGCACTGGTCTCACTGCTGAGGGTTCCTCCTGGATAAACACATCACCTCCAAAATACCCAACTTCCCAATATTATCGCTTTCGGGGATTAGATTTCAAAATATGAATTTGGGGGGGACGCAGACAGTCAGTCTATGGTACAAAACCAGTAAAACAGCTACTGTTCTATTTATCTGGGCCTCACAACAATGCTTTGTTATGGTTTATGAGGATTTCTCAATCCCCTAAGCTTTCTCTTTCCTCTTGCTGTCTCCCAAGTAAAACTCACCCCTACAGGCAGCTTCTTCCTTCATGGTTTTCCCAACACTAAAGGTCATGTTATATTTCACATGAAGATGGTGATGGTGGGCCTGACTTTCGTTGACTGATTCGCTCAGTGAATAACTATTCAGCACCTACTACGTGCCAGGCCCTTGGATACAGACGTGACATGCCTCTCACTTTCCTCACACCAGACATAGAGCACCCCACCCTTCTCTCAGCATTCATTAGCCTTATGCTTTTATGTCATGTTCACAAAAGATCTCATTCCCCCTGATTCTGAGCTCCTTGAGTGCGGCTTCTTTGGATATGCACGATGAGATACACAAACACACACACACACACACACACACACACACACACGCTATAATTTTTTAATAAATCACCTAGTGAATAAATGTCTCCATGCCAAAACGAATGAACAAATGGCTTCTATGCCATTTTTGATAAAATCCGAGTTTACGAAGATTAAGTCATGGTTACTTAACCAAAAAAGCTACCTGTTCAGTAATGTTATAATTCAAATAATATGTTTCAATTATTTTACTACAAAAGGAAAAATTTTTATAAGAACCCACAAAATCCTGACACCACCTCCTCCTTCACTATTTCATTGTTATTTCTGGGCTCTGTGTTTGGGGTTTCTCAAGGCTGTTTCAGCGGGAGGGTTAAGCAGTTACCACAAAGCTATAAAACAGGGACATTGATCTCCATCCAAAAAAAACCCCCCAAAAAAAACAAAACAAACAAACAAAAAAAAACAGAAGCCAAAAGATTGGAAATAAAAAAAGATGTTTTTATAACTTACAGAAACTGGGGGCAATATTGGTGCAATAGTCCACCAAAAATAAAGGTCAGAATAATGGTATATGGCAGAAGAAAGCTAAAAGCATAGAATCACAAAATAACTTGAGAGGTCTTAACTTCCCAGCTTTGCATATGACCATGAAAGGTCAGAGTCTGTACTTAGACTGGGAAATGAGGAAATGATTTGTCTGAAGTCCCCCAGCTGGTTAACCGCTGAATCAGGGTCGGACCGTGTGTTTCCAATTTCCACATCAAGGCTCTTTTATGCAAGAGGTGAGATTTCATGCTATTGAAAGTTCAGGCTGCAAATTATGCTTAAGATTCACCTTGTTAGAGTCTACATGTAGCAGAAGAAGTTTAAAGAAGTTTTTCTGTTTTAAAGCCACTCTGTGCTTGTTTGAGTACAACTATCATTAGGCTTATGTAACTAATATTTGTCAGGACCGCCTACATGTTTTTGAAATATAAATACCCTTTCCATGAAACTGTCAGCATCTATATAATTTTTAAGTGCAGGGGAGCACAGCAGTACATATTTATCTAACAAGCGTCCTCACAATTATAGATCTGGACTAGAGTTTTCAGATTGTTCTCTTCTGTAGTAAGGAAAGGGGAAAATGCAGCCTAGGGGTTCTGAGCTGGAATTTTAAGCCTAGATGGTTAACTCCAATGAGATGCGATTTCCTCCTCCCTGTATAAAAGACCGGTTGGCATAAAGGCATACATTTTTACATACAAGCCTGACGTTGCAAGCCTACAATACTAACAAAACCTAAAGCTTTGTTGGTTGTTAACCATTGCGAACTGTTATCTCTTCACCCTTCTCCTCTGCCACGTTATTCTAGAACACTTCTAAGTTAAATGCAGGAGAATAGCCAATAGGACGCCTGCTGCTTCTTTAGGATCGTGTGTAGCGTTTTCTATTTGAAGCCGGGGTTTTAAATTTTCTTTCTAACTATCTTTTATTTTTAAAGATGGTGGGGAGGAGGGGGAGAAGTGGTTGGGAGGAAATTTCCCAAGAAGGCGAAGTAACAGCAAGTTAGAATGATGGCTTGCCAGGAGGGAAGGAAATGGGGAAAGGCTGTAAGATGTGAAAAGAGGTGTTTTCAACACAGGAGTAGGAGTCAAACTTCACTTGGTGGAAGGCAGATGCGCACAGGACACATCTTCGGGATGAGGGGAGGAGGTGTGGGTGGTTGAGGAGTCCCTGATACAACTTGAAGGAAGCTGAGTGCTGGGCGTGTAAATACCCCCTGGCAATGAATGTCCTCCAACGCCTGCCTAACGGGATGATTAATTCCACATCGCACTCGATTTGTGAAGAGAGCTTTTGAAAAAAAATTAGGACAGTTTGCTTGTGCAAACTGTCAAAATGATGAATGAAATAGGTGTGTACAAATGGGGAAGGGGGGATTGCGGGCATCAATATATTGGCTTATACATTTTAGTTCCCCTAATGTCACGGCCGTGTAGACAGGGCTGAGAGAACGGCCAACTGGAAGATTTGGTTCATTTTCTTAACTGCATATGTAATCTTCAGACTATAATAAGATAGATTACCAAAAAACTGAGATAATCTCATTTCTTCATAAATTGTCTTCCTTCATCGCCTCAATAATACATAACCATGATAATGGGTATTTATAGTGTGTCCCATGCAAGATGGCCTTGGGTTCTTAACCTAATATAATAAACAGATAATTCAAATAAAAAGACAGCATGGGCCAGTGGGAACAAGGCAAGGCGGCCAAGAAAGGCAAAAATCCATACTCTACTTAAATATATTAATAAAACAAAGGAGGGCCTGCTCTCTTTTCTAATGAATGAAAAATGCACTTAATTTAATCTGTTTAGTTTGAGAAATTATTTGCTTTCCCTTTTCCTCACACTGGAGCTCTGGCCACTCCTGGAATTGATCACCTCTGCTAACCACTCACAGTGCTGTAATAAATTGAACTGGGACACACGAGGCCACGTTTACCTCTCCAGAAAACACCCGTGCACCCCCCCCCCATCGTTCCCTAGACAGCCTCAGAAGACTTCAGTCCCCTATCAGGACTCACCCTTGCCCTGTGGGATAGTGACTAGTATTAATAGTTTTGATATTGTGGTTTATTAACCACACAAGCCATACGAGAGTATAATGTCCTTGTAAAATATTCAAATAAAATAGTCAAAAATCTCCCTCCATTGGCCTTCCTCCCCAAAGTAACCACCACCACCACTTTGTTCTCTAAGGGGTTCACCATTAAACATGGGGGTGTGTCTCATTCCCTTGCTTCTCCATGCATCTGCGCACGCACACCCACCCATGTGCATATCACGGTGTTATTTTATTCGTACATAGAGATGTGGGGAGAGAGAGACAGAGAGATGTGCACTTTGTTTTATTGTTTTTTCCCTTTATATAACATGGCTCAGCGTGCCTTCAGCATCAATACCTAGTGATTGACTATCATTTTTTTTTTCAATATCTGAAGTTTATTGTCAAATTGGTTTCCATACAACACCCAGTGCTCATCCCAAAAGGTGCCCTCCTCAATACCCATCACCCACCCTCCCCGCCCTCCCACCCCTCATCAACCCTCAGTTTGTTCTCAGTTTTTAAGAGTCTCTTACGCTTTGGCTCTCTTCCACTCTAACCTCTTTTTTTTTTTTCCTTCCCTCCCCCATGGTTTTCTGTTAAGTTTCTCAGGATCCACATAAGAGTGAAACCATATGGTATCTGTCTTTCTCTGTATGGCTTATTTCACTTAGCATCACACTCTCCAGTTCCATCCACGTTGCTACAAAGGGCCATATTTCATTCTTTCTCATTGCCACGTAGTACTCCATTGTGTATATAAACCACAATTTCTTTATCCATTCGTCAGTTGATGGACATTTAGGCTCTTTCCATAATTTGGCTATTGTTGAGAGTGCTGCTATAAACATTGGAGTACAAGTGCCCCTATGCATCAGCACTCCTGTATCCCTTGGGTAAATTCCTAGCAGTGCTATTGCTGGGTCATAGGGTAGGTCTATTTTTAATTTTCTGAGGAACCTCCACACTGTTTTCCAAAGTGGCTGCACCAGTTTGCATTCCCACCAACAGTGCAAGAGGGTTCCCATTTCTGCACATCCTCTCCAGCATCTATAGTCTCCTGATTTGTTCATTTTGGCCACTCTGACTGGCGTGAGGTGATATCTGAGTGTGGTTTTGATTTGTATTTCCCTGATGAGGAGCGACGTTGAGCATCTTTTCATGTGCCTGTTGGCCATCCGGATGTCTTCTTTAGAGAAGTGTCTATTCATGTTTTCTGCCCATTTCTTCACTGGGTTATTTGTTTTTCGGGTGTGGAGTTTGGTGAGCTCTTTATAGATTTTGGATACTAGCCCTTTGTCCGATATTTGACTGTCATTTTATTTAGTGCCTTCGGAGCATCCCAAAGTATGGGTAGCTCACAATTTATATAATGATCTTATTATTAATGAACATTTTGGCTGTCCAACAAGTCATATGAACTATAACGGGAACAAATGGAGGCACAAACAAGGAGAGTCCTCACTCACGGGGCAAAGCAGTAGCATAGCCATGAGATAATTAACGTTAAAGATCTTTTAAAGAAAAAGTCTTGGAGACTAAAAATGGTTGACAAAGACTGGCCTCCGTCTTATAATGGTTAATCAGAAAAATTATTCTGTAATTATATTTCCTTAAAACGGAACATGGAAGCCACATTAAGGAAGTTTCTCAATAAGAACAAATATTGCTTCAAAATTTGTTTGCGATTATATTCATCCAGAGGACCTTCACGACAACAACAACAACAACAACAAAATAAAAGCCGGGACAATAATAGCTACCACTTTTTGAGGATAACTAACATTTATTTATGTTTTCTAATCAGCCACAGTCTTTATCTTTTTGGAGAGAAAAACTCTCTTTTTGGAAAATGGTACTGATTCCCTCAGTGGCGAATCTCTGTCACCCTAGTCGTTTAGAGTTTCTGACGGTCCTGTATTTTGTTTTTGTTTTTGTTTATTTTTTTAATGTTTATTTATTGTTGATTCAGAGAGAGACAGAGCATGAATGGGGAAGGAGCAGAGAGAGAGGGAGACACAGAATGTGAAGCAGGCTCCAGGCTCTGAGCTGTCAGCACAGAGCCCGACACGGGGCTCGAACTCACGGACCGTGAGATCATGACCTGAGCTGAAGTCCGACGCTCAACCGACGGAGCCACCCAGGCGCCCCGACGGTCCTGTATTTTGTACTGCATGGGTATCTGAGCATATAGTTCAGGCTGCTATAACAGAAATACCATAGACTGGGTGGCTTAAACAGCAGATGTTTATTTTTTTCACAGTTCTTGAGGCTGGAAGTCCGAGATCAGGAAGCCCACATGATTGGGGTCTGAGGAGGCCTCTTGGCTTACAGATGGCCACCTTCTGGCTGTGTCCTCACATGACAGAGACAGAGAGAGCTCTGGTCTCTTCCTCTTCTCAGAAGGACACCAATCCCATCATTGGAGGTCCCATTCTCATGACCTCACCGAAATCTAACCTCCTCTCAAAGGCCCCACCTCCGAATACCATCACATTGGGTTTCAACCTATACTTTTGGAGACAACACAAACATCCAGTTCATAACAGTGGGGAACAGAGGGCGCTGTCCAGAAGGAGGCAAGGTCACAGTGTAACCCACTGGCCTTCTCCTGGGTGGAGGCCTTGGTCAAGGTCAAGGTCAACGCTGGCACTCCGTAAAATGCCTCCTGTGGGCTTTGCACACGCAGAGCCTGGAATGCACTTGGCCGGTGAAGGGGTTCCTCTTTTTGGACCACATCCTACAATCAATGCTGATATTCACAAACTGGCGCTGGAGATAAAGCATGGTTTCACCTCTTCTCAGTGATCACTGCCTCTATAATTCACAAGTGACCCATGGGAACACAGACCCCCCCAAGTAAAGCCGATGATTCCCTTTGCTCTGTCTAATATAGACATGCGGTATGCATTCTGGAAGCTCCTCCAAACAACAGAGAAGAGAACAGGGGTGGCAACTGACAGGTCTGAGCACTTAATGCACGTGTTAGACACTGTGCTTCCATGACCACAGGCACTCTCACCCTCACCATAACCCCGTAGGTTGTTGTTCTAGAGGGTGGTGGGCTTTCTGCCATTTTATGTACTCGGTCATCCAGGCTCACAGTAAATAACCTGCCCCCAGTTACGACCATGGGGATGGTGAAGCCAGGAGTCTAGAAGAGGTTAGAGGACTCACGGGCTCACAGTGTCCAACTACTCTGCCTCACCACATCATCAAACTCTGTCCTCAGGTACAATCTCCTTCCTTGAAGAGGAAATAAATAAAAAATTGTTGGCCCCGTTCCATCCTCGGGGAATCGATGTGGGGTCTGAAGAAATAGAGGTTGTACCTGTGGAGGTATCCTCTGCCTGTGTTCAGAGATGACTCTCCAGGCCGTGAGATAGGAGCCTCTCACGGGGGGGGGGCACCAGTGGACCCCCCTGGGAAAGTCGATGGGTAGCTTTTCTTATTTCTTTTTCTGAGATTGCTTCTCCAAAAGCGGCGCAGATCCATTTCCTTCTGACCCCAGAGTACCTTGACCTGGTCCAATGCAATTCTGCAGAATTCGAAGAGGAGCCCAGTTTCAGAGAGCGTGGGTGGCGCTCGAAACAGAATACAGCTCTGTGTGTCGCTCAGACCCAGGCCCTCCGAGGTGGGGGTGGCTGAGTCCGGTACGGTGGTTCGTGCCAGGAATGATGTGACATGAAGGCTTGTGACAGGCCACGTGCACACAGAGCGCTCTAAACCCATTGTGGGCTGCCGGAGTGGCCTCGCGAAACGTCTGCGGATCCATTATACCTCTAGAAATGTGTGCGACGAGTCCTGTAAAAGCAATAACTTTGTTACTGTGAAAGTCCTGAACTTTCATCTCTCTCCTGAGGATGACTTTCTACTTAACAAAACTTTTTAAAGTCGCCTTAAGTATTTGGGGCCCCGATACCAGCTACAGAATTCTGGAAACCGCGCTTTAGACAGGTAACTGATTTGGGGTGTTTTTTTTTTTTTTGGAGCCTGAGGAGGGGTGAGTGTGGGAAAGATCACAGAGGTGTAGCCTGTAGTTTGGGATATTTGTTCTACCAGCGACCGGGTCCTTCCTACTGGACGAAATGCGGAAGTCGAACTATCCTGTCCCTTCACAGTGAGTATCCCTCACCGTTAGAAGGATGAAAGAGAGTCAAAGTAAATAGCCTCTTTCTCCGTTCAAAGTCTCTTTTCTTCTTTTTCTGCCTGAAGCACTTCTGAGCCTATTCAGCTTTCCTTCATTGCCTCTTGCACCAAAGCTGCCCTGTGTCACCTGTAAGTCAATTACAGAGGGAAAAACACACAAAGCCATTAGAAGGAAGTAAAAAGTATAAAAGGCCCGGCAAGCCCTAAGAACGCTGACACACTGCGAAGCCACAAGAAAGCAAGAACAGGCATGATTTCTATTTGAAAGGGTGAGGGTCAGAGTGTGCAGGAAGCTAAGATGTGGGCATTTTTCAAGTAAGGATGATTGAGACTGGATTTGAAATTGACAGGTTTTCAAAAAAGTAAACAGGGTATTTTTCCTACATGAATGCATGCTAAGCACGTTCCTTAAGGAGTGGAAATAATAGAAAGTAAATCAATGATGTTTGTTTTAACCTGAATGCCACCATGAATGGTCCTGGGCAAAATAACCTACTGAGAGCAGGAAGCAAGGGGAGGTGCGTAAGCCAGAACGGCATTAAATTCAATCAATAGGTTTTCTGTTCCACCACGACCAAAGCAAGGAAAGAGGAAGGCTAAGGTTTTCAAAGAATAATTTACTTTTTCTAGGCTTATTTATTTATTTTGAGAGTGAGCGCTCCTACGTGTGGGAGGGGCGGGGACAGAGGGAGAGAGAGAGAGAGAGAGAGAGAGAGAGAAGCCCAAGGAGACTTCACACTGTCAGCCCAGAGCCCAACGCAGGGCTCAATCTCAGGTTCGTGAGACTATGACCTGAGCCAAAATCAAAAGGCAGACCCTTAACCGACTGAGCCCCCCGACTGCCCCTCAAAGAATAATTCAGATTAGGCACTACACAAAGTGAAAGGAAAGAGGATAGCAGTATTCATCACCAACCCAGGATGTCAAATCAGCCTCCCTTGCTTCATGATCCGTCCTCAGACCTGCTAGACACTCCCCCGTGCTTTCCCCTCTCGCGCAAAGTCAAGGGGGCCCCAAGCCCCATATCTGTGCTTCCTGGCCTCCCCCTCAGACCTCGTCTCTTGCTGCCTCCCCTCCTTCACAACTGCAGCCACACCAGCCCCCTGGCTCCTCCCCAGAGGTCCCACTCCTGGCTCCCTCCATCACTACCGTGATTCCCCTGCCTCCTTTATGTCTTTGCTCAAATGTCCCCTTCCCTTGACCATCTGACGTAGTATCGCAGCCCTTTCCAGCCCACCTTGTGTTGCTCCATAGTGCTGACCACCCTCTGATGTATTCCGTGTTGTGCTTTATCGTCTTCTTCTGCATCTAAACGCAAACTCTAGGAGAATGGCAGATTTTTGCTCTTTTGTGTGCTCTTAAAGTGCCAGAGCCGAGAAGAGTCTCGACATAGAGATGTAGGACACATTTGTTGAGTCAACAAGTGAGTGAATGAAAACAATCGCTGTACTCGTGTGTTGGGGGCGGTGGGGGGGGCGGGGTTCATGGGGCACTCACCAGAAGGAACCATGGCTCAGATTTACGACTGCAAAGAAACAGGCACTCCGTCGGGGGGTTACCGCACTTAGAGATTATTATTGGAGCTGTAGTGGTACCGTCTGACAAATATTGGGCTCTAATTTTTTTTTAAATTTTTTTTAACGTTTATTTATTTTTGAGACAGAGAGAGACAGAGCATGAACGGGGGAGGGTCAGAGAGAGGGAGACACAGAATCTGAAACAGGCTCCAGGCTCTGAGCTGTCAGCACAGAGCCCAACGCGGGGCTCAAACTCACGGACCACGAGATCATGACCTGAGCTGAAGTCGGCCGCTTAACCAACTGAGCCACCCAGGCGCCCCTGGGCTCTAATTCTTCAGAGAAAAGGTCTTATCCTCTAGCTTTTTTGCTTTTACTGACTTCATATTAGAAATTCCTGAACAAACCTGGGGAACATGGGCAAGATGTTTAGCCTTGAAATACATTCTGTGATCTTTTTTGTTTCCTCGTGAACTTGATCTGTTCATTAAATCTCATCTATAAGTTTCATCATGTTTGTGAGCTTGCAGGCTGGCTGGTGGAGAGAGGAGGGAACACCACCTATCAGAGGAGATGTTTGCTGATGGAGGTCAAGGCCAGCCCCCTGGTAGATCTCGTTAAGTAACAGAGATGTCTCTTTGGTGGGGGGTGCAGGAAAACAGTAATGAGTAGCAAGGAACAGGGCTGTGAGAAAAATCAGGAGAATTACCAGATCTTTCTCCTGTGGTTTCTTCCAGGCACAATTATCTAAAACTCAAAGCACAAAAACTAAGCCTTTATTTCAGCAAACCCATAATACTCCTTGCCACATGCCGTTTGCTAAACACAGAGAGTTTAAAAAAAAATGTTCCTAGACATAATTTCATTATAGTAGTTGACACACAAACTATTACCACCACCCACTAGCTTTCTTGGACACTGATATGTCTGGCTGAGGGGAAACTTCTGGCCCGTGTGGCTTCCTTCTGCAATTACCATAATCTCCACCCTCCGGAGGTCACGATGCGGAAGTGGATTAGCGCACAAGCCTTTGGGGTCTCTGGAGAAGAGAGTTCAAATCCCGAGCTTAGGTCATGAGTAAAGATGAAGGGGGTTGGTCTAACGGTTTATTCCCCTTGGGGAGCCGTGAAAGGCACAGCTAGTTATGATTATTAACCTCGCTGAAAAGAAGCACAGCCAGGAATGTGGTGAATTGGTCCTCATCCAGTGAAACTGGCAACAGCCCACAGACTCCTGACTCTGAATTCACTCTGGACTTTTTCAAACACAATGTGAATTTTTTCAAAAGAAATCACAGTGTGACTGTTCCCTGGCAGAGAGAAGCATGTCATTTTGCAGAAGTGCCCATTTGAGCTCAAATAATTTAATGGAGATAAAGCAGTCTGTGATTATCAGCACATTATGAAAAGCGGGACAGATCCACTCTCTTGTCTTCTCTCTTGACAGGTGTATTTCTACTGGATTTGCCGGGATCCAAGGGCTTTTGAATGGTTTGCAGATCTCTTACTCTCGCTGGAAACACTCATGAGTGAGCGAGGGAAAGCTCACTTTCTGAGTTATCATATATTTCTTACCAACTGGGATGAAAATCAGGTATTGATAAGACTCTTAAAATGATCAATATTACATACGTCATTTAAAAATAGAGCAAAGGGAAGAGAAACCATGTCAATAATGAGCTGTATGGTTATCTGGTGGCATGAAAGACTTATTTGTCTGTTCTTAAAAAGGAAAGAAGGATAAAATAAAACCAGATTAGAAGAGTTATTCAAATCATAGCAATGGAAAAATCTACAGTTAACTTGCTGAAGAATAGACAAGCAGATTAGAAAAGAGGTTAGTTAATGGAAGATAATCCCAAGCGTGGAAATCCAAGAAAAATTATGTCACCAAAAGTTGCATTTGTCATTTCAGGGACATCAAAGCGCATATTACTGGTTAACTGTATTGTCTTGTTCAGCTCCTGATTGGGTCTAATTCTATGCTTTCAGCTATTCAGAGTTAAATAGAAAAAACTCGCAAGTGTTTACATTCAACCTTTTGTATTGTAAAGTATGTGAATGTCTACAGAAAATCATCATTATGAATACATGATTTATCTAGAGACTTCTTTTTCTTAAGGCATTCTTAGAAATCGTGTGCACATATGTTTATTCACCTAAGATCAAGGTGGTCTTCTGTTGTGGCAGGTGTTTGGAAATGAAATATTAAGGTGGAGCTTCCCCAAAATAGTGTATATCAAAATATCACACTAGGGTAGTATTTCAGTGTTGATAATATTGAATGATAACTACTAAGTTCTAAATTTTTTTTAATTCCTCAAATATGGAAGCTAACAATGAAGTGATCCCCAGGTTTATGAAACTTTATGTTCTAATCAGCACTTCCATAGCTGCTTGGATTGATATTTACTTTAAAGAAAGTATGTTTGAGCCAAGATTTGCATTAATCACTAAATTTACAAATGAATGTGCTCCTGAGGGTGGGTGTTGGGCGCTCCTGCCCTCTGCCTCCCAGTCCTTCTTCTCTCTCCCTCCTTCTCTCTCTCTCTCTCTCTCTCTGTGTGTCACACACACACACACACACACACACACACACACACACGCACACACTCACACACACACATCCAGACCCCACAAGAGATCAGTGAAATTTGACTCTGAAATTCCAGTAAGATGGAGCTTGAAATTCAGTAGCTAAATGAGTTTTTAGGGTCTTATTTGCAGGAGGCCTTAAATATTTATTCCTCTGGGATAGTTTGAAAGACAGGTTCCTTGGGAACTAGGCCTAAAACATCTTAATGAATTAAATAGTGTTAATTATGTTTTCCAAACAAACATTTTCCTTATTCAAATGGGATTTTTGACTAATGATCCATTTGATGAAGTACAGACACAGCCTTTGTTTTTTACTTTCAAGTACCGTGCTTGCTTTCAGCTTCTAAAGTGAATTGATTTCAAGTGTCCATCCAGGAATTTCCAGTCATTTGGGAGTCTTGAGACTGAGGTTCTGTTTGATTTTTGTGACAATACAACTCTGCCCCGTCCTATCTCTGCCTCCTCTAAAAGTGTGCTGTAAGATACACTTTTTTTCTGAATACAAGTAAATTAAAATAGACGTGTTCCTAAATTTTTGTCGTGACATGTTGAAACTCTTTAGATGCTCAAATTCCAGGAAAAAAATAATTGGTGCATTCTGTCAGCGAGGAATCAAAAGGCTGTTTTAGAAGTAGCCAATTGTTAAGCTGAATTCAACAACCTCAAAGTGGCAGAATGACAAGAACAGAAGGGACAGATGGAAAAGGTATTATGAAGGGCAAATCAACAGGGTTTGGGAGATTAATTGAATGTCGGGCTGAGAAATATGGAACAAATATAATTCCAAATGTTTGAACATCACTGATTGGTAGTTCCACAGTACCACTAACCTAAGTAGAAAAGGGCCCTTTTTTCTATTAAATAATGCCCAAGCTTTTTAGCAGCTGCTTGAAGGCCCTTCCTGACCTGATGGCAAAGGACTTGTTCCATTCCATTCCCATCATGCCCCTCTGGGCTCCTCTGGCATGGGAGCCACTGAACAATGGCTCGTATTTGCATGCCTACAGGTTTTCCCTCTCTGTTCCCTCTCCCTGGCAATCACTTCATGTCTTCTGTCCTCCCCGCTGCCTACTGAGTGGCATGGTTCTTTAAAGCCCCACTCCCTGTATGGCCATCCCCAGTCGTCTTGGTCAAAGTGACTCGGGGCTTCAGCAGGGTAATTTGTTTACTTCTCCAGAGCACTTTGTTTCTGTCTCTAGTTAAACAGGATTGTGGTCTGACTTATGTCGTTGTAGTTGTGCACTTGGGCTTGCCCTTCCTTTGATGACTAGTTCCTCACAGAGCATAGACCTTCTCTATTTCTTTTTGTACCGCCCACTCATTCCTGCTTATAGCAATCGCGCAACAATTGTATGTGGAAGTAAATTGAAGTCACAAAATATCTGAAGATTCATTTTTGGCTACAATGATCAGTTTGAAGGGACACAAAAAATTCTACATAAAAATATGCTTGGGGAGTTCAAGTCCCAGGACACTACCCAGGCAGGAAGATGAGGGCGTGGGGGAGAAAGTTTGGAGTGATCTTTATAGACTATGCTAATTGGTACCATGAAAATGAAAGTTCTTTGAAGAGAAGTGCCCCAGAAGTGACTACAGACTGGGAAGGCAGCTGTACTGTGAGGCAGGAGAATGTCATAGGAAAACAAATGTAACATTTCATCTTTGAATAAAAAGAAGAGTCGGAGAGAAGTAGAAGAAACAGGATTATACAATGCATATAAGATCAAGGAAGTGTTCAGCCATGTGGTTGGTGGAGAAGCCAAGGAGAGCAGCCCTGGGTTGGTGTTTAGATGTGGCACCTAGTCAAAGGTAAATTGGTTGCCTCTGCCTTCTTATTTGCTCACAGCCAAAACCAACTCACTATCTGGCTCCAGTCAATCCTACTGTTAAGCAAGAGGGCTGTGGGGGGTTCAATACTGCCACTCTAATCCGGAGGCTGACACCGCTCCCTCTGACCTGGAGTTCCAGTTCTGATAACAGGGCTTCTGCGAGTTTTTGAGACTCAATCCCCAACTACCACCTCAGTTCTCACTCCTGAGCTCTTCCCTAAGACTTCATGCTTCACTCCTCCTCTTAATAAACCTGCCCCAGAAGAGGATCCCACCATCCTCTCATTATTGCTCCCTCTCCTGGAGTGGCTATTCCCAAACTCGACTCCAATGGGATCCCGGCCATCTGGAGTCAGACTTGCCTGATGGCAACCTCCTGCAGCCCGGGTTTCTACGATTCTACCATTGTGGGCCATCTACCTACTGGCCCATTGGGGTGCCTCCATTGTTTTCTGCTCACCCACCCTATCTCGGGCTGCTTTCCTAGCCTGATGAGGCCAGCCTGGGAGGCCAGGTGTGCAGCAGGAACCTGGGGTAAGAGTTGAGCCTAGCACTTGTTAGCCAAACTGGTGGGGAGAAATCCTCAGTAGACGGTCCTGTGCCCCAGCCTCTTATTTATCGACCACTACTTACCCGATGCCTGGGTGCATCTGTCTAATTTGAAGATAAACAGTTGGGCACAGAGCTCCAACCAATGCACTTGCTGTGCTTTGCCATCGTGGTCCGTCTGCCAGACTCAGCACCCTCCCAGCATTGAGCCTGGATGGTACACTTCAAACTGTCTCAACCCGGTAGGCGAATCTGATTGTCAGATCCAGCTTCTTCCTGGATATTTCCCATCATTTTAATCTGGAAGGGCCATTCTCAAATCCTGAGGTTTAATAAGTAAGTGAATGGGGGCAGGGGTAGAGATTAATTTTTGAGAAGTTTGGCAGAAAAAAGGAAGTAGCTTAACGCTTGCTTTCCTTTACCCATATTTACTGTATCGCTGTCAGCCTTGCAAAGAAAAATCTTTCCAGGCTCACATTATTGCACATTGACCATGGTGAAGGCCCTGTGTTTCAGTAGCGCCCCAGGCAGAATATAAAGATAAATGAGATGTGATGCCTATCCCAAAATGCAAAAGCAGTGATTTCTGATAATAATGATAAGCATTTCCAGCCCCATGAAGAAATTTTTCGAGTATTACATCTGCAAAGGAACATAATTACCTGATCTTTAGTAGCACGTTTCCATGGGGTTTTTTTTGTTTTGTTTTTTTGGTTTTGTTTGTTTGCTTGTTTGTTTGTTTCGGTAAGTGTCACCTGATAGCATAATTTTTCTTTTAGGCTGTTCACATAGCTTTACATTGGGATACAAATACTGATGTGATCACGGGGTTAAAGCAGAAAACGTTCTATGGAAGACCTGACTGGAACCACGAGTTCCGGCAGATGGCCTACACCCATCCCAGGTAAGGCATTCTCTTTCCTCTGCCTGTGGGAGCCTCGCAGGAGGTTGCTGGTCAAGTGGAAAAGTCTAGGGCACAGGCTGCTTCAGGCGCAGTAGTGGGCACCTTGGGCACCTTGTTTAGAGATAAACATCAACCTGAGAAATGGTGGTCATAGGGTTTTCCAGGAACCACGGACCTCTGCTTGACTGGCTTACAACATTTAAATATTAGCAATTGCGCTGAAATTTTTCCCACGTAAACTCGATTAAAGATGGTATTTCTTAAACTACCTACGTTTCGAAGAAATGTCCAGTGAACACGGTTGATCTCAACTTGCCCAACTGGAGAATTCACGTATGTCCAACTGTAAAATGTATCTCATGTGTTTAGCAAAGCAGACAAAAAATGTTATGAGACCAAGCAGAGATTTCCTATGGCGGTGAAAGACTCGGGATCCGGAGCCTGAGATCTTGGGTGTAAATCCTGGCTCTGCCATTATCACCTACTTAGCTGGATGGGTTATTTATCCTACCACGGACTCCTTCGTAAATTGCAACTACTAACAGTGCTTACCTCCCAGGCTTCCGTGAGGGTTAAGTGTGTGAAGACATATAAAGCATCTAAAGGAGTGAATTCAGCAGTGTTAGTGGCTATCATAATCATCGTCATTATTATATTATATACATATATATTATATATATATTACAATATATATTATATATATAATATATATTAATATATATAATATATTATATATAATAATATAATATAATATATATTATATATTTAACATATATTATATTTAATAATATAATATAATATATTATATTATATATTTAACATATATTATATATAATATGTAATATATTAATTGATATTAATTAATATTAATATAATATTTATAATTATAAATATAATTAATATTAATTATTAATATATTATATTAATATATTATATATTAATTGTAATATAGAATATAATATAATATAGAATATATATAATATAGAATATATAATATATATAATAATATAATATATTATATATTATAATATATTATAATAAATATTATATTATATTATATTATCATTACGTAATAAAGTTCAATGTAGAGAAGGACAAGCATTTGCTCTGGGGCCACAAGATGGTAGTGAAGTCTCTGTTTTCTGATTCTAGAAGTTACTGGCTCTATGACCTTAGTAAACCATGGACAATACCATGTAGTCACAGTGTTTTTTTCAGAATTTAAAAAATATATAGCTTGGTAAAATGCAAAGCACTAATGCAAATAGTTATCATTGTTATTCTATGTCCCATAAGTTGGTTTTTGTTTTGAATCCCCATCATCTATGGCTCTTGAAAGTCAGTATGTCTTCTAACTGTCTTTGTTTAAAGAGTAGTTTCCACATTTGAGGAAAGACCAAGGAAGTGAGAGAGTATGCCATGTAGCTAACTGGGAAAGAGCAGAAGGACAGCATGTGCCAAGACCCTGAGGCAGCAGACACTGTTCCTGGCATGATCCATGAGGCTAGTAAGGGTGGAATAGAGTAGGTAAGAAGAGTAGCAGAAGGCATATAGGAGAGGTAACTGGGGGACTTTTACAGACCGTTGTGAGGCTTTGGATTTTATTCTGAGAAGAGAAGTCACTTAAAGGTTTCAACAGAAGAGTGACATGATCTGTCTTATGTTTAATGAGATCACTTCTGGCTATTGTGAGAGAATAGATTATAAGTGCCCTCGGGCAGAAGAGGAGAGGCCCGGGAGGAGGTAAACAGAGGTAGTGGCTTGGATTAGGACAGAGCAGGTGCTGAGAGGCAGTTGGATGCTGGTATTTTGTGAAGGTAGAGCTGACATGGCTTGTTGATGGATTCGATGGGAGACTGGCATGACCCGAGCTAGAATGGAGTTTCCCTTACTCATTCGGGGATGACTAAGAAAAGCAACTCTGAAAGCAAAGGGTATCAAGAGTTCCTTTTTGTGACATGTTAATTTGAGATCCCTATTGTACATCCAAGTGGAGATTTCAAGTAAGCAGGTGAATATGAGTCAGGAGTCAGAGGAATTCAGGCTGGAGATATGCACATGGAGATGTCAGATGTGAACTGTGTTAGAGCCATGAAACTGGACGAGATGGACAAAGAAGCAAATTCAGAAGGACCAGAGTTCAAGGAACCGCCATATTTGGAGGAGAGGACAATATTTTCTCTGTGTACACGTCAGAGAGTTTAATATAAATTACTCTTAGCCATCAGATTAATCACGTCATTTACATCTTCTACACCCTGACCTTTCTTCTGTCCACTTTATCAGTATTGAACCATGAAGAGTAAATTAAAATCTAGTGACGTCTCTCTGACTAACTCCTTGTTTCCATCTCTCCTTGTAGTTGTGGTCTTCTGTCATCAGGGTCATTGCCTCATGAAACCTTCTCTAATTCCCTAGAAGGTTTTCTGCCCTTTGGAATACTCTTCTGGTGAATATTATTCATCTTTTGGTCAGTTTGGTTGCTCTTTCTTATACTCTCTTTGTGCCAGAGCTGTTCCATTTTCTTTTTTTTATTAATTGTCACTGAATTTGTGAGACTTCCCCCAGACCAGCTGTTTGAAGAAGGTATGATAAGGAGGGGTGTGTGGAAGGGGTGACCATGTCCAAGGTTCATAACCCATCCAGTTCAAACTCTGAGACCCCCAGCCAACCCTCTATACCCTGTGCCATGGCAGCCTGCCCTATAACCCCAGGCCCAAACCAAGAGCAGTCACTGCAGAGGCTCTGGACTCCTACCACACCACACCTGCATCAGCCCAAGAAGGAGGCAGTGGGAACCTTCTCCTGACCTTGAATAGTTCTGAGAGTAAAAGATTTCCAACAAGAAAGGCAAGGAAAAGCTTAACCTTTAACTTCAGGGCTAAGGGAGAGAGGGAGGCGACCAACTGTGCAATCACTTCTACCCTCAGGCTTGGTCTCAGCTGACCGGTAAGAACTGGACAAGGCCACAGAAAGTGGTCTTGGGACTCTCCAGGCACCACTCCTGAAACCCACCAGCTCCATTTTATTACCTGCCTTGACTTTTGGCCTGACACTTGGCCTACAATCCAGTTCCGGTGCCCCATCCTCGCTAAATGTGGTGCTTTGAACCCATCCCAGCTTCTGGAGCCTCAGAATCTGATTCCTTTGAGCTGCTTGCTCAATGCCCAGTCCCCTCTCCTAGACCCCCAGCCTCCTCTGAGACCTGAAAATCACCACTTTTCATCTCATTCCCACTGGGTGCTTGTCCAGAGGCAAAGATTGGATCATTTTATCTGTGGGTTTTTAAAAAGATTATAAGTAGAAAACTAACAAAATGTTACAAGAGCATATGTTACAATCATGACCAGATTTTTTTGGTTGGTATTTTCTCCTTTTGGAGAAAAACATCTATTCATTTGATAAATGTTCTACACTTTGTTTTCAATTATAGGATGAATGTTCCTACTTGCAGGCTTTTGACACAGACACATATATCTTTGCTTTGAGTTCTTATAGATAAGACCACTCCTTGTTAGGATTGGCCCTTATTGACTTGTTACGTTGTATTTCTTTATTTTTGTTATACCTGAAGTTTGCGGCCCAGTGGGGAAGACCTTTCAAACCAAACCATTTAACTATCTCCCTTCCCTCAGAAAGGTGTGAGCCAGAAACAGCACCAGGAGACCAAGAGCAGAACTGAATTTGCACAAACTCTGCCCAAACAATTATGGCAGGCAATGCTAGGAAGTGAGTCTGTCCAAGTGTCAGAGAGTGAGGAGTAGAAAACAATATGGAGGCCGGAGAACCACGTACTTGGCACTTCTCTCGTGGCCCTTGGGAGGAGAGTGCTCGTTCCTTTTCAGAAGCTGTAATCAAAGTTTAGCGTGTAAATGTACTTAAAACTCAGTGGAACTTTTCAGCACATGAGCTATGTAAACGCTTCCTGATGGTTGACTTCATCTCCCCCAGAGTAAAAGAGGCCACCCAAGGCCTTGTCACTGAATCAAGCCTCTACAGCATACTTCCCAGCCCCCAATTTTAAAAATAGTGTATTTGTAAGAGCCTTAGACCCTAGAACACAACTTGTTATATCGCTTCAACTGTCAATGTAATTAACATCAGACACACGTAGGCAAAGATCAATGATCATTTTTTCCCTGGAATGCCAGCTCCTCGGTCCAAGTCACCGGTAAAGAGCTTAGCACCCTCCTTCCAAAAGGCTTTTAAAATGACCTCCTTAAAATAATTTTGCTTTCTGCTGTGTAAAAGAAGATTTATGTTTAATGAAGCTTTTAATGAAGAAATCTCAGAAAGAGAATGCCAATAAAATCTAATTTTTAAACAAGAAAATCTAATTTTGAGAAGTATTTCAATATCCTGGCCTTTGTCCAGATATAAATGAAACACACAATCCAATTATTGTTCCGCACAAAGGACAAAGTAACATTAATTTTCTTCAGGATGGTTATTAAAGAGATAAACAGTATGTTTTTCCTCGATTATGTCAAGGATATGTTTGTTCCCAAGCCTCGTTGGCTACTCTTACAAGACAGGCTTTTCCTGTCATTAGCTCATATCTTTTGGCAAAGATGGGTCAGGAAGAATTGGTGGATTTGTTAGTGGGCTCAGAAAAGGTTCTTTGTTCTTGAGGGCCTTTGAAGTAGGCTCTCAACCATTTCTATTCATCAGCACGAAGCCAAGGATTCTTAGGGCTTACTCTTTTAAAAACATTTACCTGTTCACTCAAAGCTGGAGTTCATTCTGGTTCTAAGAAGAAGGAGTTAAATCAAAAGAAGAAAGGGAAGAGGGGCAAAAATATTTTTTTAAAGAACGTGAAAAACAGCACCAAAAATAAAGCTTGGAGGGAAGCAGATCAAAGAGAATAGTGCAAGCTCCAAAGGAACCAGAAAATTGCAAAAATAACAGTGATAGAGAAACAAATTGATGGGCACCAAAATGAATACAAATAAGGAAGAGGGAGGAAAAAATTAAAAAGACATCAAAGACCGAAAGTAGAAAATGCGAAAGTGCATTCTATTGTTTTTTACCTGCAATGAATTTTTGTAATTGTGTCAGCTGAATTACAGAACACAAGCATAGTTTCAGAAGAAGAGCAACAACTAATACCTGGATGTATAGAAAGGAGACCTCTGATTGATGTGCCCGAACTCATAGGCATGTGACACTTGTGTCCACTGCTTAAGCTGGACAGGCACAGAAAAGCACTTCAACCACAAACCAGTGAAAACCATTCTCCCAACTAAAATAGGGTTTGTTAATTAAACATGTGCATTGAGGGGCGCCTGGGTGGCTCAGTCAGTTAAGAGACCGACTTCAGCTCAGGTCACGATCTCACCGTCCGTGAGTTCGAGCCCCGCGTCGGGCTCTGTGCTGACAGCTCAGAACCTGAAGCCTGCTTCGGATTCTGTGTCTCCCTCTCTCTCTCTGCCTTTCCCCTGCTCATGCTCTGTCTCTCTCTGTCTCAAAAATAAGTAAAATGCATTAAAAATTTACTTTAAAAACACACGCATTGATAGTCATGTCTTAGTAATCTATAGAACTGTGTCTCTTTCACAAAAATGGAAGCTGTATGTCAATTTTTGTAAACATTCTCAATATGTTCCCAAGCTTTAACAAATATTCAGAAAATCAGGGAATCGTTTCCAAGAAGGTGCAGAGAATGAAAATAAATATATCTTTGCCGCATCTAGCTACTTTTTTGATAAACACACATTGTGCGCATACTAAACCGTCTGGGTTTCTGGACCACTCGTGTTTTAATTAATTGGGTAAAATGATTTTCCATAAGACTTCACTCTTTGCTCTTCCATTTCACATCGTATTTATCGTTTGCCACTTTTGGCTTATCCGCGGATAACTCCCCGTGCCATGGAGATGTGGAACTTTATGTAATGAATCATCATAAAAACTTTGGAGATTCGGCCATTTCTTCGTAACTTGAGTAGAAGTGTTTCTCTTATCTGGAAGGAATAAATAAAGAGTAAAAGAGCACTACCATTTGTTAGAACTGTTCAATCCAACCCAACGATAAATAAAGAAAGGTGCCGACTTACCATATGATTGGGAGATTCTAATCCATATTGCACAAATGTATTTTAGACCACCCATTGTTTTCAGAACTGTAAAAATACCTTTAGACTAAATTGAGTAAATGTGTCCATCTGGAACCACATTTGCTTGTGTGCACACTCTCCAATTCTCATTTGTACATGCATATGTGCAAAATGTTTTTAAATGATATTTTTAAGAAATTAACATTCTGATTATAGCATACAGGGCCCTCTATCTAATAGGATATTCTAAACATTCATTGTATGACTAAAATGTTCAGAATACCCAAAGGAAGAGGCTTCAGTGGAAATCCCACTCACGATAAATTACAGCTTGATGAGAAGAGTAAAGCCACCATTAACTTATGACTGGGATGTTGTTAGCATATTTCAGTCGTACCGTCCCACCAGAGGACATCCAGCCATATAGTCAAGTGAAGATTCAGTGGAAATCACTGGCTTTACTCTATTCACGGTAGTAAAGATTAGGGAGGGGGGTGAGCCAAGTGGATCTGTCATTCTGCAAAGTGTCTTTGATGACGTTGCCTCGAAAATCATTAGATATGACGAATATATTAGGATATTTCTGGATGAAGGTATATATACTGTAGTGTTTTATCTGGAAGGGTTGGCAGAAAAATGGCTCCACCCTTCCCTGGAATCCAATGCTACGAGACGACTACTTTTATCTTTTATTTCACTTTCTACTTGACCATGGCCATCCTCAAGGGCAGCAACTTGATCTGTGCTCCGCAGAGCTGAGCACAGGAGCCAGCATCAGCAAGAGAAGGGACGAAGAGAAGGTTGTGGAAGCTGGGACCGAATTCCTAGCTCTTTCCAAAGAAAACGGAGTTGGTGGGAACAGCAAGTCAGTTCTTAGCAGTGAGCAAGCACCGCTAGGGACCTTCGTAGCTCCTGATGAACCACCGAGTAATTAGGATGCGGAGAAAAGTAACAGAGCAGGCTGCTACAAATCAACCGGGAGATGGGTTTTCAAAAAAGCTGGCCAACACAATTATCATCTGTGGTTGTGAAAAGAAGGTGTTGTAGAAAATATAATTATACAATGAATCATTTGGAGGAATTTCTAGTGAAAAACACTCACGAGGAAAGATTAACCAGAAGTCATGTCCATTGTCTGATACCAAGTGTGTAGCCTTCCTTGTCTTCTTCCTAAGCCTCCATAAATCCACGGGAAGCTTCTGTTTATCGATTTTATTTGCAGAATGCACTCAGGGTATAAAGTAGTTTGATTTTTTTTTAATGGGGTTTAGGGTCTGCCCCTACAGGGTTATAACTTACCAAGCATAAAAGCCAACACATAAAAACAAACATACAATTTAAAGAGAGGAGGGCTCAAGGCAGCAGAACCTGGGAAGCCAGCAAGATGGTGGGATTACTCCCAGGCACACCCACTCTCCCATTTATCTGCTGAGCAGAAATCTCCTGGTGGGTGACATTTTGGATGCCTTTCATGCATGGCGTCGCTGAACTGTTTTTGAAAAATGCATCAACCCCACAGAAAAGAGCACAATGGTTATTTAGCAAATAAGAGGGGGACAGAAGGATTTTCTTTACTGTTTATCAGAGCTAAAAATAATACTGCTAATGTTAACCATCCTTGCAGCTCGTGTAAAATTTGTCCTTTTCGCATCAAAGTCAGCAGCCCAGACTGATCGATGCCGCTAATGTTGTCCTGGGTCCAACCCCTCATTCATGTGCAAGTTCCACAGCTTGCGGGCTGTAAACTGGAGAATAATGCCTTGTGTTTTTATACTTCTTTTACGGAGAATCTCTCTCCCTTTTTTTTTTTAATTCTAAGCAATAGGGGGTAATTAAACTTTATAGAAGAATTTTTTCTTTACCAACCCCATTAGGGTTCTGTTGCACTTGTCCATTGCCTCATAAAAGAAAAAACAAAACAAAAAAAAATACTGCCACATCTGTGCCTGAACCACTTTGTGCGGCTTCTCGGCTCTGATTCACACAGTGTGCATTCGTGACCAGAAATCTCCATACTTGAAACCACAAAATGCCGAGGAGGGTAAGCAGGGCAAGCGCAAGACTGTCATGTGTGGGGACAGTGACGCACAGAGTGTTAGTGAAGGGCTGGCCGTTCTGCCTCAGCAGAAGGCAGATAATGAGTGGCCTTTGTGAGACTTTTTGGCGACTGCATAACCATGACGGCTCCATGAATACAGAAGAGTGTGTACTTAGCTGTGCAGAGTAATAGCTATAACTTCAAAAGAGGCAGCATTGCTGTGAACTGCTGGGGACACCAGTGGTACACCCGGCCACTGGCAATCAGAATCCTTTGAAATGGAGTCTTAAAGGCAGAGCATCAAAGGGTGTCCTTGGGACCTGCAAACAGTCACTGTGGCTGCAAACGAAAGGGCAATGTTAGCCTGTTGGGAATGGGCCAGTGGGCAATCTCTTTGGTGACGCCTCCATGGACAGAAAAATATCACCACCCATAACAGAGCCTTTGAACCTAGATGCAAGGATACCTCTGGGCATCAGACACAAAGCCAAGCTGTGACTCCTCGCCAGAAAGAGTTTTGCCTGACCCATCTATCGTTCAAAATGTGTCACTCCAGAATTCAAACAACCCAGGGCTGGAGTGCCAATCCAGGAAGACTGTCATCATCGTTGGGATAACAGTCCACATCACCTCTTCTGTTCAGCTCTGCAGAGCCAACCCAGACACCCGTAATGACGACAGTCACAGCGTAAGCTGTTACTGAAGTTCACCTTGTGCCAAGCACGGGGTGGAAGGCTGGATCTGCCATGTCTTGTCTGATCCCCTCCGAGGTTCCAGGAGCTACGTGTCATAATGCACCCCATTTCATAGATCAGGAAATGGGCTTTGAGGAGATAGTTAATGTGCCCAAGTCCCCTCAGCAGCAAAGTGGCGGAACCAAGAGCGTTCTTAACCAGTGCCTTCAATTCCCACAAATACTGTAAAGTTGCTTCATTAAGTCATAAACTCGTATTTCTCAGTGGAAAATATTTTCTAAAAAGGCACTTTCTTAAATGTAGCCATGGGAATAATGCCTTCAAAAATACTACTTAGATATTTTAAACATATTGTCATTTACAAATGAGTCCACTTGATAAGTTCCTTTGAAGCTAGAGTTTGAAATGTAATTGAACCATCAATTTCTACCATGGTTATTACGGTCCTGGAATGCATAATTAAAATGTGGATTGGTCACATGGCAGAGAAGCATGTTAACATGCAAGCTAAGGAGAACAAGGCTATAGGCAAGCTTCCCAACAAAAGGCAGCTATGAAGAAGGAGAGGTATTCACTGAGCTGGACCTAGAGCCCCAGGAATTTCTCCAAGCCAGTGTTTCTCAAAGTGTGGCTCATGGGAGCATGTGCTTCGGGATTATCTGGGGGCTTTGCTCAAAATGCATTCCTTGGATTCAGACCTGGGAATCTGTGTTTTAACAATCTGCCTAGGTGATTTTATGCAAAGTACGAGAACTTTTGCTTTAGACTCAAGTAACTAATTCAATTTGTGCCAGAGACTGGAAAAATGCTATAAGGTGTAGAACATTGGAAGACAAAGGAAAACATAGTCCATAAGTCCCTAGAGAGACTGTCTGCACCTGACTTTCAGAGACAACCTGAATCCTTGCACCAGTGGGTTGTTTGTCTACAAGCAAAGCTGGCAGTCATGGTTCCAAGGGATTTGAACAACCCCGGGACGGCCACTATATGCAAAATACCTCTTCAACACAGTTTTCTGAAATGCCGTGACTAGAGATGACGACTTTTGGGTGACTCCACTTTCAACAATGTCTCTTCTTCCTTTCCAATTCTTCTCTTTGGCCTTCTTTGAAAACCAAAGGCATCCCAACAGCAGAAATAAACTAAGTTGCTATCACTTTAGCAAAAATCTTATTATCTATAAAAAGGCAGGGCTGAACAAGATATTCATAATAACTAACACTTCTAAAACCTTTTTGAATGCACTATCCCATTTTGTTCTTAAGAAAACGTGTGATGTAGCCATCAGCCTCTTTGTTTTACGCATGCAGAGACTGGAATCCAGGGTCTTACCCAAGACCGTGCAGGTGATAATCAACAGAGCTCAATACTCAACAAATGTGTATTTCCTACTATATGCCAAGCAGTATTCCAGGCTCTGGGATGACAGTGATGAGTGAAGCAGAGCAGGCCCCTCACATTCCAGCCACCGATCCAGGAGGAGGACAATCAGGGTCACCTGACCAGAAATCCAAGAGACAGCACCTCTGTTATTGACACCCTCTCCCCAGTCAGCAGGGCCCTGCTCGTCAAAGCCTCTTGGTTCCAGCCTGTGTGACTTAGGGTCTAACAAGATTCTGGAAACTGTGGGGAAGCATGGTACCGAGAGTAGGAAAGAGATCTAAGGAAAAGGAAGTGAGCGGAGAAAAGGAAAGTCACAACCCCAACCACTTCCCTAATTGTGTCAGTCCATCGTAGTTTCTGGCCAGCCTTGCCTCCGCATAACACACTCTTTCCTTGTTTTACCCTACTACAGCAGCAACATCGGCGTGTTCTTCTGTGGACCCAAGGCTCTCTCCAAGACGCTTCAAAGGATGTGCCGCTTGTATTCCTCAGCCGACCCCAGGGGCGTCCATTTTTATTACCACAAAGAAAGCTTCTAGACTTCGGAGAAAAAAATTCCGTGTATTACATACGTGGCTACAATCACATAGGTCAGCGCTCAGGAAATGTTTCCTGTAAAGGGCTGTATAGTAATTATTTTAGATTCTACAGACCATATGATCTCAGTAACAACTACTCTACTCTGCCATTCGAATGCATCAAAATAGCCACAAACAGTACGTCAAGGTATGGGCATGGCTGTGTTCCAATAAAACTTTATTTATGGGCATTGAAGTAGAATTTTATGTAAGTCCCTTTTGTCATGGAACCTTCTTTTGATTTGTTTCTAATGATTTAAAAATGTAAAAGTCATTCTTAGCTCATGGGCTGTCCCCAAATCAGATGATGTTCCAGGTTTGGCCTGCAGGTGGTAAGTTTGCTGACCCCTGTAGACATCATTGTTCTCAAACTTGTTTTCATGTTCAGCAGTGCATCCAATATGGAGACTGATATGGCTGCCTGGCTCAGAGTCTCCTTTAGAAGTTGTTTCATATTTCTGTCACCCTGATGGCAGAGACATCTGCCTTGTATCCAAACGTGATCTTTTCTGCTTAATCTTAAGCTTCTTTGTGCTTTCTTTTCATCCTCTATAGAGAAATCACCAATGGGGGTTACCTTTCACGAAAACCCTTTATATCTTGAAAGTGATAAAATCATCTCTTACCTATCCCTTTTCTAGTCCAAACAATACTAAATTCTTAACCTTTCAGCCTAAGATATATATTCTAGTCCTTCAATCATTCTTGGTGCTCTTCTTCAAATCTGTTTCCATTCCTTCACATCCTTTTAAAATGTGTTGCCTAAAATGAGACATAATATTCTAATAGATACATGACTAGTATTGGGGGGAAAAGTGATTTTTTTAGATCTCATGTGCCATGCTTTTCAATACAACTAAATTCTATATTTGCCTCTCTTTCCTTCCTTCCATATTTCTTTCTGATTCTCTTTTAATCCAGACTTTTCATGCGGATTCTCTCTTTAATGCGGACTTTTTTTTTCTTTCTCTGTTTTCTTTTTTCTTTGTAAGTAAGCTCTACACCCAACCTGGGGCTTGAACTCACAGCCCTGAGATCAAGAGTCACATGCTCTACCAATTGAGCCAGTCAGGGGCCCCTACTGTCACATTTTGATCTATGATCATCTTGACACTTAAGCCCCAACTCAACTTCTGCCCCACAAATATACTGGGAATTTCTTCTTAATTGTATACTCCCACTGAGGCAATCTATTTTTATCATGCAGCTATTTTCCCCCCAAAATGTTCCCAAAGTATTCCCCACATCTTACAGTTTTCTCTAGTAGTATTGATTAATCTTTTAGAATTTTCCTAATATTTCAAGATTGTTTTGAAGTTCAGCCCCCAGATAATAATACTAGTATTTAGCTTCATGATATCCACAAATTTAATTAGCAAAATCTCAAATCTTTTGTTTAGGTTTTCAACCAAATTATTGAATCCAAAGAACTCCACCATGAATTCTTGCAACTACCTGATAATATGAGTTCCCAGTTGGGAAGAGGTTAATGATAACTAGCCATTGAGAATTGTACACAACATCATACTCTCTTAGTTTATAATTAACATGTCATACACAACAGAACAAAAACATTTCTTGAAGTTAAAATTACATTTTACAAATGCTTCTTATCTTTGTAGACCGTCATTCTGCCAAAAAAGAGGATTAAATTGGTCTGACATGATTTGTTTTTACAAAGTTAAGCAACCAGTTAAGCTCTTTCAGAGATTTCTAAATTATAAATTGATCATTTCTTTAACTTTATCCTCAGATACTGACTCTGATTCTATGATTTCTAGGGCCTATTTTAATATACACTCCAGGAAAAAAGGTGGATATATTTCCTGATGTCTCAAAAATTATTTCTACTGCCTCTGAATTGGAATTTCTTAGTACCTTTAAGTATCAGTTGATAGATATCACTCAAACCCTACTAATTTTAATATGTGCAGTATTTCCGTGTGTTTATTTCTCCATTAAGTTTGATTCAGTCTTTACAACAAGAACTTTCTGCAATGTATACATCTAATCTTTAGCAGGAAAATTAAATGTATTAAAAGATTTTTCTTGGTTGTATTCAATTATTAGTTTTCTTTCCCTGTCTATTTGAAAATTAAATGCACTCTTTAGTCTTTGAATTTTGTCTAATAAATTAAAATGTACTTGTTCTTAAAAACAGACCTCTTAAAAAAAACAGATTTCAATCTCTCTACATTTCTCTCAATTATGTTATAAACCTAAAATTGTTCTTAAAAAAAATAAAGTCTTGGTTTAAAAAAACTGATTTTCCTGCATCTTTAAAAAAAAAAAAATCTCTGTTCTTTGCATCCTCCTTTTAGTTTTGACCCTTATGCTATTTCCCTACATACTGTGTAGAATCTGACATATCCTCATAGAAAAAAAAATCTATAAAAAATCAGATTTCTTTAATGTAGCAATAACCAATAGAAATTTTAGGTTTTGTTTTAAAGTGAAAATAATCTATTCAAAATAGAAACAAAAATGTAGCAAACTTATAAATTTATTTAATATATATGGTGCAAGATGATTTGATAAATGACCAAACATTTATAGAGAGACATTTTCAAATAGATAGAAACAGCACATTTCTAAATGGGAATATCAATATTTTGATGCTAAAAATATCAATTGGTTCCAAATTAATAGGTTACACAAAAATGCAAATCAAAATTTAACTCCTCTTTACAATTTTTTGATATGTTAGATATTCTAAGGTCCATTTGGAAGAATATATGAGAAAGACAGAAGCAAAAATATGTGAAAAGGAGAAAGAAAGGAAGAGAAGGAGAGGCGAGAGAAAGGAAGGGAAGAGAAAGGAAAAGAAAAGGGGTATCATCGTGAAAGAGAAGACCCTAATATAACCAAAAGGAAAATGCTAAATTACCTACAAATGAACAATTAATCTGACAGCTGCCTTCTCCAAAGCATCAATAGAGACCAAGATAGCGAAGTAATACCTTCCAAGTGCTGAAGGAACATGACCATCGTTTGAGAATTTTGTACTGAGTGAAATGATTACTCAAAAGTGAAGGCAAAATACAGATATTTTCAAACAAAAGAAAACTGAAAATTGATCTCCTTCACTGAAATGACCACAGAAAGATATATTTAAGGAAGGAGAAAATTCAATTAATGGGATACAAGAAGCAGTGATGA
This sequence comes from Prionailurus viverrinus, assembly GCF_022837055.1. Classification (NCBI taxonomy): domain Eukaryota; kingdom Metazoa; phylum Chordata; class Mammalia; order Carnivora; family Felidae; genus Prionailurus; species Prionailurus viverrinus. The sequence continues at coordinate 140,429,711 of NC_062565.1, read as the reverse complement.
GCAAAGAAATTGAAAAACATGTTATCAAAAGCTCTAAGCATCGACTGTAAAAGAAAATTATTATTTCAGGAGGAATGTCTTTAAAAGTAAAATGGAAATGCTAGACAACAATAGTATGGACGATGGGACCATAACACTGGAATCAAGGTATTCCAAGGTCCGAATACGTTCAGGAGGATAAAAGAAATATTGATTCAATGTAGCCTTTGTAATTTTCTATAAATAACTTAAAAGGGATAACTTGAAACGGATTCCCTACTCACCACTATTCCTTTTAACCTAACTTTCTCCATTCTTGAGTTTTTGTTGAGCCTCAAGTACTAATTTTTTGGATCGTCAAGCGATTTGTTTTAAGAAGGACTCATGAGTGTTATATTCCCTGATTTAATTCATATTTGAGAATGCAGTCTGTTGCTTTTTCACTCAACTGATAGTTGGCTAGATGTAGTGTTCTTGGACCATATTGCCTCCCCCCCAGAATTTTCTAGATATTACTCTAATATTTGCTGTCATTGAATATTGTGGTAGTGATGTACGAGGTCAAATTTATTCTTTCCCCTTTATAAATAAGTCACCTTCTTAATGTTTTTTTTTCAATGAAAAGGATAAATATGAATATTCAAATGAAGTGGGATAAGCAATGATTATAAATAACCTCACATCTGTTCAGGACAGATTAGGCTACCACATTGGTTACCAAAAAAATAACCCTGTAAATGTTCTTAGTTTTTTGGATTTTGGCATTTCAGCTTAGGGAGAGCTTATGGACTTGGAATTCAGCTTCCTGTAATGTCTCTTTTATTCCTCACTGCTTACAATTTTTTAATTAGTTCTATAAGGATGTTGCTTGTAATCCCAACTTATTACCTTAGATCTGCAATCTTCCTTTTGATCTCATTCTGTTGTTTCATAATTTTTTCTTTCTTCTCTGCCTTATTAACTTAATATTCTCATTAATTTCAGCACTACGTGAAGCATTATTGAGGAATTACCTGAGTTATAATTTCTACTGGATTGGGTTTGTTTTTGCTAATTCTACATGGTTATTTCCCCTTATTTCCTATAGTATTTCTGCACAGTTTCTATGCATCCAATGTATATGTTTTATTACCTTGCTCATGTTAGTTAACTCTGCCCAGACATTGTAATGATTCTTCCATATCATGAATACTTTTGGAGGGTTTTTCTCAGTGCCTTCTCTCAGACCATGTTCTCTCTCTCTCTCTCTTTCTTTCTCTCTCTGTCTCTTTCTTTTTTACTCTAAAAGCTTTATTGAGATATAATTCACATACCATAAAATTTATCCATTTAAAGTACACTATTCAAAGTTTTTTGTATAATTATAACTTGTGAAATACTACCACAATTAATTTTAGGGCATTTTTACATTTCAAAAAAGGGAACCCATATCAACCAACAGTCATTCCCTATTTTCCTCCAACCTGCTCCCAGCCCTAGGCAACCACTAAGGTGCTTTCTGTGTCTACAGATTCGTCTATCCTGAACATCTAAATGGATTCCATTTCATATAAAAGGAACCGTGTAATATGTGGTCTTTTGTGGCTAGCTTCTTTCACTTAGCATGTTTTCAAGATTCAACCACATTGTGGCGTATATCAGGATTTTGTTTCTTTATTTTTGCCAAATACTATTCCATTATGTACAACACTGGGTTGTTTCCACGTTGGGGGGGTTGGGCGCATTGTAAATAATGCTGCTATGAACGTTCAAGTACAAGTTTTTGTGTGGATCATGTTTTCTCTTTTAAACTTTGGCTTTAGCCTGGATGTTTCATGTTTTATCCACTTTTTGTGGTCTGAGAAAGCAGCAGCTGGGAAGCAGCAGTATGCCAGAGAGGAGGGAGTCTCGGCTTGGGGTGGTGGTATACAGACTAAGTTGGATTTCCTGGGCTCCGTTTTAGCTTGTGAGATTATTGACTGTCCTGTATCTTGCTTCGCTCTAGCTAACGGGGGCAAGGGAAGGAGGATAGAATACATTTCTGTAAGGAGATACTCCCAGGCTTCAGACTCTATCTCCCAATTAAGTGTGAAGCTTGGTTCCTTCTCTTCCAACAAGAAATGTCAGCTCTGCTGATTTCTTTCCCAATTCATTCATAACTTCCCATCAGAAGAAGGAAAAAAGTGAACACTCTCTCTCTTCGCTTCTTTCCAAAACCGAGGGTATTTAGTGAAATGTTTCAGGAATTTTTTGACTCGTGATGGGACTCCAGACTAGTAGGCTGAGACAGAAGCCCAGTCATACTGCTGGTCTCCATTCTGCTCCAGAATCTTCCATTCTTTTCCTCTTGCAGACACGTTTTGAAAATGTATTAGATTAGGTTTGTCCTTTATCTGGTCTGTTCACCAATGTGTGTGTGTTTGTTGCATTATCAATCAACTCTCCACAGTCGAGTGTCCACAACTTTCTCTCTTTAACACAATCCGATAAGAACATTATCTCCACAACCGTAACTATCTTCAACGTCCACCATAACCTCCAGGATGTGAAATCCAACTGTGTTTTGTTTTGTTTTGTTTTGTTTTGTTTTGTTTTGTTTTCGGCTGCAACCGGAGAAGTTGACCACTTCTCCCTTCTTGCAACATTTTCTTCTTTTGACTTGGGTGACACAACAGTCTCTGTTTTCTCCCCAGCTTCTTCTGTCCAACTTTAAAATGTTGGAGTGTCCCAGGAGTTGGCCAGAGTCCTTCTTCTCTTTTTCCGTCTACCTTATTCCCTTGAGTAATATCACACATTCCTATGGCTTCAAACACCATCTGCTTGCTGATGAGTCCCAAAGCTAAAACTCCATTGTAGACTTGTCTAAATTCCAGTCTGATATATCCAACTGCCTACACCACCACTGGAAGTATAACAGGCATTAAATTTTCCATATCCAAAACCAGGCACTTTATTTTTCTCCTCATAACCCTGCTCTTTCTGCATCTGACTTCAACTTAGGTCATGATCTCAGTTTGTGGGTTCAAGCCCCGCATCGGGCTCTGTGCTGACCCCTCAGAGCCTGGAGCCTCCTTCAGATTCTGTGTCTCCCTCTCTCTGCCCCTCCCCTGCTTGCTCTCTCTCTCTCTCTCTCTCTCTCAAAAATAAATAAACATTAAAAAAAATTTAAAGAAATTACAAGTTAATGCCACCACTTAGGTATGTTCCAACATAGGCAATCTGTCCACATTTATAGGCAAAGCTGGTCCATGCTACTAGCACAAATAAAGCCTTGCTTATCCAGTTAGCTAGTGTTTCCCTTCTCTAAGAGGTGGCTGGCATCCTAGTTTTTATCTACGTAAGTTGACTTGTTACCAGATAATCTAAAGTGTGTTCTTAGACCTCGACCAGACTTATCATGCTAGACTTTGTTCTCTTCTTTTTTTTTTTCAGTTCTTACATTGTTCTGCCTATCAATTTCCATAAGAATTTCTGCAGCCTTCTAAGTTACTTTCTCCCAGTTCTTCCTGTCAGACTGAACAGAAGAAAAGCTGCCTTAACAATTCTTTGCCAATTCCAAGTGCCTTCAAATTATTATAAAAAATTCTGATTGATCTTAAAGGAAACAGCTCAATAATGATCCAGTCTCAATATATTGACTCAGTTAAGTAATCCCCTAAGAAAAGACCATCACTCTTACCTTATTTATATGGTAATTTTGTGCCACACCATCCAAATTTCCAGCCAACTTACCACAAAATCCAAATGTACTTTTTAAAAAAGTGTTTATTTATTTTTGAGAGAGATCAAGAGACCAAATATGAGTGGGGGAGGGGCAGAGAGGAGAGGGAGACACAGAATCCAAAGGAGGCTCCAGGCTCTGAGCCGTCAGCACAGAGCCCCACGTGGGGCTCAAACCCACCAGCTGTGAGATCATGAACTTAGCCGAAGTCGGACGCTTAACCGACTGAGCCACCCAGGCACCCCAAAATCCAAATGTACTTTTGAAAAATGTTTAGAAGTGAAAGAACAGCACCAAACAATATAAGGTGCCAGTAAACAATTCTAACAAAATGCATGAAAACTTCACAAAGAAAATATAAAACTCAATCAACCATATCTACCCTGAGCTAACATGAACACTAATTGTTACTCCTTCACTCCCCGCTACCCCACCCACCCCCGGGGGGCTGTGGGATGGAGACCTGTCAACCATTTGTGCCCTGCACTAAACAAACATCTAGCAGAGGCTTGGGGGGAAGGGGGGAGAGGGGGTGTGCGTTACAGAAAGTAAGGAAATCTAAATATGAAGTCCTGGGCCAATTCTCCAGAGGCCAATGTGTTAAACCAACCCAAATCAACACGGCAAAGGATCGGAGATTTGAACTCTGGTGAGGACTACCACCCAGGTTGCAGATTGGCCTCCGGGGAGCACACAAGTGGAGCATACCAGAATAGCAACGCAAGGCTTTGAAAACTAAATGGATACTGGAACCACAAGCCACAAAAGTGGGCCAGGATGTATGTTCTGAACCTAAACCTGCTAACTGCCAGCTAAAATTAAAGCTCTAAATAAGAACCAGAGTGTCATAACATTATATTTAAAATGTATAGGATACAATCCAAAAATTTTGTCATACAAAGAACTAGGAAAATCTCAACTCAAATGAGAAAAGAAAATCAACAGACGCCAACACCAAGATGACACGAATGTCGGAATTATCCAACAAGACTTTTAAAGCAGCTATCGTAAAAACGTTCCAACAGGCGACTGCAATCACTCGTGAAGCAAATGGAAAAATAGATAGTCTCAAGCAAAGAAGATATACAAAGAACCAAATGCAAGTTTTGAACTTAGAAACGTAATCACTGAAAGAAAAAACTCACCAGATGGGCCCATGGGAGGTAGACTGATGCCCCAAAGATGTCTACATCCTAATCCCTGGTACTTGTGTATATGTGAAGTTGTCTGGCAATGGGGAATTAAGGTTCCAGAGGAAATTATGGTTGCTTTGAGATGGTTCCCCCAAGATGGGAAGATTATCCTAGATGATCTGGGTGGACCCAGCGTTATCTCAAGGGTCTTTAAAGGTGGAAGAGGGAGGCCGCGGAGTCAGTCAGAGTCAAAGAAGATGTGACGCCCAAAGTGGAAGCTGGAATGATGCGATTGACGGTTTTGAAGATGGAAAGGGCTAGAAGCCAAGGAATGCAAGCAGCTTCTGGGAGCTGGGGGAGGCAAGGAAACCACGTCCGCTGGAGCCTTCAGAAAACAACACAGCCCCCAAACACCTTGAGTTTAGCCCAGTGAGATGTATAGTGGAGTTTGACCCCCCCAAAAATAATAATAATAAGATGATAAATTTGTGCTGTCTCAGACTTTGGGATGATTTACTATAGTAGCAATAGATCATACAGATGGAAAGGAACAATACCATCAACGCGTCGGTGTCTTTCAAAACAATCTATAAATTCAAAGTAATTTCAGTCAGAATCCCGAAAAGGTTTTTCGTGAGATCTGGCAGGCTAATTTTTTAAATGTGTTCTAGAAGAATATAGGGATAAGAATAACCCAGACACAACTAAAGAACAAAAATGGTCAAACTTTTTCTGTAAAGGTCCAGATAATACGTATTTTGGGCTTTGTTGGCCACAGATGGCCTCTGTCATGTCTCCCGCTTTGATTTTGTTTATTATTCAGTCCTTTACCAACGTGAAAACCGTTCTTAGCTCAAGGAGTCTATAAAAATGGAGCACCAGCTGGGTTTGGCCCATGGGCCATAGTTTGCAGATCCCAGAATTAGAACAGCATGAATAAGCCTCATAATCATATTGAGAAAAAAAGTTGTAGCAAAATATACACAGAGTAGAACCACTCAAGATTGAAAATGCAAAATAATGCTATTCATACAAACACACACATAATCACATACATGGAAGTAAACACAAATGCACAAAAATTAAAGTACAAGTTCCAAATTCAGAACCATTGCTAGATCTCTTTTTTAATGTTTGTTTATTTATCTTGAAAGAGAGATTGAGAGAGAGGTAGCACATGTGAGCGAGGGGAGGGACAGAGAAGGAGAGAGAGAGAGAGAGAGAGAGAGAGAGAGAGAGAATCCCAAGCAGGCTCTGCACCGTCAGCTCAGAGACTGACACAGGGCTCCAACTCACCAACCATGAGATCACGAACTGAGCTGAAATCAAGAGTCGGGTGCTTAGCCCCCTGAGCCACTCAGGCGCCCCACAATGGCTATTTCTGATGAGAAAAGAGAATGGGAACACGCACAGGGCTCTCATAGTCTCAGTAATATTTATTTCTTAAACTGCACTTTTTAATTTGCATTACTTAAGGTGTAATTTTGTATGCACATGATACATTTCATAATATGCAAGCATCTGGGTAGATTTTTGCTCTGCTAGACTATGAATGATTCCTCAAGTCACTGTGGCTCAAATGGAGTTTCCTCCCGGAATGGACTGTCCCAAGTTCGTCCTCGCCGAGTGCATCTTATAAATTGCAGGTGAGATTTTGGACACTTGGCTTTCTGGGACTGAGGAAGATGTGTCCAGCTCTTCATTGTGTCTGTGGCAAGAAAACCTGACTTATCTGTCAGTGACAGAGGTCTAGAAATTTCCCAGAAGTCTGTAGTTAAAGAGCCCCAGGATCTCCACCACTGCCATCGCTCAACACACACGTCCATTTGTCTCAACCACTGAGGGATTGGGGGTTTTAGGATTATACCAAGATACACCAGTCCACGAAGATGGTCTTTTCTAGTGCTCAGTATCTTCGGCCCCAGATGCACTATCTGGACTTCTAGGAACCTCTGCTCCACTTCTATTCATTTATTTTCTTTGAACTTTGGAGTGAGGGTCAAAGTGTGGTGGAAACACAGGACAGACAAAATACGAGAAGAGGTCTGGCGCGAACATTCCAAACTACGGCAGAGTGAGGGCTGGAAGGCAGACCCAGCCCAGGTGCAAAAGCAACTGGGCAGGGATGACACAGCGTGATGTCCGAAGAAGAGCTGTGGGTCAGGCAACAGTGGGCATTAAGATGTGCAAGAAGAGATAGGCACATCCCTCGAAGGAAGTCGACCAGACTAGCAAAAACCCCAAGTGGGGGTGGCGAGCACCTGCGTGGCTCAGTCAGTTAAGCATCTGACTTAGGCTTGGGTTGTGATCTCACGTGGTTCGTGAGTTCGAGCCCCCCGTTGGGCTCCACACTGACAGCACAGAGCCTGCTTTGGATTCTCTGTCTCCCTCTCTCTGTGTCCTTCCCCCACTCAAAATAAATAAATAAACATTTAAGAACAAAAACAGGGGCACCTGGGTGGCTCAATCGGTTAAGCGTCTGGCTTCCGCTCAGGTCTTGATCTCACAGCTTGGGGTTTCGAGCCCCGTGTTGATCTCTGTGCGGACAGCTCAGAGCCTGGGGCTGCTTCAGATTCTGTCTCCCCCCTCTCTCTGACCCTCCCCTGCTGGCACTCTGTCTCTCTCTCCCTCTCTTAAAAATAAATAAATGTTAAAAAAAAATTAAAAACAAAACAGCAACAACAAAATCCCAACAACAACAAAATCCCAAGTGGGTAGCATATTGGATTGAAGAGAGCAAGTCTCAGCACCAGGAAGCGAATCAGGGTGCTGGTTACACAGCTGGATGTCAGAAGCAGCCATCCATGGACTCACTTGAGGTCTGCAGGGTGGCGAGACCCAAACCGGGGCTCAGTTCTTAGAAGCAGAGCACGCAGGAGGCATCACAGGGCTCTGGGGTCTGGGAAGCTGGCATATTAAATTCCGTGGGATGAGACAATGGAGCTGTTTAAATCCTGCCCATCTGTTGTTTGAATCGGTCCAGGAACCAGGGCAGAGCTAAGCCTTGTGGTGAATGGGAAGACTGGCCCAGCTCCTGTGATCTGGGGAAGGTCATGGAAAGAGAAAGGAGAGGGCTATGGCTCTTCTGCTTCCGCCTGTCTGTTTTGCTTCCTGCCCCTCTCCCTCCTGTCCCCACCCAGGCATTAATTAATTATTTGTACTAACATCTGCAGCACAGTTTTCAGATTCACTGCTGGTACAAAGAAAGCGACGCAAAATAAAGTTATGTTGCTGTATTTTTTAAATGGTGCATCTTTGTTTGAAAATTGCTTAAGTTTTGAAACGTCTCCCCATCCGGCATGATTAATGTGATACATAGAGCAAAGCAGCAGAGTGAGTGGAGAATTAGCCAGCGCGGGTTCACCCTAGAGGCATTTATCTTTGCTTTTTTTTTTTTTTTTCCCACCCCCCTGGTGCCTGCGCTGAGCCTGAGGGTAAGCTGACACTTTTTTTTTTCTTTTTTAACAAATTAAGCTTCATTTTCTTTTTTGCGTGTGTGTTAAGAACCTTGAAGGGAATGAGCAATGTCTCCCGGCCTTAATACCAGCTGCCATGGCAGGAAAGAAAGAGGTGACAATTTCCTGCAGATTCAGAATGATTGTTTTAATGGGGCTGTGGCCGAGGTAACAGGCGCAAAGAGAGCGTGCGGCCAGGAACAAGCAGGCTCTCTCCTTCCCGAGCCTCGCGCTACATGATGTAACATTTAGCTTCTGGCTTAAGGTGCATCTCTCCTCTGCTTTGATTTATCCTCACTCTGGCAAATCACAGAGATATGTTACAGGAGATGCATTTAGAGCTGTTGTTATAGCTCATTGAGGAGCAAGGCTGTTATTCCCATCAGAGAAATATCTCACGTGTAGCAGGGTGAGTGACCTAGAATAAAAGGAAAGAAAGAAAAAGAGAGAGAGAGAGAGAGAACAGCAATGTAGATGTTATGCTGGGATGAAATTGTATTCACCTTGATTGAAAACTCTTTTATTATGAACATAATTTAGATCAGAATGGTAAATAGAACTCGTGGGCACCTTGCCTGGCCGGTTGCTGCTGAGTAGTACACAGCCGTTCCCATAATGTAAGTGCATATGTGATGACTGTGTTATTGTGTTTATATATGAAAGCATTATGCTCCATCAAAGGAAATGAAAAATATCTTCAAGGGTTTGCTCAGTCAGCTTCTTTAGCAGAAAATGCTTGGAGGTGTGGAATAGCAACAGTGGCCAAAATACAGAGTATCAAAGAACTGTGCAGGTTTATGTGGAAGTTACGTATGTATCCAAGAGTGAAATGCTGACCGGACCCTGGCATCCTCAGAATAGCTCCTGGAGGGGCCCTGATTGTGATTCGCCTTGAGCACAAAGTATGCCCAGAGCCACTGGGTTGGGTGCGACGTTGCCTAAGACGGTGGTGCTCTTTGCAAGGAGCTCACAGTCCACCTGAACAGGCAAAACAGATACACATAGAGACACCATTAGAAATGCAAGGGTGGGGGGCACCTGAGTGGCTCAGTCGGTTAAGCGGCCGACTTCAGCTCAGGTCGTGGTCTCGCCGTTTGTGAGTTCAAGCCCTGTGTCGGGCTCTGTACTGACAGCTCAGAGTCTGGAGCCTGCTTCGGATTCAGTGTGTCCCTCTCTCTCTGTTCCTCCCCCTCTCGCACTCTGTCTCTCTCTATCTCTCTCAAAAATAAACAAATATTTTTTTAAAAATTAAAAAAAATGCAAGTGGGGGGATTTCAAATGAGGTGCTAAAATGATCCAAATTCAGGGGCACCTGGCTGGCTCAGTCAGTTCAGCATCTGATTCTTGATTTGTGGCTCAGGTCACGATCTCATGGCTTGTGGGTTCGAGCCCCTCATCAGGTTGTCTGCTGACCATGCAGAGTCTGCTTAGGATTCTCTCTCTCCCTCTCTCTCTCTCTGCCCCTCCTTTGCTCTCTCTCTCTCTCTCTCTCTCTCTCAAAATAAATAAATAAACGTTAAAAAATATGATCCAAATTCAAAGGCAAATATCCCAGGAATCCAGCCTCTGTCTCATCACAATGTGTGTGATCATATACATATATTTATAGATATACGTATTTATTTACATTTCTGTGTGTCAAAGCCACACTATGGACCACAGATCTGAAAGACAGTGGAGGCATTTGTCTTCCCATCACACCCACAGCAGTGTAGATGAGCATCTGGACATTTTTACCGTGTCGAGTTGTACTTGACTACCTACCACACAGGGCAGCCTGATGCCGGACGCCGAGGACGGTGCAGAGGAAATCAAAGGAGATAAACAGCTCTGAGCTCCACGCTGTGCTGGAACGATGGGAAATGTTTCGCCTGGTGTGCATCTGATTCGTTGCAGTTCAACAAGAGCAGGGACCTTTGTCTTATAATCAACATTGTATTCCTCTCACCTAGAGGTGAGCTGGGCAAATAGAGCATGCTCGGTAAATATTTGTTGAATGAACAAATGAATCAATGAAGCCATGTGGCAAATTGGTGATGTATCATTACCCCACCTTACTAATGAGGAAGCTCAGATTCAGAAATCAAACCATTTCTACCTGATCAAGTAGGAAATATACATTGTAACTCATATTCAAGACTAATTAGGTCTGACTCCAAAAGACCAGCTTCTTTCCACATAAACATTGTTTCTAAAAGGCAAAATGCCCAAGCACGCCCTCAAGGGGCTTACCATCAAATAGAAAAGCAACACTCAGCATGTAAATGATCAGGACAAACAGCCTGAGGAAGGACATGATTCAGAGAAAAGAGAAGGGGCATGGTCAGGGCTTGGGCATAGGATTTTCCTGAGCCCTCCTCACACACACTAAGCCCCAGCATCCTGGTCTCTGGCAGCAACTACCGACCCATGCACATCCACATCTACGTCGTGAAGGGGAGGGTACCGTATTTTCCGCACCAAAATAACTTAAGAGTCAGAATGGTCAACAAATATAAAATTTAAATTCATGACACCAGTTTACCAAAAAAAAATTGTTTTCTGAATTCTGCTCTTGTAAATTTCTATCAGATGAACTGGGAATACCCAGAATAGTTCTCTGTCATTTTCTGTTTTTCTCACACCAGCTCGCTATGGGAATCTGTATCACTTGTAAAAGGCCAGCTTGACATGGGTTAAAGGTACCGCTGACAGGTGGCAGGATGAGGGTGTGCTCAAGCACATAGAATCTGAGGTCAGATGCTACAGCCAGATGCCAGGAAAAATATGCAAATTAACCACGTTTGAGAGGCTTAGATGATCTAATGCAACAAAGGGGAGATCAGGCTATTACGCTCCCTTAACCAGTCATCAATTTTAGTATCATTAAGTGAAATAACCTGAAATTAGTGGCTGCCAATGCAACGCAGGATGAAATAGGCAGCAAGGCGGGTGAAGGATTCTTGACAAATGTCTAACCTCAATCCAATCAGGACTTTAGGGACTGGAGATAAAGGAACAGGCTAAATGACACCACAAGGAACAACTAGATAAATACAGAAGAGGGACATTATAAAGGACAACAGTCCTGGTCCCTTCAGCAAGCCAATGTCAAGGTTTAGGAAAAACAAAACACATAAAAAACAATGCTGGACTATAAAAAAATGGAAGGGAAGACTTTTCTAGATCAACAGATGTTTAAGACACATAATGCGTGTGACAACTGATGGGCATTGAGGAGGGCACCTGCTGGGATGAGAACTGGGTGTTGTGCGTAAGCGATGAACCACGGGAATCTACCCGAAAAAAACCAAAAGCACACTTTACACACTGTATGTTAGCTAACTGGACAATAAATTATATTAAATAAATAATAAATGTGACAATTGGATTCTGGTTTAAATAAATGAACTATAAAAGACAATTATAGGGAAAAACTGGGGAAATCTGAGTATAGAGTTTTAGGTGATTTGGGGGAATTATTGTTCATTTCATCAAGGATGATGTTCTCGTTATGTAAAAAATGTCCTTATTTTTCGAAGTGCATATTGAAACAGTTAGGAGTATAATGTCATGATATTTGTAACTTAGTTTAAGTACTTACAACCGCCCCGATAAAGACACAGATACAGAAAAATATGAATAATTACTAAATGTGGAAGAGAGGGTTATGGATAGCTCTTATTCACGCTCTGGTTTTCAGTATGTAAATTTTCGTCATAAGACAATTTTAAATGATGACATAATGCCTGTAAATTATTTAACCAAATTCCCGGCACACAACACGTGCCTATTAGCATTGGCTTATTTCATGATTATTGTTTTTATTATTTCTGGGCCATCACTGCTGCTACTGACGCCTGTCAACCTCCCTGCAGAGGCCACCGCCGTCCAGGGGCCAGAGCATTACCACAATGTGAGTGCTGTCTCCAGTCCCTGCCTAAGCTGCTAAAGCCAGTGTAACTGGGGCATTGAGGAGGGCACCCGTTGGGATGAGCCCTGGGTGTTGTATGGAAACCAATTTGACAAGAAATTTCATATTAAAAAACATAAAGCTTTTGGCCACTCATTTTTTAAAATATTTATTTATTTATTTAGTTTGCTAATTGCATGTTGATTTTTGGTCAATTAACTATTTTCACTGAAATGTTTCCATCAGTGACATTTTATGTATTTAATTATTTTAATTATTACTTTAATTTCATTATTTAAATATTTATTTAATTATTTAATTGTTTAGATGTTTTTTATTTACTTTTGGGGGGGTGGTGGTAGGGGCAGAGAGAGAGGGAGGCACAGAATCCCAAGCAGGCTCAGGCTCCGAGCTGTCAGCACAGAGTCCGACGCGGGTCTGGAACTCACGAACTACGAGACCATGACCTGAGCTGAAGTCGGACGCTTCACCGACTGAGCCACCCAGGCCCCCCTTTCGGTCACGCTTAATGCAGCCTCTTTCCTGGGAGCTAGACCAGAGGAGAGCCTATGTGGCCGGCATTGTGCCTGACTCAGAAACACAGCTCTGAATACAGTGATGACTGAGCTGTGCTATAGTGGGGAGAGGGACGGGGGAGGGAAGGCTCCTGACCTTGGCTTCACCTCCCCCATGAAGGGAAAACAGAGAGAGGACACTCTAATCCTCACTCACTCTTCTCTGAGGCGGGGGATTGCTTTACCTTATTGGCAAATTTGGGAGCGAGCACTAGACATGGACAGAACAGCCCCTGCCTGTGCAGAGCATGTTATCCGGTGTGCCCTCCACTTGCCTAAGCCATGCTCTCCAGTATCATAAAAAAACTGGCCTTTTTTCCTTAATCTCTTTATTCCATTATCTCATTTGGCTGAGAACTTAGAAGAAAAAGATAGTTTGTGTCCGCCTCCTTGAACCCCAACGACCTGGACTAAAGTTGTGAGCCTCTGATTTTTCTATTGAGATAAATTCTTTCCTGGGTCCTACATATAACTAGGTCTATGTTCAGCCCTGGGGTCATGCAGAAAGGCCCAGAAATTCCTGAATGTTAGGAAAACACAGCCAATTTGGGGTATCTGTTCTATGCTTTTAATTTAGCTCAATATACTAGATATTACTAGATAACAGAATTAATTTGGCAAAAGGTTTTCTATGAGTCTTATATTTCAGAAATGTTCAAGTTGGAAAACGTTCTGAATGAGGCTAAGTGAAATATGAACTCACCACTAGCTCTCCTAGATATTCTAATTTTTCAAATTAAAAAAAAAAAAAAAAGCGAACAAAGCTCCAGACGTTACGGGCATGGAATTAGTAGGTCCTTTAGGAAGTAATTTTCTCTATGGTTTGAGAAAATGCTAAAGTCAGTCTTGGAGTTGAAATGTCCATGGCATGTTCAAGCCCTCCCAGTGACCATCTTGGCCTCGTCTTGCCCAGTAATTTCAACCATCGGGAGATGAATTCCCAGGAGGATACGTCAGCAAATTCACAAGGCAAAACAACGGATACCGTGGACTTTTATGGCAGCACAAAACAGCTGCACGTAAGGCAAATAAAAGCAATTATTTGTAAATGTTTTTCAATTGGGGTAAAATGTGTATAACCACATTTACCTTCTCAACTGTGTTTAAGGGCACAGTTCAGGGGTGTTAAGCACAGTGACATTATTATGTGACCATCACCACATCCACGTCCAGAACTTTCTCTTGCAAACCTGAAACTCTGTACCCATTAAACAATAACCACCCCCCTTTCTCCTCACCCCGACCACCTGGCGGTACAGTATTTATCTTTTTGTGATTAAGTGATTTCTTTCATATCCTTTGCCGGTTGCCGAAAGTGCGCCCTGTGGCGCCTGGGTGGTTCAGTCGGTTGAGCGTCCGACTTCGGCTCGGGTCATGATCTCTCGGTTCGTGAGTTCAAGCCCCCCGTCGGGCTCTGTGCTGACCGCTCGGAGCCTGGAGCCTGCTTTGGGTTCTGTGTCTCCCTCTCTGTCTCTGCCCCTCCCCAGCTTGTACTCTGTCTCTCCCTCTCTCAAAAATGAATAAACATTAAAAAAATTTTTTTTAAAGAAAAAAGAAAGTGTGCCTTACCGTGAGCCTTTTTGCCTGATTAACCTGGCAACTGCGTCAGCAAATAAGCCAGGCTGTTTATCATTCGGAAGACTACATCTTTCCGCTGGACTTCTGAATCTAGCCGTCACCATGTCAAATAAACCCCCTGTGCCTAGCCTGTTTGCTTTGTCTGAAGTTCCATTCATAAGGTCAGAACACTCTCAGGTTGGTCTGGTGCAAAAAGTTCCCTCTGTACCAACCTCCGGAGGTCTCCCACACGCGGGGTCAGCCTGGGCCATGGGCCACAGATGCCAAAAAGAGGGCCTGAAGCCAGACTCAGCCAAAACTAGCAGTCAGAAAACTAAAGGCAAGGCCGTCAAAAAAAAGATAAATGTCATCACAGACGAAGAAGTCAAAACTAAAGTAAGTCACACTGTGCATTTTCTTTAAAAAAAAATTTTTTTTAATGTTTATTCATATTAGAGAGAGAGAGAGAGCACGAGCAGGGGAGGGGCCAAAAGAGAGGGAGACACAGAAACCGAAGCAGCCTCCAGGCTCTGAGCCGTCAGCATAGAGCCCGACGCGGGGCTCGAACTCACAGACCGCAAGTTCATGACCTGAGCCAAAGTCGGAAGTTAACCGACTGAGCCACCCAGGCTCCCCTCCACTGTGTGTTTTCAACAGTGCCACTGGAGGACAGCAACTCGCTACACGGGGCAGATCCTGACCTCTACCAGCAAGATGTGTCCAGTGTATGAGTCATACCAGGAAAATACTTCATATTCTCCATTTTTATTGTTTAATATTAATAAACTATTTAAATATTTCTTAACTCAATCATCTCATTCCTACCTACAGAGATACCAAATCCAAAATCTGAATGGAGTCTTGCTTAAGTGTTATATTATTTCTTCTACATAAACACCTTACTTTATCATTAAAAAAAAAAACAAAAAAACACTTTGGTCTGAAGACCCAGATGAAAGTGATAACTTTTGTCTTGAATAGTCGTTAACTCTTTTGGAAAGTGACTTGGGGAAAAAGAAGTCAAAACTAGTTTTTAGTCCTAAAACAGCATCCACTGAATATCGTGCAGCCATCATTAGAAACAATATGCAGGAGCAGTGATGTATTTCTCAAACTGAAACTTGTGTATGTAAAACTCTACAATTAATTCCGGAACCTGGCACTTATTTTCTCATTTAGGAAGAGTTTGCCCTTCTAAGCCTCAGATCCTTCAGGTACATAGTCAAGCCAGTATTTTTCAAAGTTCTTTGAGGTCCTGACATGGTCATTTCTATCATCAACGAAAAAGAAAACAAAACTTATTAAAGAGTTAAGCAATTAAAACATAAGAGTTCATTTCACATGAAAGTGTCATAGCCCTGGAAATCACATCTCCCTGCGCCAGTCATCAAGCCACTTGGGTACATCATTGTTCCTAATGTGCAGTCCACTACAGAGCCTCAGAATGTTGAAGATAGAGTCTTAGAGACCAACTGTGTCAAAGTCTTTGTGTTTTGGTTGAGGCAAATTAGGTCCAGACCGGTTCAACTCACTTAATTAAGGTTTGTATCACTGGAAGCAATATTCAAATCTCTTGAACTTATTTCTATGCTTTTTTTCATCACACCAAATAAAAATATCTAAATAATGAGAAAAGAAATTGATCTTTATCTGGAAGCCAACCCTTACGAGATTTCCAGAGTCATCTTGCTGTGACTAAACTTCTCCAAGATGAGGGATGGTGCTGAACAGAGAGGGGCTAGGTTGGTGACTAATAGATAGTGTTGGCCACGATCCATGTACTGAACTGCCTGTCATAACACCTTTGTAAAACAGGCCTGCTAACGTGGGGGAGGATAAATGTTTAACAATCACAGGGACTGAGTTGGAATCATGCCTGGGTTTAATTTAAGTCCTAAGGCAAGAAGCTTCAGTTCAAGTTCCTGAAGGAATGTGCATTCTTTGAAGAAATGTGAAGACAAGCAGATTTCCAGACTCTGAAAATATAGACAAGTGAATGGTATAGGAAGAGATGCATAGATTCACCAAGAACCGGGATATCTTCTAGGTAAATAGCGTCTATACAGAAAAAAAGGAGTCAACTGTGTGAGGTAAAATAGTTGAGGATATTTTTCAAGTTTCAGAAAGTTTAAAATTAAGAAATCTTGAGGGAAATGGATGAAAATGCAATATCTGAGTTATCCAAGATTCAGGTCGAGCAATCAGGGAGGAAGAGGAGAACGTCTCTGAGAAAAATGAAAAGAATAAAATACGGATGCCCTAACTAAGAACTAATGAATCCGAGAAGTGGCGAAAGACCAATCCAGTATGCAAAGCTGCTTCAAACAAACACTAAAGACTTACCAGACCAAATGGCCAGATGGGAGTACTTGGCAACAAATGAGGGCTATGATATAATTAGCACGTAAGGGGCCAGATAGCCTCTTGCTGCCAAACAAAAACTCTGTACAGGAAGGATACGGTGTAGGCACACAGGAGGGGACGTAGCTTCGTATTTTAGGACATCTTAAAGCAAGTTGCAGAACTTTATGGGAAGAGGAAATAAAATAGAATCACTGTGGGTAGGAATGCCATACTTAAGTATCTAGATCAGAGGTTTGGCAGATTACAGCCTACAGGCCAAATCCAGCCCACAGCCTGCAAGCCAAATGAGGTTTAAGAAGAAAAGATAATATTTCAAAAGACATCATATTAAAAATAAATGTGCCCAAGTAGAAAAATACAAGAAGTGTCATACATAGCAGAAGAGATGCAAATAAAAAAAATTTTTTTTTAAGCGAAAGGAGAATTGGGGATATTTCTGACGAACCGACCCCAGTATTGAAATCTTTGTTGGAAACATGGGAGGCAGAAAGACAGCAAGAGAATCAATGAGACCAATTGATTGATGATCACAATATAAAAAGACCATGCCAGTCTGAAAAGGAGATAACAGAATGAATCAGTTTATAAAGGAAGGCATTAGTGACATTCCCGCTCCTAAATTAACTTTTGAAGCATATCGGTCACAGATACAAAATCAAATAGCAATAAATAAACTAGATGTTCTTGGCCGAATCAATAATGCATTTTGTCACAATTTTCTATCCCAAACTGGAGTAATCACTGGAAGTAAATGTGCTCTACCCAAGAGTTTAGAAGAAACTCAAGGGTGAAATTTTGGATCCATTGAAACTGTGTAGACAGATCAATTTAATAGAGGGCCGCCATAGTGTCAATGTGACAGGCATTCATGAATAAGGAAAAAAGGATATGATTCCTTGTGCATTTAAGAACAAGATAATCTATAGTAAGAAAGGCAAGGTAGCTTCTGAAAGGGAGATTATGCTCCTCCGATATTTTTAAGGAAGTATATGGGAAAGACAATCCAATGCATGTCCTCTATATAAATACTTACTAAGACTGGGATAAGATTCCATGAAAAGCTATGCATATTTAATAACATTTCTTATTACAAAAGCCATATATATTCTTTGTAGAAAATGTGGAAAATACAGAGAACCAAAATGAATAAAATTAAAATCATCTATAACCCAGCTAAACAGAGATGTCCACTGTTAATATTTTGCCATATATTATTTGGGACCTAATGTGGAATTTAATTAACTATTTTATCTTCGGAGAGAACGAATACCAGCTCCAAAAAAAAAAAAAAAAAAAAAAAGGAGAGAGGCGCAAGGATAAATATTTTTTAAATTGTTCCAACTCACAAATGGAGGCTAAGATGTAACAAGAGACTGTTTACAATAAAATCTTCAGGTTTGCCCATGACGCTAACTTCTTTTTAATAATGAAATATTATGCCATTTATGCAGAGGAAACTGAAAATTTCACAAGACTACATATGGGAGCAGAAAACTGGCAGATGAAATTCCTTATGGGCAAGTGTGAGAGACTTTGGGAGACTGTAAGACCAATTATCATGGAAAACGATGGATTCCAAAGTTTCAGTCACCGTCTAGAACATAAAGTATGCTGTCATTGCACAGTCTACCTTAAAGACAATGTACTCATCTGACAAAAGGATTAAAATTGAGGCAGAAACCTATATTCTACTCTCTAAAATAATTGTACATCCACAGCTAGAATGTGCTGTGCATGAACACGGGCCAAAATAATTCAAAGAAATGATCAAAGAGGTCAAAGAAGTGAAGACACTAGCCTATGCGAATCAATGTTAGTACTTGCCATTCTCAATTCTGCAAAATCTAACTCACAGCTGAAATCTAAATGAGATAAACTCTATAAAATAGTGATAATTCTAGATTAGGTGATCGTCTTTCACCTAGGGTGCATGGACTTTAGATGATCTATAAACTCCTTAAAATGGCATGCACATTTGCATGTATATATGCATGTACATATGTATGTACCTATTTACATATATTTGTATATAAATATGTATAAATTTTTATATATACATGTATATATATATGTATATATGTAAAAATGTCCTCCGTTGAGTGGGTACATAGTTATCAACAGATTCTTACCAGGGTTCATAACTCAAAATCTCAAGATCTAGTGGTCTAGATGGTAAGCATATAGATCTGGTCACTAACTCCTGGGAGCAGATCTTGAGGCTTAAAAGAGAAAGGTTAAGAACAAATTAAGTTGTATTTACCCCACGAAAAACAAACATGTACAAGTTATTTCCCTGAGAAATGCCATAGAATAAGAAGACATTGGATTCATGAGAATGTCTGAGGGAGATGATTGAAATAGATCTCTAAGCTTCTGATATTGGGGCTCCATGAGAGCAACGACTGAGGTCTGTTTTGTTCACCGCTCCATCTCTAGAGTTTAGAACAGCACCTGGCGTATCGTAGGCCCTCGATGATACTTGTGGCTCACCCAAGAGCTAGACTGATCTTGGCGGTACTATCAGAGGCAATGGCCGTATGAATCTGTCCCCGGTGGCACTTCTGTTATTTCCAGGGTGAGGCTGTTCCCCTCATTCTCTTCCTCCCCCAGCCACATCTCATTTTCTTGCTTGAGGATCTACCACTATGAGAGCCCCTGGATCGTGGGGGAGAACATGGCACCATATCAGCAAAGAACTATGCTAATTTGGCCTTGAAAGAAAACAGGGGGAAAAAAAACAAAAACTAGACATGAGATATCAAAGCAATAAAAGTTTATAAGAGTTTATGAACATAAAACGTGTGTAAATGGAACACTGTCAAGCAGATTAATTAGTTAACATTTGGAAAGTGCATTGAAGATGAAAATTGCCAAATAAGGGTTTTGTACATTGAATCAATTTCTCACTGTTACAACCGGATGACATAAGAAACCAGTCTACTAACATCTGAGAAAAATATTCTGCCCAATTTAGGCTATAGAGGGTCTTTGGCCTTTGGGAAGCTGAGCCCAGCATAACCTTTCTCTCGGATTTTGAATAACACGTGTTTCCCAACTACGATGGGGTTAGAGCTCTGGAGCCCCAGTGCCCTGTAGCTCTCTGCTTTTGTCTGCCAATTCCTCTGTCTCTCTATGGGCCCCCTGCTGGAGGCCTCGTAAGGCCAACTGAAGACTTTGTAAATAGCCATGTCAGATGCTTTGCTTCCAACTTGAATTTAGATTTTGTGAAAATAGGAGTTTAGTCAATATTCCCTGGATGGATGGCATGCTATTCTCGAACAATATGGAAAGAAACCCAGCATGACAAGAGCCGGAGCTCAGTACCAAGAGCTGCCTCTGGCTTGTGCAGTCGGAACAGATACTCTCCCTGAAAGCGGGAGTCAATGAAGGGAGAATCTTGATTCAGAAATCATCTGGGCTAGGAAGCCAATGGCACGTGAAGCCAAAGTCTTTCAGTATGAATTGTCTCTGGAAAAAGAAAAACAAAAACAATAACAAGAAACTACCTGTTTGATATAGTTTTACCTGTCCATCTATATAACATTTTTATTGTGATCAACCTTTGTTTCGATTTATTTAAGTTTTAAGATCCCTCCTACGTCCAAAACAAATTGAGACAGCTTAGAGATTAAAATGAAGTGCAAAACACGAAAGCGTTTAGGGATAAAATAGGATAGATGATGTATTCCTATGCTGGAATTCATAAGACACAGCAAACCCTAGTAGAAAAAGTATTGGAACTGATGTTTAAAAAGTCTGGGCTCCAGCCATAACTCAGTCTCTACTGAACTGTGTGGTCTTATGTAATCTTTATCCCACTGGCAAAACAAAGTCTCTGGAAATTTTTCAACATGATTTTTTTTAATGTTTAAAAAATAGAATGGTGGCATTAGTCTGTCAGGCCAAATGGTGCAGGTGAGCTTGTAGAGAGAACCGTTAAGAGGCTAAAGCATAACCCAGGCACAGGGGGTTAACAGTACAAATGGAAAGAAAAGGAAGAAAAAAACGCTTTTTAAGGAAAGCCTGACAGAACTTGGAAACTGACCAGATACCAGAATGAGCAACATGGAAGCATGACGTCACCGTGAATAGAAACGGAAACGGGAAAAAAAATGTCTCCGGAAGAGGAAGTGAGGTCAGGACTGAGGAGGGCAGGCTCGGCGAGTGGAGTCTACAATGACTGAAAACCATCCGAGTGAAATGTCACATAGTCTTGTCTGGAGATCCAAGCTCTGAAGTCATTAGCGTTTCAGTGAAGGAGCAGCTAAGAACATGCATGAAGCGGAAGGGGAAGGGGAGGCCTGAGGGCTGAGTTAGCCAGGCCCAGAGAGCCAAAAATAGGCCCTGAGACCAGGTGACTCAGGACCAAGCATTTGCCTCTGTCGTTAATGAGTTCTAATATTTGCTCTTCTCAGTTGTGCCTAATCCCATTCAAGAGTTCGCAAAAAGGAAGCTTGCGAGGGAGGATGAGCAGAGAGAGAAGAAGCTAGAAGCGGAGTTGCTGGCAGGTGTACTGTTGGCTGTGATGCATTTTTTTCAGCATTCATTCTTTTTTTTTTTATTGAACAGACCCACTTAGTTGTTTGTCCTTTTCTGAATGCATATTGACTCCAGACATCCTGGGATTTCCGGAACTACTTAGGTAAGATCAGCGTGTCTTCAATCTGTGTTTTACTTAGATTGCCCCAAACCTGCCCCTGTCCATTCCAAGCTTCCGTGCTTCAAAGGATCCTTTTCTATGCTGGGCTCACTGTCAACCTTCTCCAGAAAACTTGGGCAAGTTAGTCACGAGTTTGTTAAGATCTCTTTCCTACCATTAATCAAGGGCAATTGCACAGATCCCGTATCCAACTGCATGAGTCCCCCATGATTCCTTCTCATATATAATAACACTCAGCTTTGTTAATCCTCAGAGGCGGGCAAAGAGTTCCAGACTTTTCCTTTGTATGATATTTACTACTGGCCACATAATAAATTACAGACCAATGTATTAAATTACCAAAATACTCATCAAAAAATTTTTCTATTTCCCTCTTTGTCCTTCCCCTCCTAATCTCATCATCAAAGACACCGTAGTTAGTAAAATAGAGGGAAATATAATTTGTTAGAATAATTAGCTTCTATGAAATGTAAATTAGATATCTCCTCAGTACAACACACATATATAGTATAATATTTATTACAGTTATATGATAATATATATTACATATAATTACTATTATACTTACATTATTATGAATATATTGTGATGGAGTATTTACCATCATAATATGTGTTGTAATAGATATACGTCTTAGTAATTGGAAAACTTGATGTCACTCAGATTTTTTAAATAAGTTCTAGATGAGATTATCGATGTAGTTTATGCTAACATTTGCTAAGCCAGCTTTCCTAATGATACTCGTGTAAGACACAAGTACAGCAATAATAAGGCCTGACAAAGGAAGAAATGGTGTGTATGATATAAGAGGAAGAGGAACAAACTGCCTACCATTACTATCAAGGATAGAAATTGGACGTGACTTTGCCTTTCTTGGAGAGCTGCCCCTATCCCTGATGGTCTATGAGTAAGATTCTTCCAGTTCCTCCCTTCCCTGGCTCTCAGCTGCTCCTGAAATAATGTCAGTCTCAAACGGAAGCGAGTTAAGCTCTTAGGGATGGCTGGGGTACAGAGTAGCCACAGCAAAATAGTTTTCATTGCACTGACTCAGCCCTTCTCTTACCTTTTCTATCATTCCTGTCTCTTTCCCTTTAAATGGTCACGGTAGCGGGGGCACCTGGGTGGCTCGGTGGGTTAAGCTTCCGACTCTTGATCTCGGCTTACTTAGGTCATGATATCATGGTTCCTGAATTCGACAGCGCAGAGCCTGCTTGGAATTCTCTCTCCTCTCTGCCCTTACCCAGCTCGTTCTCTCTCTCTCTCTCTTTCTCTCAAAATAAATAAACTTAAAAATTTTTTAAATGGTCATGGTAGTAAGCCAAAACAATATAACTTTTGTGTTAAAGAAGCTGTTAGATTCTCTGCTCTTGAAGCACAGAAAATACAACAATTTACAAATTTTTCTCTGTCAACAAAACAAAAATGAAATTCTGTTGGTTTAGTTAATGTAGCGGTAACGTTTACTCCTGTTTTTTTCCCAGTAAGAACATTGATTCCGTAAAAAGACAGCTCTATCTTATCATGAATATGACTAAAACTAATATATTATCTGCAATAAATATTAAACTTGAATTAACAATAGCACTATTTGCTATCCTCGATTTTAGAAAAACTTTCTAGAGAGGATTTGGATGAGTTGAGCCTCCTTCAAAGCCAGCTGGTGAGCAGGGACCATGGCAGCAAACGAGGGTCAGCCCCCGGTGGAGTTCTCCTGTACACTTTTATTATCACTTAGATAAGTGAACTGAGAACATGCTAATTACATTTGGAGGGAATGCTCCACAACTTTAAGATCTCGTCTAAAATTAATAAGGATCACAAGCTGGAGACGTGAAGACAGACATACACAGAATGAAATTGGACGGGGATTCATGAGAGATTGTCATCATCTAAGAGGAAGAGGAACAAACTGCCTACCATTACTATCAAGAAAGCATTTCCTGACTATTCGCCAAGCCAGGGGAGATAGAACTACGGTGGAAGAGGTTTAAAAGTAGGAAAAGAGCTGACTGTCAGAGAGGAACTTAACACCCTACGTTAAAAGCAAAACAAGAGAGACACAAACAGTTATGAAATAGGCACATTTTCTAAGTATAACAGACCTGAAATAGTCAATAAAAGCAGAAATTGTGGGGGTTGGGGGTTCCTCGGCCCTTCTGTCTACTCGAGCATTGCACATAACACCTGCGATGTCGCCTGTTAGTCACTATCTACAGAGTGGCACGGCTATCTTCCTCCTTGGCCCTGTATCTGTTCTGTCTTTCCAAGTGTACCTATCTGACTCAACACAGGCACTCAGTAAACGTTTGTCGAATGGAAAAGCAAATCAGCGTTCTGTTTTGCCTTGAGAAGCACTTGGGTAAAAGTCAGGACTCCTGACTTCTAACCTTGCCTCAACTGCTCTGGGCATTTGGATGTGGAGTAAGTTGTGATGAGGAGTCTCTTACCTTTTGAACACAAAAGAGTACATCTATTACTTCTCCCCTACGTCGGGCTCATGCTGGGAAAATTTTGGACTGCCAAATCCCCTTCATTAGGTGACAGGTTTTTCTTTTTCCCTTGAGACAACCAGTGTTAACGCACTAAGTTGATATGATTATTGCCGAGAGCTGAAAATTACATTTTTATAGTCTGTACAACTTATGACTGGTAAATATTCCCCTTTTTAAAACTGAAAATAGATCATTGCTACCCTTGCATTACCACTGTCAGAGACCAAGCCCCCAAGTCGAAAGCAAGTCTTGATCCTACCTATGGGTCCTTCTTGCTCCAACAATCTGGAACTCTGTATAATTTGGGGTTACACCCTAGAAAAGAAAAGGCTGGTCCTTGATAGCAGTCTACATTCGAACATACATGATTATGGATAATTATTTGTGAAACGCAGGGAAAGTGAAAACAGGGAAAGAAAATATGAAAGGAATCATCAATTTAAATAGAAGCCAGAAGAACGTACATTGGCTTTAAAAAAAAAAAAAAAAATTCCTCACAACAGGCTTTTCCATGCACAACACAGAATTACCAGAGATGCTGGTGAATCCCATGGTCCTCCCTCACCAGCCAAAGAGAGTCAGGAATCCATTTCACAGTATGTGAGCCCCAGTGCAACACCCCCGCCAACAAACGTATGAAGTACAGATGGAGAACTATGTTATTTATTAACCATGGTCTCAGAGAATGGGGGGCGGGGTGGGGTAAGGGAGAGGAGAAAAGCAGAGCAAGAAACACTGCCTTCCCAGGAGACAGAACGGAAGGAATAGAGAGATTCCCATCTAGAATCTAGGGTGGGAAGCCTGGACCCCCTCTATGCCATCGGCAGGCCCCATATAGCCACTATCGGACTCAGGAGACACCCTCCTCCTGGCTCTCCTTCAGCTACCCCATGCCTCCAATGGAGATGGTCACCTTGTCTCATTCAGGTTACTGGGCGTAATATCAGGTTTAGGTACTTTGACAAGTTGAGAAAGTTATGAAACTGTAGAGTCATTTTGAACATTTTTAAGAAACAGGTAAGCAGGGAGGTGGGGGGGATGGGGGAAACGGGGGATGGGGATTAAGGAGTGCACTTGTCATGATGGGCACCAGGTGACATACGGAATTGTGGGATCACTGTATCGTCCCCCTGGCACTAATATACTATGTTGCCTAACTGGAATTAAAATACAAGCTTAGAAGAAAAGAGATCAAAGCCTGAAGCCCAAGAACAGCAAAGAAAAGATGCCACATTAAACAAACAAGCAAACAAACTGAAAAAGGACATGTGTCCTCTCCTGGTAGACCACATAAAAATCAAGTCGTCAAATAAAGATAAAAACAGCATGGAAAAAACACAAGTCTTCTGCTTCACATAAAGCACGCATACCTTTTCTTGTACTTTGTACATTTCCAGTTGTGTCTTACAAACAATAAAGATGTCACTTTTTCTGTCACAAAGAAAAGGACAAGCAGCTGTGTGCACCTGGGCTGAGAGAGCACTATTGCCTAGAGGTTGGGGCGTGGGCTCCTGGCTACCTTTTCAGCCTCCGATGCTCTGATCACAGGGCTAGGGAGGGCAGGTTCTCAAACCCAGTGCCTCCTGGGTTGTGCTTAGGAGGTCGACCCAGAAGGTGTGCCCTTTGCTGACAATAGCTTAAAAAAATTTCCAAATCTTTCTCCCCTTAAGTAAGAATAAAAGAACTAGAAAAAGGAAGAAGGAAATCACAAAAGGAAAAAAAATAAGGGTATATTGGGGAATGTGAAACATGAGGGAAGGAAATAAGAAGAGGAGAGAGGAAAAGATCAGAGAGAGAAGAAGGACTTCTTGAGAAGAAGAATAAAGAGAGAAGCTGAGACCGGATACAGGCCAACTTGAAAAGGAAAGGTAGAATGTGTAAAAACACCGCCTTCGCTGAGCACAGGAATAAAAGCAATGCCAAATAAAAGGCAAAAGGAAAAAAGCACTAAAATGAAAGAGCTATCAGAACAAGAAAAATGTCATGTAGAGATAAAAGAGACCAAAAATTGGGGTAAAAAACTCCTCCGAGCATTTTTATTTAGTTATCTAAGGAAGAATATAAATTCAAGAGGACAGGGGAACTAAGAACGGCAAACAGTTGTGTAAGAACTTAAATGATACCAAAGAACAAGGAAGAAAGGAGACAATGATTGGGGCAAAGGAAAAACTCTTATATAAGAAATCTTCAGCTGCTAAATTAGGTTAAAAGCCTTGTTGTCAGCATCGTCATCAATAAAAAGAGTTTATTGAACTCGCTTTGAACCTGGCAGACACAGGTAGTGAGAACAGAGAGCCCCCTTGGAGAGGAACCAGGACAAATCAGAAAACAAAGTAGTTACCCCGGAGTAAAAGCTCCAGGGCACACAAATCAGTCTTTTATCTGCCACCTGACACAGACAAAGCCTTCTAAAAATATTTGTGAAATGAATGAATGAATGAATGAATGGATGGATGGATGAATGAATGAACGAACGAAACTATGAATAAATCTATGGGGCTTCAGAAGCCTCCTGTATACCTGTGGCTCCCCACCGCTTGTGGATACTCCTTTCCCTCCTCTTGTTCTGCCAGCAAAAATGACAAAAGCCCTCTGATCCAAGGTCACCCCAGCCCCATTTTCCACGAGCAGGGGAGAAGGAAATGGTGAGAATTTTCAACTTTTCACAGCATTTATGAAATGCCTCCTTTTATCCCTGGCAAGCTGAGCAAGCCAACATAATTATCGTTAATTCAAGGCAACACTGAGATGTCTAGTAGTCATTTTATCGACTCCAGAAAAGGAGAGCAATACAGGTGAGAATGGCCAAGTAGAAAGGCCCCCTGACACCTGATTGAGGGAGATTTTGTAACTGCTATGGATGGAGTCAAGGCAGCTTCATTCAGAATATCTTTGAGAAAGTGATATGTTGGTTGGGTTTTAAAATTGGAAAATATAGGGCTTGAGGATCTTAAACTAGGGAATGGGATACACTCAAGCACACACACACAGAAACACACACACACACAATGATACTACACTTCACGCAGTCAAAATCAACAGTGAGAATTCTAGTGTTATTTAAATGGCCCTGAACAAAGACTGGAACACTCTCTCCAGCTACTTTGATTGTTTTTATAATAGACTCTCCATCCTCCCTGCCTAAGCCTATTACTAAATTTAAGGCTTTTTTTTTTCCTTTAAGGAGTATCCCTTTCTAAGGCAAATCCTGTGATAAAACTAAGGAGACACTAGGCAATAATTTAAAATAATTAAATGTATGTCAATCTCAGGCTTGAAAGTATACAACTATAAAGGACAGTTTCAGGATAGAGTTTGTATTACAGAAAGTGATCTTAAGACCTGGGGAATTTCTCATCAGTTCCCTGAGAGCCAGAGAAGCAAGACTAAGAAATATAGCCAGGCTTCAGAAGAGCAAATCAGAGTTAGACAAATACGTGTTCAGGTTAGCCCAGAGATTTTCAGGTTGCATATTAAGGATGGCACATTTAAATAAATGCATTTAAAATCATAGCATAGAGTAAGCCATGTTTCATTTTAAATTGTCAGGAAACCCATTAGAAACTGCATGGACTTGTCCTTTTAAAACATATAATATTTAACTGGGAGGCTTATTTTAAATAGTATTTTGAAGAGTCACACACATTAATGGAATTATCGAAGGTCGCTGGGTGCATGAAGTTTATTCTGTATTTGAGGTTAACTGGACTTTCTTTCATGTCTGCTTTCTTCAGATCTGAAGTAACCCAGGTGTTCAGAGAGCTACTGGGATATTATTACTGCCTTCAACTCTAAAACATCAAAATATTAACATCCGTTTCTAAAGTGAATGCAATTGTTTAATTTATATAATATGACTCATTATTTTCTTAGCTTGTGACACTAGAAATGGGTGTTATTTTTCTCTTCAACTGAGCAGAGTTTAAACTCAGACTCATGGATAAATCAGGGTCACAGAATCAGAAATTAAGATGGTTTACACAAGAAGAGAATAATAGAATTTTCTTGGAATTAGAAGGAAACTTGGCACTCATCGTCATCACTTAATAAATGCATGTCGACCTGAAAATTTTACCAATAATGAAGAAACTGAATCTCAAAAGAAAGTGCCAATTATATGTGAATCCATCCTATTCACTGATTATTTTTAGTAATTTCTATTAAAATGGTCGAACTTTTTTTTTTTTGTAGTACAAGACAAAGTGGAACTGCGCAATGACATAGCCATGTGTCAGAATAAATTTTTGCTGTTGAATTCATTGCCAGAAGTCACTTTTTAGTGGTCATGGGGAGCCTTTTAATGAGACCTAGGAGGGAAAAAAAGATCAGATGACCATAATAAATGATAGTGCAAATGGAATGCAGTTAGGCTGAAATGAACCAGAAACATTGATCCACTGACCTACCTGAAAGGTAAACGTCTCCTGGAACAAAGAGGATCTCTTCTTATCAACTTTCATTTATTTTTTAAATTTTTTAAATGTTTACTTATTTCTGAGAGAGAGAAACAGACAGAGCACAAGCGGGAGAGGGGGTGAGAGAGGGAGGCAGACAGACTCCGAAGCAGGCTCCAGGCTCTGAGCTGTGAGTGCAGAGTCCGACGTGGGGCCGGAACCCACAAACTGTGAGATCATGACCTGAGCCAAAGTCGGGCGCTTAACCGACTGAGCCACCCAGGTGCCCCTCTCGTCAACTTTTAAAAGCTCCTGATGGCACCATTTAAGGCCACATAAAAAGTATTTGCCAAAGGAACCCTCGTGTACTAGAAGACCATAAGTGAAGAGCTAATTCTCAGAAGAGATATTGGTCATACTGGATCGCCGCGGGAGCAAGTGAAGAACGCAACACAATCTCAGAGCACTTTCCTTGCTGAAATGTACGCATTCGTTCGTTCATTCAGCTGATGTTACACATATTCACAGCCACTCCAGTGAATTTGTTAGGCAATACTCATGCCTCCGTGAGCATTGTTCTTTTTTTTTTTTTATTGAAACAGAAATAAGTAAGGTGGAACATTCACCCCACACTATTTTTATTTATTTGATTTTTTTTTTTTTTTTTGGCCTGGGTGGCCACGTCTGATTCCTGCTTGGGTAGTGATTGGAACAGAATGACAGATGTGGGAGCATGATTCAAAACTCAACCAGGGCAACTCTTCCAAAAAATAATTGAAGACTGTGTTCAAGCCTTGCATATACATAGACACCTGCTATATTTGCATAGCCCAAGCTTGCAGGAAGCTTTAATCAATCATTTTCTGTGTGGAATTATCCAACCAGAAAACCATTACTTATTTCACCAGAAAAAAAAATGTGTTTTTCCTTGCTGCTAGATTAGTTAGCATCTCGTCTCCCACTCACCTCCCTCCACCAGCTAACAAAGTTTATACCAAAATATATGGATGGATCAATGTCCCAGTTTATAAACAGTCTTGGCTTTATGTTTAAATCCCCAAAAAGGCATATTCTGTCACTTCCTTTGCCAATATGCATAAAACTTCTATCTTCCCTCACAGACCTCCTCATTTGTATTTATTGAGTGTTCCTTAACATGCCAGGTGCTAGGAAACTAATAAACAAAAGAAGGAGACAAATATTCATTAAATAATCATAAAAAGTATGTAATTACAGATCATGATGACTGTAGAGCATGCTCCAAGAAAGGAAAAAACAGAGGAATCTGATAGAGTTGTAGGACCAGAGAGGTCATGGGTTAAGAAAGAAGCAGTAGTTGAGCTGAGATTTGAGTAACTAGACATGAACCCAGCAGAAGTTGGGAGGGAGGGATCAAGCAGCAGGCGGGGGGGGGGGGGGGGGGGGGTTGGGAGAAAGATGCGGGCAAGGAAAAACATCATCTGCAAAGGCCCTGGGGCAGGAAGGAGGCTGCTCACTGAAGACCTGAAAGGCTTAATAGAATGCAACATAGAAAAAAGTTGTGGAAAAGTAGAAAAGTTGAATGAGATAAAGCTGGAGAGAACTGGGCCCAGAGCATGTGAAGCTTTGCAGACCTCACAAGGAGTTTGATCTTCAAGAGCAGTTAGAAGTCATCCAAAAGTTGTCAGAATCATATTTTTAAAAGCTTCTCCTGAGTGCAGGGTAGGAAACATACTTCAGTGAAGAGGCCTTCCAGTCGACCTGAGTTAGATGGCCACGGTGCCTGCTGTAGAGATACATGTGAGTTAGAAAGGAGCATACTCATTCTAGGGCCACACAGGACTTGGCTTGGTTAAATAAACATATGAATGTTAATAGTGAATCAGCCCTCAAAACAATTTGCACTCATTCTTCCCACTTACCATTTTAGAAAAATTCTCTATACAGATGGTAACGTTAAAAAAGAGAAAGGATAAAGCTCCATCCAATAGTAGTGTTTTACAAAACAAGGCACGTGAACCCTTACATGGGACTTAGTTCACGTTATAGATGAGCAATCTTTAAGTCAGTTATTTTTTTCCCTTTCGAATATTTTTGCAAGGGACTCTTCCAGTTTTCTGATTTATTCTCTATATTTGTTAATATGTAAACGTTCATAGCTTCCCATTTGGAGCCAGATCACTATTTTTTAAAGTGTGCTCCCAGAAACTAGCTCTTATGGATTTGGTAGATGCTACTTACAACACTACTTTTTAGTAAAGAAACAATGATAAGCAATATTTAACAAGCTTCCTCACTGAAGGGCTTTTCAGAGCCCTTACTATGCTAATATGCATTATGAACTTCCAAGAGAGAAGTATGTAGAACATCCCAACTCATGTGTCCAAGGAATGCTTTCCCCTAAATCATCTCAGGAGACTGACATCCTATAAGATCCTTTGGATCACAGAGCCATATACATATTGGCTTAGCTCCTTGAACAGGATTTTACATACAACAGGTCTTTATAATTTGTTGAATGAATGAATGAATGAATGAATGAATGAATGCATGAACACACGGATTAAGAGTTGCAAATTCTAAGACTAAGTCTCTTAGATGACAGAGGGCCATCATTGGAAAGACAGCCACTCACTACTCAGCTCCAACCAGCTCATTGACACGAAATATTCCAATTTTTTTTGAGAAGCCAGAAATCTACATTTTTACATGAAATTTCATTACTTTTTAAATATTTTAAATAACTGCAGGTCAAACGGGACATCGAGGCTGCCAGTTTTCAACTTCAGGGGTGTTCTGAAACAGATTATTCTCACCACGTAAAACAAAATTACAGCGAACAGCCGGAAGAGTTTGCTCCAGCGGAATAGCTAAGAACCCTCCTGTGCAATCCATAAAAGCTGTCCTCCCTTTTAAGGAACTCACACTGTCCATTTGAGGAAAATTAACTCCTTTGTGGCCTGGAGGCATCTTCAGAGCCTGACAATAGGTATCTTCGCAAATAATACTGTCAGACTTTGAAAGAAATAATTATTTCATTAAGATAAGCACATGTTCTCCCTATTTAGAAAAGATCAGGTCATTCAGGAATAAAGAGCAATAGAAAAGCAACCCCACTTGGGAAAGTGCATTATTACACCAGAGGCAACACTTAGATACAGAACACAATCAGACCAGAGTTTCATTACAGATGGGATTCTTTGTTTGCTAAAGAGAAGAAATGCCATTGCTTAAAAGAAAGTCCACTCTCAGTTATTTACGTTGTGATTCATCATCTTATTGGTTACCCGGCTCCCCCGTTTTTCCTCTCTTGTTTAGAGTAATTGTCCTTTTCAATATAAAAGGGTACAGGAAAAAGTGCACCTATAGGTTTATATTTCTTAAATTGAATGAAAACTGCTACACACACACACACACACACACACACACACACACACACAAGCTCCATACACACAAGCTCCATACACACAGGGTTAGGTATTCTCTGTTCTGGTTTTTTGTCTCATTTGTGCTATTGCAATAATGACTGGTTTATTGCTTCTCCTTTGCTTAAAATTCTGCTTGTATACCTTTTCCTTTGTTTTATCATTTAGAAGTCTAGCACAAATAGTGGGAAAAAATGAGAGTGGTAGCATGTTTCTACTTTGTAAAAATCAATTGTATTTTTAAATGAAGTGTTAACCTGAAAAAAAATGAGATTTTTTTTACTGCTAAGGGAACCGTATATAGATATAATAACACCTCTCTAATCTGGAGATAACTTGTTTCATGACCTCAACAATCTGAAACATATCTAAGAAAATGGAATTGAACTAATAGGTCTGTGAAAGCCAAAACAGATCATAACAACTTCATGTCGTCAAGGAAGTTCTTCTTTAAATCATTTTAAAACACTTTCATAAGCATAATCTCATTTGGTCCTCTTAACAGCATTGTAAGAAAGAAAGGGTTGGCAATATTATCCCCATTTTCCAGATGAGAAATGTAGGGTTACCATATAAGATTTCATCCAAATCAGGACAATAGTTGGGGCCCTATTAACTATAACGCCAGGACAACAAATGTTAAATGGGTTGATCCCAAGCAAACGAGAACGTATCATCACTTTAGAAATATGATGGCTCAAAGCCATGCCCTTACATAAGGAAGCCCTTCAGGCCTTCTGTCAGAGCTTATCTGCTCCTTGTAATAAAGAGCTGATGTGTTCCAGTATGAGGCAAGATGCTACCGGTAGGTGACAGGAGAGGGGCACAGAGTCAGCCTAAAAGGACAGGGTTGAACCTGGGAGTCTCACACAGACGAATTAGACCAATGGTCCGAATCACAATGATTAGGGCATTTAATGAATTTGTGGCTAATGTCTGATTCAAATATCAAATCAGTGCTAAGCACTCATGCAGCGCCTAGACTTTGGATTCAGGCGATGGAAGAGTCTTGGTCTCAGGGCTTTGTCCCCAGTATTTCCAGGGAGTAGCTGGGCTACTCGGGGAGTAGTTGGGATTGGTCGGGAGGGGAGCTACCCAGGGAGGAGTTGGGATTGGTCGGGAGGGGTAAGAAATGATGAAGGAGAAAAGGACAGCAAAAGCTAAGAAGGTAAGTCTGGGAGAAGAGAGCTGAATTTAAAGCAGTCCCCAGTTCGAACAGAGGACAGAGCTAAAAGGAGTAGCCGGAAAAAGTTGGGGATCTTAGACCAGGCACGCGTGTCAGGCTTCTAGGGCAATAGCGACTCCTGGGGAGTTCACATGGCGAGGGACGTGAGGAGCACATATCAGATTTAAGGCAACCATACCAAACCCAGGAATGAGGCTTCTAATTTCTGCTAGGCTAGCGGCTAGCAGAAATTAGATGCAGCCAGGCAGGAAGAAGGGAAGAACAGAGAGTCTCGAGCAAACCCCAATTCCGACAAGCTTCATCATCTCACCATCTTGGTCACCCACTGTGGGTGGGGAAAGGGACGCTGCTGGGCGCAGGCAATGTCACCGTCAGAGAATCGCTGACCAACTGACGCCTGGAAAGACACAGATGCCCTTGAACTAGTGAACAGGGCCCTGCACGGGCTGAGCAGGATTCTGAGATCCAGGAGTTCCCAAGGGCCCTCGGTTAGATGGTATCTAATGGGCTTCTGAGCTCTAAATCAATTTTTATTTTTTAATGACAAACATGATTCTTCTTTTTCACAAAGGCCAAATTATATGCTGTTTAAAACGGTGTGGCCAAAAATCACAGACCTTAGAAAGATCATTTGTCCAATTAATCATGTTAACTAACATGGAAAGACCTGGGTGCTTTAAGAGGAAGCCCCCTGACCTTCTCAGAAGCCTCAATTATCCAGAAGGAAGCATTCAAAAAGTGTCTGAGAGTGCAAATTTCATTGCAACTAAGTTTTATTTTGCTTTAAAAGATTAAGAGCCTTCCAAATTTTTTTTCCTAAAAAAAGGGGGGCGCCTGGGTGGCTCAGTGGGTTAAGCGTCCCACTTTGGCTCAGGTCATGATCTCACAATCTGTGGGTTCAAGCCCCAAGTCAGGCTCTGTGCGAACAGCTTGGAGCCTGCAGCCTGCTTCGGATTCTGTGTCTCCCTCGCTCTCTGCCCCTCCCTCACTCCTGCTCTCTGCCCCTCCCCCACTCCTGCTCTCCCTCTCTCTCTCTCAAAAACGAATAAACATTAAAAAAAAAAAAAAAGATCAAGAGCCCTCCAAAATTAGCACATATATCCCTAAACACTTCTTAGTCCCCACCTCCCACTCTTCACCAGTGAGTTGTGATGTTCAGGGAGCTTACTGGCATGCTCTAGATCTCCTATTTTCCTCTGGAAATGAGGGGATTCGATATCTAAGATCAGGGGTCATTACACTAGAACCCACGAGACAAACCCGGCCTGACATCTGTTTTTGTAAATACACGTTTATTGGAACAGGCACCCTGCCCATGACTGCTCTCCATCTGCGATGGCAGAGGTGGGAGCCGCGGCAGCGACTGTAGGGCCCCCAAAGACTGCAACATTTATCATGCGGCAGACTATTTACTACTCTGCAGAAAAAGTTTGCCCTTACGTGACTTCATTATTCTTTTTAAAAATATTTATTTCTTTGAGAGAGAGAGAGAGAGAGAGAGAGAGAGAGGGCACACAGGAGCGGGGGCGGGGCAGAGGGAGGGGGACAGAGGCTCCGAAGCCGGCCCTGTGCTAACACACCATGATTTAATTATTCTTGATTTTATAAGTGTGAACAGGTATACAAGTACCGAAGTCTGTATATATGCATTAGAAAACCTGCTCCCATTATGAATGATTTCCCTTCCTCAGAGCTTAGACCTCAACCCTTTCTTCTCTCTCTCTCTGCCTCTCTCTAGTACTTTTCTCACTGATCACAGCACTCACCCTTTACCTCCCTTGACAGCCTTTTTCTGGTGCTTACTGTCTCCTTCTCTCTCTCTCTCTCTCTCTCTCTCTCTCTCTCTCTCTCTCCCCCCCCTTCGTGTCCATCTTCCAGAAACATTTGTCCATGATTAGCCCCATATAGCTAATGATGCTTTGAACTGATACAGTATTTTTCTTTAAAAAACAAAACAAAACAAAACAAAACAGAGGCCTCGGGTGCCAGTCAGTTAAGGGACCGACTTCAGCTCAGGTCATGATCTTGCGGTTGGTGGGTTCGAGTCCCGCGTCGGGCTCTGGGCTGACAGCTCAGAGCCTGGAGCCTGCTTCGGATTCTGTGTCCCCCTCTCTCTCTGCCCCTCCCCCCTTCATACTCTGTCTCTCTGTCTCTTTCAAAAATAAACAAGCATTTAAAACAAACAAACAAACAAAGGCTACATGGCACCTGGGTGGCTCAAGTCCATCCAGCCTGGGACTTGGACTCAGATCATGACCAGGGTTCATGGGTTTGAGCCCCACACCCCGCCCTGCACTGGCAGCGGGGAGCCTGCTTGGGATGCTCGGTCTCCCTCTCTCTCTCCTCCCCCCCCCCACTCACTTTCTCTCTCAAAATATGTCAATAAACTTAAAAAAAACAAAGGCCTTCAAACGTGGTGTGACATGGCAGCCAACACAAAGTAACTTTTTAAAAAATAAAACACTATACCCCTCCCTCGTTCATGCTCTGTCTCTCTCTGTCCCAAAAATAAATAAACGTTGAAAAAAAATTTAAAAAAAAAAAAAAATAGGGGCGCCTGGGTGGCGCAGTCGGTTAAGCGTCCGACTTCAGCCAGGTCACGATCTCGCGGTCCGGGAGTTCGAGCCCCGCGTCGGGCTCTGGGCTGATGGCTCGGAGCCTGGAGCCTGTTTCCGATTCTGTGTCTCCCTCTCTCTCTACCCCTCCCTCGTTCATGCTCTGTCTCTCTCTGTCCCAAAAATAAATAAACGTTGAAAAAAAAAAAAAAATTTTAAAAAAAAATAAAAAATAAAACAAAGACAGCATCGAGGTTGTCTCCCTTCCTGCAGAAATGACCACTGAGCCCCCGAAGCCTCAGCCGCACGGGCATGAACCCCGAGCTTGGCTTCAACTGGGCTGTGTCCCTGCCGTGCTCTGCTCCTCATGCTCTCAACCTTCCATTTCAAGGGGAGGTTTCGCCTTCATCTGAGCCCTGCTTTCCCAGACCGTGACCCTGCCCTTCCCGTCACTGCTTCCTCCGTTTCGTGTGCACATCTTCATGGTCTTTGGGTCGTAACAGAAACATTTGGGCTCAATATCATCTTCGCTCCACGAAAATCTCTCCCACGTTCTTCTCTGTTCTCCTACATCATCTTAAATCACATCGGAAGCTTCCCTTATCCACCTCTACCGTCAATATGCTTACCATGGAGCATTCGATGGCTACCACTTGTCTCCCTTGACTATCCCAATATGGAATACTTAATCGGGCAGCCAGTCATTTGTATTTTGGAAATCGGCATGGGGCTTCCTTTCCCAGTGTGCTGCTATTAAGAGGACTAAAGCAAACCACTAACACAAACCATGATGCGGCTTTTTCTCTGCAGTGAATCTGAGAACAAGCAATCCAGTTCAACTGATCACAAAGCACCGGACACCCCGTAATTATAGTTACACCTGCGGTGGTGTGGTCCTGGTTGAAGAGGGGAGTTCACCGAGAAAGCACGTGTATAATGTACTTTGAGCATCACTCTGCAAACTGCATTATCCACACTGCCAATGAACATCCCATACTAACTGAAAAGCAACTAGGACAGAGGCAAGAGCATTTTTATCCTACAGTGCCTCTAGTACGTGTAGGTTTAATAACTAAAAATAAAAAGCTAACATTTGTGACCACTCGACGTAGGACAGTCCCCCTGCATGTTAAGTACTTTAGAGAATTATCTCTTGTAACCCTGCCCAGGACCACTGCCAACAGTGGTTTAGGTCGTAGACTGCACAAAAGTAGCATATCTACGGAGAATGTCGTATCACAGCCATGTTACGGTTTTGAGATTTTTTTAGAAATTTTTATTGCAAGTTCAAATTTAGCTTCAAAGATGAGCAAGTTACATATTTGTTAACACAGTTTTGTGGCAGGTGACTGTGAAATGTCTTTTTCAACAGGATTGATATATATCCTTTTCTACTTGGACTTACAAAGGAAGAATATGTTTGATCATTAATAATTTGATGATCTAACAACATTAGGATAACTTCTGTTTCTAAATAAGAAGTTGCTTTCTTACTGAAATACTGATTGGTTTCTTAAAATTAAAAAAAAAAAAAAACTCTATCAGTGCCAATATACTACAATTCATATACTCTGCCAATTTGTTTTCTGTACTGAGTGGGATCACAGAGTTCCCATTTTAAATATACAGGCACTTTCTTTATGAAACAAATAACTAGGTAATAACTAATATTAATTTAGCATTAATAATATACAAAGTGAGTATTAAATTGACAAATTAGAGGTTACTATGTAACAAGCTGCTAATTACATTAGAGCACTTGTTTATTTGTTGCTATGGAAATTTCATAATTAACTGCTATTAAAATTTTTGGCTTGTTATGTATCTATTATTTTTAAATTTGATTTTCTAATTATTGTGATTAAAAATTCAAATTGGCTATTATGTTTAATAATTTGATTTGAATTATTTATTCAAAACGATTTTGTTTGTATAACTGTAATTAATTAAAAATATATCATATGTTAACTTCAAAAAAAGATTTTCCACTTGAGAATGGGAGTGTTTCTCTAACTCATTCAGAGGTGTTTTATGAGCTCGCAACAGCCCTGATTCTTCCACCAACCGTGACGGAGGAGATACTATTATAAGTCTTCCTTCACAGGTGAGGAAAAAACAGCTCTAAAATGTTAAATAATTTGCCTGACGCCACAGAGATGACAAGTCATGGGGATAAGAGTCAAGCCCTAACAGTTTGAGCCCGAGTCTTCCTGCCTCACTGCTGAACAGCACGGTGGGCAGCTTTGCAGGTCTCCCTCCCAAAAGGGACGTCCCTTGTGTTCCTGCCTGGCTGGACATTTCTGCTACTCATGTCACTACAGAGCCGACCACAAAGGTGAAGTGCATTTCTTCCAGGAGATCACAGTAAGGACAGTGGAAGCTGCTCACAATTAGCAAGCTGGAAGGGCAGTTCAATACTAGATTTCCAAAAACGTGTGTGTGTTATGGCAATAGAGTATATTTTGATGAGAAACAGAGCTAGATTCAAATTCTGCGTCCACCTAAGAACTTGCCCCCAATGCTTGGTCCCCTCGCAAGTCTCCAGCCATTCATTTGTCCAAGCCAGAAACGTGGGAATCACCTGGACACCGGCCTTTTCCTCACCACCCCATCTGTTCACACTCATCACCAAAACCGGTGCCCTTGGCTTTCCAAATGTTCTCACAACCCGGTGTGTTTCCTGTCATCTCTGCCATGGCCGCCCTGGTCTGACTGTCATCTCCACCGAAACTATTGCTACACCCCCTGTGTCAGTGACCCTTTGCACACTGACTCCTCTCCAAGTTATTCTCCCTGCTGTATGCAGAGTGACTCTTCATCTGATGGAGGCATGCATTTACTTAAAATCCTTGAGTATCTATTGCTCCTAAACATCAGCTTCTACCCTAGCCTCCAGGGTCCTAAGAGATCAGGCCCTACCTCCCTCTCCAGGTGTCTTCCCGCCTTGACTCATCTCTCCCCTCTTCTGCACAGCGAGAACTGCATTCAGATTCTCAGACCCTCTCACCCACCCTTTTACATTAAGGCCTTTGCATTCACTGTTCACTCGGGCCCATTATGTTTCAAGACTCGGCCTAAACATCAGGGCCTTCGGGTACACCTTCCTTGACCTTGGCCTTTCCTCCATATCTGTCCCCACCTCACTGGCCTGTGGACAGATCAGGTCACCCTGTGCGAGCTTCTCCTATACTGCACCTTTCATTTTTCCTTCATGGGCTTTCTCACAGGTTGCAATTCCATTTGATACATAGTTATTACTTGATGAATGTCTGTCTGCCCCTATGGATACCAAGCTCAAAATAGGAAGTGACCACATCTGTTTTGCTCACCATTTGGGATGTCTGTGCTTAGCCCAAAGCATAGGTCACCAAATTCCTTTTAAGTGGCTGAAAGAACTATGTGGCTTTGAGCAAATTACTTAAACATTCTAAGTCCTTCTTTCCTCAACTGTAAAAAAGGGTAATAACAAGGGCTGCCTCAAAGGTCATTGGGAGGCTCGGCCAAGACCAGCATTGTAAAGCACTAAGCAGAGCCTTAATCAACACAAGGTGGCTATTCATGCTATTATTTCCTTCAATAGCTGCGTGCTGTAAGAATTAGCACCTATTTTCCAATTGTTTATATTCCCATAAAACAGGAAGACATCCCACAAAATAATAAAAACACTACAGAATATGAGCTTCTAATACTAGCCAATAGAAGGCTAGCCTCAGGCAAAAATGTGAGGTAGCCAACATTCGGGACACCTTACTTCTATCTCCTCTCCCCCGGGGTCTCCAGGAGCCCTACTGCTGGACAGCCAACACCTCCTCAGCATGGTCCTTCACAGGGCCCTCAGCATCATCCAGGAGGGGGTTGTGCTGGTGTCGCTGCTAGAAAATAAAAGTTTCTGAACACAGCAGTCATTTGAGAATCAGGGTTTTTTTTTTCTTTATACATTCCTGCCCACATCAACAACAATAAGTACTCAATTAAGGTAGAAAGAAAGAAAGAAACAAAGAAAGAAAGACAAGAAGGAAGGAAGGAAGGAAGGAAGGAAGGAAGGAAGGAAGAGAAAGAAAGAAAAGAAAGGAAGAAAGGAAGAAAGAAAACAAAAAGAAGAAAAGGGAATGAAGTTTCAAAGAAAACCATGGATAGGTAGAAAAGACAATAGCAAGGGGAACCAGGCTTTGGGGCTAGGTGGGGGGTGGGGTGGGGTGGGCAGTGTACAGGTCCAGAACAAGGTTCTGTTCAGAGGATTTTCAAAAGCCAGATCAAAGGAAATGGAGCCTTAGAAGGGGCAGCTTTGGTCTGTTTACCCTTTAGCTACTTCATAATTTCCCACAATCCCCACCCCTGGGTCTGCTTTGACCCGAGATCTTTAAATGATGGGGGTGCAGGGAATCACCCAACTGCTATCTGATTCTTCATCCACCAAATACAGCTAATGACACTGACCTTCCTCAAAGAGCTATTGTGTGGGATAATTAATAATTGCAGGATCCTTTGAGAGTATAAAGTGCGCCATAAATGCTAAGCATTATTTCCATACCGTCTCTGCTGGCTCTTCTAAAGTACATTCTGGTCTCGGTGCCTTTGATCCACTGTTATCACCTGAAATAGAGCAAACAATGCCTTTGTCTCATGAAGCAAATGCATAATGAATGCTATTCATTGTTAAAGGTTACTTAGCAATATAAGTTTTTTTTTTTTTTCTTTTGAATGGGGACATCCTCCTGCGGGAGGATTATGTAAGCTAATAGCTAATGTATCAAAGGAATGGGGAGAAAAGCAGCAGCCATGGCAACCGGAACCATGAGGCCCACACTTTGGCCTTCAGGAGAAACCTGCACCCACCTTCCGAGGGAGGATAAGGAGTAACTGGGAGAAAACTAGCAGGGCGGGCGAGCAGAGCAATCGGCAGGGGAAAATGGCAGGCTGCGGCCAACCCCTCTTCCTGCCACGGGCTCTCTGCTCGC
Source organism: Prionailurus viverrinus (assembly GCF_022837055.1). NCBI lineage: Eukaryota > Metazoa > Chordata > Mammalia > Carnivora > Felidae > Prionailurus > Prionailurus viverrinus. The sequence continues at coordinate 140,389,407 of NC_062565.1, read as the reverse complement.
TGTACGAGACGTGATTTGCAATGTGTGCGAGGGCAAAGGTTACACGCCAGAGTCCGGTTCTCCAGCATTACCCTCTCCCCAAGCCCTTGGGCTTTCCTCTTCATGTCCACTGGTGCTTCATCGGGGGAGATTAGGTTTTTCTTTTGAGTATAACCTTTCCTAGACATAGAGGTGGGCAGCACTGTGATCAGAAAGCCTCTATCCTCCCTGCGTTCCTACTGATGCTCGTTCATCTCCACAGAAACGGACCTCGACTCAAAGCCCCGCGGACAGCAATCTAGATCATTAACTCTGGGAGCGATCATTCCCAAATCCTAAAGGTAAGCTAGATAGCCTGGCAGAGACCGTGGTCTCCGATAAAATGCGAAGAAGCTCAGAACTTGTGGCTCGGCTCATTTTCTTTAATACTAAACTATTGGAACAGGATTAGAATTCCCTTATGTGTTTCCTTTAGATTTAGGCGAAAGCAATCACAAATGTCTGTTGACTTGGTTTACTTTTTGTAGGGGCAGGCTTTTTATATTCCAGCGGTTTTAAGGTATTTGGTTACTCTGCAAGTTAAATCTTTAAATGGTAGAGCTAACTTTTAAATCATGTTTCTCAAAAACCATATAAATTTACAATGTACTCCTCTCCCTATATTCCTTTAAATAATACCCAAAACACAACTCTCATATACCCCTCTATGTTTTACTGCCTCGACTATAGGGATTTTATGTCTCCTGTTTGGCATTGCTATTTATTGTCATTCCACCATAATTCTGGGTTTTTGCTGACCTGATTTTATTTCAGTATCCTTTTGAAAATCTTTCTTCACTACACTTGGTTAATTCAAACTTTGGCCCTACTGGTAAAAGCTAGAAAATCCTTTCTTAACATGGAACGAGATCGCCACCCAGTGGCCAGGCTGGGCTTCCTTCTGTGCCTGCTTCCAGATCATCTCCGCCAACATTTTTATTTCGTTGGATTATGTACAGCAGAGGTGTCCTTAAAGAATAGCTAATCCAGGCCCTTCATCTTTCACTTGACAAAACCTCAGGTCAAAAAGGCTAGCCTATTTGGCCAAGGCCACAGCGTCACGGTAAGACCCATGCCTCACGACACACAGCCCTTAATTTTTCCAGTGACAGTACCGCAGAGACAGAAGTGGACTTTAGGGTCAACCGATCCAAGCCTTCTATCATATAGATGAGGAAACTGAGGCACAGAGAAAGGAAATGGCTTCTCAAGGTTCATAAAGTTGACTGAGTTTTGGATAAGAACCAAATGTTTTCTTTTTCTCCCTTGAGCCATTGTAATTCCAGTCTTAAATAGGTGACCATAGTACCTGAGAATAAAGTGGTCAAGGTTTTCCTTCCTCACAATGAAAAGAGTATACACCACAGGAGCCCTTAGAAAGGCAATATTCATGGGGTGCCTGGGTGGTTCAGTTGGTTGAGCGTCCGACTTCAGCTCAGTCATGATCTCGCAGTTTGTGAGTTCAAGCCCCACATCGGGCTCTGTGCTGACAGGCTGTTTTGGATCCTCTGTCCCCTTCTCTCTGCCCCTCCCCCACTTGCACTCTCCCAAAAAACAAATATTAAAAAATAAATAAGTAAAATTTAAAAAATAAAAAAAATTACAAAAAGGTAATGTTCATTCTCACGAATGAATGGTTTCTTTTTGGTATATACAAAAATGTTTCACTACTTTTCTTGACACCTAGAAGGGGGTGAAGGGAATTGGAAATTCGAACTGTGTTCCCTTGGAGTTTAAAGAAAATACTTAACTCTAGCTCAAAATGTCTCGATTCTGTAATTTAATCGCAGGGATTAGAGAACTTTTGTTGGCAAGTTGGGATGATGCCACACTGTCTTTCAACCTCTTCTCTAACTTCACTCATCATGATGAAATAAGAATGGTTCATAGCACTGAAGATTCCTTACCACTCTAAATAACTGTGAGTCCCCAAATTCTCAGGTGGGCTAGGATTCACACTGTGAAGCAGGTGCCGCACATTCTTGCCTTATCTCCCCAGGTCCTCCGGACTTCACCTGCAGCTGCGCAGGTGGGCAGACTGCGAGCTCCCCACCTTCTCCCCCGCCACACACACACCACTGTCTTCCGTTCTGAGGGCTTCTGGAGCCTCCCCAGCTTCCGGTGGGGAATCTCGGGTGTTGGGCTTTACAAACTTTTTCAAAGAATCTCTGGTGGGATTGAGCCTTAGTTGTTGTAGAGCCCTACCATTCATTAAACCACTTTTTAACCACATTCGTTGGTTTTTCTCCCTTTCCTATCACGTTTCCAATTTCCTCACTTGTGATTCCTGGACTCACCTGTCAGATAAATGACCTGCCTGCATCCCAAGTCCTTGCCTTAGAATCTGACTTTGGGGAGATAGGAACTATGATGCCCATATTGTAAAGGAGCTCTTGTACTGCCTTCGTGGCATGACGAGTCCTCTGATGACGGTGTCCCTGGAGGTCATTTAATCTGGCCTCACCCCTACACACTGCAGGTGGACCCTTCGGGAAGCTGTCAGGCTTTTCACCTGAACAAGACTCCTTCAAGGCCCCGGAAGCACCCTGGAAATGTATTCACGTGGTTGTATGTCTTTGTAAAATTTGCAAAAGTGAGACATTTTCACTGCAGTTAAGACCGTTGTCCCTTTCTAGGTGGTATTCTGGTGGCGGAGGGTCCCTTGAAATATCTGGCAAAAGGGAAAACTGAGTTAGGAATACCCATTTTAACCGAAACGTGGAATAATATCTTAAAACGTTTCAGTAAAACAAACGCAGTATTCTAGACAGCTGATTTGTGTGAATTTGGAATGTGCTTTCTATATCTTTAAATCTAAGGAATTAAAGAATTGAGAGATAACTTAGGTTAGAAAAAGTAATGGGTAAAACACAAAATAGTGATGAATAGAGCAATAAAATCAGTAGAAAGTATTCCTATATCAAAAGTGAACTGCAACAAAAAACTCCATCATATCAAGTGCAGTAAGTTATTAAGAGGAATAAATAAATTGAGTAGAAATAATGAATAGGCTCCTGGATTGTTTGATAATCCAACTAATAAAGAGGAGAGAATCATATAAATACACTGGAAAAAATTAAATATCTTGATTATTTAACACCAAATGCTGACATCAATGAATATAATATAAACTTACTTCACTACAATGAGGGCATCTATGACAAGTTGTTAATGAGTGTCATTAATTCAAACTGTTTAAAATTAGACACTGCACAAAAAAACTTGATATTTGCAAAAAATAGGTTTTCCAACTTTGACAACAATCCCGACAATTTATATGACATTGCCAATAATAAGTTATAAAGCTGCAAGAAATGTTTCCAAACTGTCAAAAACAAAAACAAAAATGAAATTTTAATCAATCATGGTAGAGGAAAAACTCAATTATCTTTCTATTCTTTCTATGGAACATATTCCCCAAGCCTTATCATATGAAGAGGCAACCAAAGAGTTTGCTTCCAGAAATGTAGGGGAAAAATTATTAAAGAAGTATGAAAGTAGTGGGGCACCTGGGTGGCTCAGTCAGTTGAGCGTCCGACTTCGGCTCAGGGCATGGTCTCACGATTCATGGGTTCGAGCCCCGCATCAGGCTCTGTGCTGACATCTTTCTCAGACCCTGGAGCCTGCTTCAGATTCTGTGTCTCCTTCTCTCTCTGCCCCTCCCCTGCTCACGCTTTGTCTCACTCTGTTTCTCAAAAATAAATAAATGTAAGAAGTATGAAAGTAGTTAATTATAAAAATTATTTGGTCACTTTGGTGGATGTTGTGATGTTTGTGCTCTTTGTCATTAAACATTTGTCACGTCTTGGGGTTTCTTTCCTTATTCCAGATAACTACTGCTTTCATATCTAATTGTGGATTTATAAGTCTGTATTCTTTCTCTTAAAGAGAGCCTTCCAAATTGTAGAAGCTTCCGAGCCCATCTCTTCCCAAGTCTTCCCTGAACAGTGAAGGTATCCAACAGATACATCCAACAGAAAAGAAGCAAAATGCTCTGTTCTGCTTATATTCCAGAAATGGGTACGTACCATAAGACCCCCCCCCCCAAGAGGCAATTCACATGAGAGAGTGAGAAAACAGCCTTTGATCTTCTGATATGGCATAAATCAGTATATTTTATAATAACCGGACGGTATGTGCGTTTATTCAAGAAAAAAAGAAAGTACCCATCTATTGCATTTGCTGGTGATCTGTCCTGCTAGCACTTCAAAATTTAAAAAAGCAAACAAAATAAATGTGTCATATGAATCACAGAGTAGTCATCGCAGGAAGAATGGCAGAGATCTTGGCAGATCATAATCCATCGCTGAGTGTTAAAAATTAGTATAATATATTGTAACAATCGGTTTTTAGAAAAGAGAGTGCATCACACATAGTTAGGTTAAGTGTTTTATGAAAATTGTGCATGTGGATGTGTGTACAGGGTCACAATATAAGTGGCATTTTTACTGTGAGTCACAGCCTGAAAAGTTTGAAAAATACATATGAAGAGTATGAAGCAGCTGCAGACTGAAGTTCAAGAGAAAAAGAATAAGAGGGCTAGTTTCCAGAATGCAGTTTGGCAATTTGTAGCAGATTATTTATAAATTCATTGGAATTTGGGAGGCATTTTTCCTAAGGAAATAATAGTTTGTCACTATTGGATGTCTAGCTAAAACCACAAACTCTATTTATTTAACTCACAATATAGGTAATGTATAAATTATAACATGATATATGGTACAATGGGATATGATATGATTAATACAATGATGTGATGTAACATAATGAACATAATATAATGTAAATTAGCTATGCTAGTTATGATAGCCCTAAGCCAGCTCTTCCATTTTTCTCCCCATAGTCTCGCCCATTCACATGACTCCTGAGCAAACTGTTTTTTGTGTTTGTTTATTTAAAGTAGGTTTCACACCCAGTATAAAGCCCAATGCAGGGCTTGAACTCACAACCTTGAGATCAAGACCTGAGCTGAGATCAAGAGTTGGGCACTTAACCAACTGAGCCACCCAGGTGCCCCCTGAGCAAACTGTTTCAAAGTCTAAAGTTACAGGATTTCAGTCATGACATCATGCATATGCATTTCACAACACAAGTTAACATTTTATAATGATAATTTAATATTTTATGTTTTGTATTGCCACCTGATTTGGTATAACTGTTACCTGAACCTCTCTGCCAGTTACAACCCCTTACCCTTCCTTGCCTTCCCCTCCCCAAAAGGAAAAAGAGAAGTACTGAATGGGCTAAAATTATGACAGTTTTTAAACTGGGTGGTAGTAAGATCAAATAACACATTTTTTTCTAAAGTATAACATTTGTAATCCTATCCTTAAGATAATTCTCTATCGTTAAAATTGTCAGCGTCTCTGAATGATGAAAAAAAGAATAAAGAGTTAATATTCAACCGCCAAGCTCAATAAAAATCTGCAGAAGGGAAAGTCATCTTTCATGAGAGCCACAGAATAATAAATGGGCAGGTAATCCTCTGAGCTCACTTTGTCATATGTTACAACAATAAAGGAACAATATTCTAATGGTTATTTGATTTCAATACCATAAGAGTATTAACAATTCAATGTTGATTGTATATAGCTAGATTTATATCTATCCGCTAGATAAGTGTGTTCAGACAGGAAGAGAAAGGGGAAAAGCATGCACATTTATGAAATATTTTCAATGTGTTGGCACTATATTTGGTCTCTCATATGCATTATCTTATGGGATATAGTGATATAGTATTTTGTGATATTTTAATATTGCAAAATTTTTGTAATATGTTACCTATTACTATTCTCACACTATGGTTAAAGAAACTATGTTAGTTTCCTCGACTGCTGTAACAAATTACCACAAACTTGTTGGCTCGAAACAACGTAAATTTATCTCACAATTCCATACTTCAGAGGGTGAAGCGTGTCTCACTGGGCTACCACCAAGAGGTCGGCAGATCTGTGTTGTTCTCTGTGGTTCCTATGGAAGGATTCATTTCCTTATCATTCCATTTTCCAGAGACGACACCTTGAAGGTTGTATCCTCTGAGCTCTTAACCCCCTTCCTTCATCTTCAAAGTCAGCCACTTTGGGCCATTTTCTTTTCATGCTGCAGTTTCTTTGGGTATCTCTTGCAATTCAGTCTTCCAATTTTAGGGACCCTGGTGATTATATCGCGCTCACCCAGATAATCCAGGATAATCTATCTTAAAATCAGCCAGTTGGCAAGCTAAATTTCATCTGCAACCTTAATTCCCCTTGGCTGTGTAACCTAACATATTCACAGATTCCAGAAAATTGGATGTGGAAATCGGGAGTTGTTATTTTGCCCACCACAGAAACTGAGTTTCGAAAAGCTGAAATACTTTGCCCAAGGTCACAGAGGCAGAAGGAGAGTGGAGCTTGGATTCTGACTCAAATTCGCCTGACTTCAGCGCCCCTGCTGCTCTATTCAGCACCTTGCTGAACAGTTTATATGTCCAAAATGAAAAAAAAAAAAATCTCCACCGTTTGGGTCTATTCAAGAAATGTACCTCGAGCACCTGTTGTGTGCCAGGCACTGTGCTAATGCAAAATACATAAAGATGAATGAAGTACACTGTTCCTTTTGTAGAACTGAGAGTCTGACAAAGGAGATCCTACACTGTATTATTATAATGCAGTATATTATGCTGCATGCTATACTGAGATATGATACGTAGGACAAGAAGTTTGAATTTTTTACTCTAAGTGGGGAATAGGAACTAGGAAAAAAATTTAGGCTAAAGACAGGACATGAGAAGATTTGGAAATCCTGGAGAAAGAGAGACTGTTTGGAGAGGATGTTGTGATCATTTCAGTATAAGTGCTCTCAGGAAGGAATGCCAGGCATTCTACGAAAAGTCTACCCAAACTTTTTAAGGTTTGAGAACAGTTTGAATTTTTGGAGTCTCACATTCCTATAGAGAAAAATATAGTCTTCTCTAATCAGAAGGGAGTCCTTTTCATTCATTTATTTAGCAAATATTTATTTATTAATTTAGAGAGAAAGAAAGAGATCATGAGCGGTAGAGGGAGGTAGGAGCTTAAGCAGGCTGCACGCCAACCGCAGAGCCCAACATGAGGCCCTATCCCATGACCCTGACATCATGACCTGAGCCAAAATCAACAGTTGAACGCTCAGCCGAGTCACCCAGGTGCCCCAATTTAGCAAATATTTATTAAATAGTTAACTGTGTTTCAGGCTTTATGCTAGGTGAATAATCATTTGACGTTAGTGAACAAATAGATACTGACCTGTCGTCCTGGTTCCCACATTCTAGTAAGGCAGACAGGCAAAAAAGAAAAAAGAAAAAGAAAAATAAAGAAAGAAAACCAATAACAAAAAGTGTAGCTGTACGGAAGGAGATAAGGACTCCACAGGAAACAAGGACTGAGGCACAGAGTCATACAGGAGGCAGTCCCTAGGGTAAAACCAGGACTGATTGGGATTTACCCTGAGTGCCCCATTTTTGTTAAAATGTCACAATAGGGTATAGCCACACCTGTTGTACCCTATTTTAGTAGATGTTTCTAGGTTCCCTAAGTACCTCCCCTTGGTACTAGAGCCACGCCGGATTCTCCCACGGAACTCCCTGGCAGTCCTCACCAACCGGCCACCAAAGAATTGTGCTTGGACTGAGAGGAGCCTCCAGGATCCTGCTCCAGGTTCAAGACCTCGTCCATCCTTTCTGATTGTTAGGCGCTGTCTGCCACCTCTTGGTAGGTGTATTAACTGACACATAGACAGGAGAGGGAACTGTTGCTTGCTCTGGGTTTGTTCTACCAAAATGGACGCCTTTGAGGAAATGTGTTGATACGACAGTTATTTAGACTATCCTAGGGGTGCCTGGGTGGCTCAGTTCATTAAGGGTCTGCCTCTTGATTTCAGCTCAGGTCATGATCTCAGGGTAGGGAGATCGAGCTCCAAGTTGGGCTCTGCGCTGAGCGTGGAGCCTGGTTAAGATTCTCTTTGTCCTTTCCCTATGCATGTGCATATGTGCATGCACGTGTGCTCACGCTCGCTCTCAAAAAAAAAAAAAAAAAAAAGAATCTCCCAGAAATAAAATGTTAGAGGAAACAATGTAAAAGCAAACTTTATGGAAAAGTAATCAAAGGTCAAATTAGCTTTCTTTCCTGTTAGTATTTGAGAAGAAGAGTTCTAGCTGAGGAGGCACCCTTAATGACGACACACGGAAAAAGAGAAGGCAACCAAAAATTAGAAGGTAGAGAAAACTACACAAGCAGAAGAGAGCAGACAGAGAAAAGCAAGCACTGAATTTGAGCACATCCTGACTGAGGTATCAGAGAGATCTCCCGGCGGCACATAAAGCGGCCAGTTGTAAATGCGGGTTTGGAGCTGGAAATACGTTTGAGAGGCATCAGTACAAAAGTGGCACGCAATCCATGAAAATTAATGAGATTGTCTAGGAAGAAGCCGGAGAGAGAGAAAAAAAGATCTCGCGCTGAGCCCTGAGAAATGATATACTTGAGAGTTTGGGTAGAAGAGAAGGCGGCTCCTGAGGCTTTAGTAGAAGTTGAGAGAACAGAGTGCTCCAAAGAGGGGTCAACTGCCAGCCATTTCGGGAGTCAACACAGCCGAGAGTGGAGGTGTGTGGATGTGACAGTCACATGGTCTGAGCTCGAGCTTCTTCTCAGGGAGGAGCTACATGAACTTGGACACTCAACTTCTCTGTGCTCCGGTTTCCTCATTAGTAAAAGGGGACAATATGTTTAGAAAGTTAATATGGGCACGGCACCTAGAATTTGGCAGGCTACGTAGTAAGTGTTGCTAAATCGAACTACCGTTGTTCCACATTAAGTAAGGTGAGAATAGGTAAGTGTCCTTTGGATTTGGAAACAAGGGGATCCTTGGGACTCTTGATGTTAGTCACATTAGAGGCAAGGATGGAGTGGGCTCAAGTGTGGACGGGAAATGAGGAACAATGGGGCTTCCTTCTTCAAGATAAGGCTAAAGTGGGAGGGGCTAACAGTGATTTTCCCTCCTCCTTTCTCCTGAGCATCCACTGTGATATCTGAAGCGGGAGTGACCCATCTAGACCCTCATCTCAGGTGAGGGGGGTGGGGAAGTTGCCCACCTAGACTTCTGACCAGGATGTCTGCCTGGTCCCAATTCCCAAACTGGAGAACATCATCATCAACTGGAATGATGAATACAAAAGCTTGTTCTAGGTCACTTCACCCAATAGCTGAAATTCTCTAGGGGAAAGACAGTTCAAATTGGAAATGCAGAGAATAGCGAGGAAAGTATTAATTTGGGGTGATCTGGGGGAGGGGAAGTCTAGTAGGGTAGAGGAACGTGGTTAAGTCCAACAGCACTCTGAAGACACCAGGCTCCATGTGGCCCGAAAGGGAAATGAAAAGATGCCAAGAGCCCGCTCTGGCTCTCCCGATCAAGGTTGAGCAAGACCCCCCAGCCTTCTTCCTCTTGTCTTCACCTGCTCCTTCTCAGTTGGAAGAATAGGCAGCCAGTGGCTGTGAACGAATTCCAACTTACTAACTGGTACAGAAAAAGGCAGATCACAGGCCAAAGTGCACCCGGGGCCACTGCCTTTCTCTCGGGGCCTCTGCCTACATCATTTGGTTTCCAGGGCTTGAGGTGGTGATGGTCAAGGAGGGAGGACCTAGAACAGAGAAAGAAGGAACAGGTGTGGCCTTATTTACTAGTCCACTCATCGTTCTTTTGCTGCAGAGGGACAGAGCTGTCACCAAGATGTCCAAGGAGGCCCATAACTGGTTGAACCCAGAGCAACTCCCTTCCCAGAGCAGTTGGGTCCTGCATCAGTTTTTAAATGCACGGAAAAGCCTTATAGGCAAATGTATTCGTGTTCACAGTGTTACTTATTCTTAACCTTTTTTTTTTATTTTTGCAATTAAATGTTGAGGTTTAGGCTAAAAACTATTAATATAATGAAGGCTAATTCTTTTTACAATGCCTTTAGCATGTGATTTTTTTTCTTCACTCACAAAAAGGTTTTGCTTTATTGTGCAGGGGGAAAAAAAAAAAAAAAAAACAAAACCTACCCACAGCTGAGTCACCCTGAGTCAAAAGTGTTGTCTATCCTCATCACCTTATTAGGATACTTGACAATAATTCACAGATCTTTGGGGATGATCAGCAGGCTTTCCAATACTGCCCGGAATAGTGGTAAACACTGTATTTTTAAAAATAGCGTAACTGTTACATGGTTCCCTCAGGCAATTAGCCGGTGTTGCTTGCCCTACAATGCCCTGCTTCTATCCCCTGAGAATAAGCATTTGGTCTGTTCAGAATTATCATGTATTTCCTTCTTTCCTCTACGTAGGTCACTAGATTCGTTTGTGAACAGTGGGCATCAAACAACCATTAAAAAAAAAAAAAACCTATGTACAAAATGCAACCGTTAATATTTCTCAAGAGCACTGAGTTGTATTGAGTCATATTATGTGAAATTATAAAATACAATCAGAAAAGGGCACTTCACATGCCATCATAGTCATTTTGTAAAGTTCAGTTTGGTAATTCTGAGCCGCATTTAATTTTCTCTGAAAATTCCCACACGGCAGAAAGATATTGCTCTTTGTGGCTTTCAAGTCTATTTCAGAGAACTGTAAAACCACCACCTTTTGGAATTAGCACTTTTCCTATAAATAGACACTACATCACTTATACCAAATAAAGTCACATAGGCGTTTTCATTAATATGAATGCTAAAATAATAAGTGGTTTTCCTATATAACCATTCTGGGATTTATGAAAATTAGAATTCTGCATTATAGTTTGGTCTGAATCATTTGTAGTTCTTCATCTTCACTGATAGGGGGGGCTAGTAATTTCTGTATTAATTATAATATTTTAGCATGTTAAAATCTATATCTAGATGAAACAGATACTTCAAAGCTTCAAAACTGATGAAACTGCATACTTCTCTTTTAAGGGATAAAACCGTTTGCATTAATATGTGAAATATACTACTAAAACACCCCCTGCTGATTTCATAGGCTTTGCAGGGAGTTATGCATAATTTTCTGAAAATTAAAGGACTGAGGATCAGTATTTATGAGATCTCAAGAACTATTAAAAACTTGGAAGATTCTCCTAAAATGGAATTTTAAAAATTCAGCTCAACAATTATTTAACACACGCCAGAGGTAAAACAGCAGAGTAAACTCAGAAGATCAGAGTTTGAGATTCAGCCTCATGCTTACCCACACCATAATGGTGCTCATCTAATATCTTTGCAAACCTACAACGCAGAATTGAAATGAGAATTAAGTGAAATAACTTGGGAAACTGCCTTGTAAAATAATAGGATGTAACCTCAGAAATGCTGACTGCTGAAGGTAGCATGCTTAGGACAAGAATTCTCCTATTTAGATGTGAGGATAAATTCTCAGGAATCCACAAATTCTCCATGTAAATGTGTTTTCACTCCTTTTAATTTTGTTTGTGTTTTTATGTTGGTGTTAATCTTTTTTTTTAAAGTTCATGGAGCACATTCTAGATCATGGGAATATCCTCCTTGCAACTGCCATGCAATATACATATTCAAGATAGTATTAGTGCCAAGTAATTCAGCTTCATTTGTTTCCAAGCTAATGAAAACAGATACAAGTGGACTTTAATTTCTAGCTTCCGTTTTCCTTTTCCTCCAAGAGAAAGGCAAGGCACGTGGGCAACAATTCTGAGCAAAGATTTGGTGGTAATGTAGATCCAGAAAACCGATGAGAAAATCATTACATGGCACACCATAACCTTAGTAAGCTGAACTTTTAAGAGGATAAAATCTTGCCAGTCTGCATTAAGAGCAGTGATTTAACACCCTGATTTAACATCATTTGTACTGATCTTGTAGCTTTGCATATATTTATTGTAATTGTTTTAGTTAAATAACCATATGAAAACTGTAAACCTAAGCTTATACTCAGATTCATATTCCATTTATTTAAATAACATTATAGGGGCGCCTGGGTGGCTTAGGCGGTTAAGCGTCTGACTTCAGCTCAGGTCATGATCTCACAGTCCGTGAGTTCGAGCCCCACGCTGGGCTCTACTGACAGCTTGGCTATGCTGACACCCAGAGCCTGCTTTGGATTCTGTGTCTCCCTCTCTCTCTGCCCCTCCTCAGCTCATGCTCTGTCTCTCTCTGTCTCAAAAGTAAATAAACATTAAAAAAAAATTTTTTTAATAACATTATAAAATTAACATACATTAGTTAACTTAAAAATAATGTAATATTTGAGGGGTGTGGCCCATGAAATCAGAACTCAGAAAAGAAAACACTCTAGTTAAATCTTCTTTCTACACTTGGCTGTGTGATCCTGGGTAAGTCAAATGACTCCTTAACAATAAAATAAGGATAATAATTTCATTCACATAGGAACACTCTGAGGAGTAAATGAAACAATTAATGTAACCGTGAACGAATGTCTTCCCAGGTATGGTATGTTGTGGAAAATAAACACACTGAATCAAGAGTTTAGGCTTTCAAACTACATTTCTATGCTGCCTTGGGCAAACTGCCTTACCTCTTTGAGAGTCACCTCCAATTTTCTAAAGCTAGGAGGTATGTCAGATTATCTCACAGTTCTTTTTAATATTGCTGTAACAGAAGGTAGTTGTTTGGGTTTTCTATTGAGATTTCAATGGAAATTCCATTCATTTGATTTCACTCATATCATCTCCCCAGTTATTTGGTTTTCCATTAGCTTGATTTTCAGCTTACTTCTCTGAAAACTTAAAAAAAAAAAATGTTATGATTTAGTGTGGTCAATGCAGCAGTTTGCAAAACCAGGGTCAGAAAAGCTAAATTGTCTGATCTAGCAGAGAGATTTCAGTCTTTCTTTGCTTTGTTGTTTTTTCTGTTATAATAGAAAGACAAAACTCAGATTTGAGTCTGTACTTAGATGTAACCATTCAAGGCAAGTCAAATGATCTCTCTACCTTGACTACACTGCTTAAAAAGCAGGCTCTGGACACAGACTTGTGGATTCAAATCCTGATTCCACTACTTATTAGCTATGCAGCCTAGGAAAAAAAATTGCTGAACCTCTCTAAGCCTTTATCTTTTGTAACAATTAATGGGATAATAGTTGTAAAGCACCCAGCTGTGAAGCGTGGTATTTTTGGAAAACCTCAGGGAATGTTAGCTATTATTAGTATTGTCACGTTTATTTCCCTTCCTTTTCATCCTTACCTTTCCGGTTATGCAAGAGACTGCAAAACTTGGAGCATGGAGGGGTAATAAGAAAGCTCTGGGAAAGTAAACAAGGAGTGGCAACTGGTAGTCAATGCAGAGGACTAGAAAGAACCGCCACCATACATGTTCAGAAACTTAGACTGGATCTGGGTTCCACAATTTTCTAGCTTTGTGAATATCAATTAATTCATATCACCTAAGTTTTTGTTTCCTCCTCTCTGACCTGAGACTAGTAATGTAAGACTGTTAGCGAAAGGCTCAAAAACCGATATTCAATATACATGACTTCCTAAACTCTCAACAAGGCGGTTTTCTCCTTGACAGAATATGTTTAGAAGGGTCAGAAGAATTGGATTCTACTTCTAGCCTTCTCACTTTTGTACTGTGTTCAAAACCTTTAACCTTCTGGGTCGCCTTCATCTGCTACATCATTACAGTAGTAACGACCACCATGGATTGCGGGCTTACCGTATGCCATGCATTGCACTATGTTCCGAATCTGCACACAGGGCAACTTTCTCATTTAGTGCTTGCAATTTTAAGGCAGATATATCCATTTCACAGATGAAAAAACCTAAGGCTGAGAGATGTTAGAAACCTGCCATCCGGCACCTGCAGTGCTAAGGTTCTAAAATCACCCACCATAAAAGAGAATTGTTAGCCACCAATAGCTTTGCCTCTAATCACTGGCTTTCCCACAATTACCCACAGAGGGGAAAGTAGGCACGTCTACCCTCCGGAATTCACCACGGCGTGTGCGGCGCTCCACCCATCCTCAGATCCGCGCCTGCGCTTTCCAGTCCAGGCCCCGCCTCGCCCCGCCTCCGCGGGCCGCTCTGGCCACCTCCCACCCGGGAGAGGCCCCGCCCGCCGAGGGAAAACAGCGCACACCCAGCCTGCACCGCGCTTAGCTAGACGCGGAGCAGGAGCTCTGGGTGCACCCGGATTTCCTGTCTGCCCTCTTCGCTTCCGGCGAGGCACATCCGACCAATGAGGTGGGCTGGGAGGCGGGCTCGGAGGCGCGCCTTGACGCTCCCAGACTCCCGCCACCTCCCTCTCCCCTCCCCGACGATTTAAGAACAGCGTGAAAAAACTAGCCCAGTGGCTTGGGTGGTTTCGCGGGGCCTTATGGCTGCTTCTGGGACGCTGAGCACTTTCCGCCTTCCGCCGTTGCCCACGATTCGAGAAATCATTAAGTTGTTCAGGCTGCAAGCGGTGAAGCAGCTATCCCAGAATTTTCTCCTGGACTTGAGGCTGACAGGTGGCTGTCTTCTCAGTGCTCCCCGGCTGCCTACCCCGCATCCCTGGGGACACGGGCCGGGGGTCTGCGGGCGGGTATCTGGGGTCAGGCAGTGTGCAGCGGACCTTAGGTCAGGTCCTTCTACCGCTCTGTGCTAAAGAACTCCGGAGCCCCGCCCAGGAGACGCGTGGAATGCGTTGTTTGCTCGCGGAATGGCGTGTTCGGGGGTTTGCCGTGGGCCAGGGGAAGCAGGTGGTACAGACGCCGAGCAAACCCTGGGGGAGGCAGGGGTCGCGTATCGTGTTAGGCGGTTGTGGAAATGCGAGTCTTGCTGCATTAACACTAGGTTTGATTTTCATGCAGTCCGAAGTTAGAATTTCAATTAGTGCGGGGAGTTCTTCGAGAACACGTCGGAAAGTGGGTCGCTCATGGGATTACTTACTTAAACGCTTACTTGTTGAATGCAAAACCCGCGGGGCGCAAATATTCAGTAAAATACACGTCAAACAGACGACTTTGTGCTAGTGCTGGAGGTGCAGTTTGGGAGTGAACAAGGCAACGTCTTTCCGCAAGGGGCTTACGTTTTTTAGTAGGTTTACATTGTTCCCGTCCCTGATTTTAAGTCGCTTTCTGTGAGGTAAAATTCACGTGCCATCGAATGAACTAGTTTGAAGTGCAGAGTCTGGTGACAAACGTATGCATGCGTTTTAACCACCGCTCCTGTGTCTTAGTGATACTTCTAGAAGGTGAGGTTGCAAGACTAACCTGTCTTACAAATGTGTCCACTAATTCACTGTTGCTCACAGTAGAGTATTTGAGATACTGATACTCCATTTGGCCCCCTTTAGGAGCTAAAAAGATCAACGAATCATACCCAAGAAGTTCATTTTCAATTAAAGGAAGTGGAGTTTACAAAGCACAATAATGGGATGTGGAGTCTGTATTCTGCCAGTAGAAACTAAGCTTCAGGTTCTCCTCTGTTAATTGGAGGAGGGCCCCTCCTTCCAGAGCGTTAAAGGGTTATCTGCTTCTAAAATTCTTTAGTCCTAGAAATGACCAGAGCCAGCATTGCCAGTTGTTAGTCACATATGATAGACATAAAGCACCATTCTCAAGGCTGAAAATAGAGATCTTTGTATGTATGTTTTTAAATGTTTGAGAGAGCATGAGCAGGGAAGAGGGAGAGAGAGAATCCCAAGCAGGCTCCGTGCTCAGCCCTGAGCCAGACTCAGGGCTCCCCATCCCACGACTATGAGATCATGACCTGAGCCAAAATCAAGAGTACGAAACTTAACCAACCAAGCCACCCAGGTGCCCTGATCTTATATTTTTAATATAAAAAAAAATTTATTCATTTATAGTATCTCATGTGAGGCTTTGTTCTCCCCGGGGATAAATTCTGGAATCTAGGTACTATTCCTTCTTCTCTGGGAACCAGAGTAAGAGATTAAAGTACCTGTCTGCGGTGGGAAGCTCTGGTGGGAGCGCATGCTTGGTGAACTGACAGTGCCTCTTTGATATTCATTTGTATTTGTGCCTGAAAAGTTTGAGGGCAGAGCCCCTGACCTGCCTACCATCTTAGTTCTCCATTAAAAAAAAAATGAGAATAGGGGCGCCTGGGTGGCTCAGTCGGTTAAGCGTCCGACTTCAGCTCAGGTCACGATCTCGAGGTCCGTGAGTTCGAGCCGCACGTCGGGCTCTGGGCTGATGGCTCGGAGCCTGGAGCCTGCTTCCGATTCTGTGTCTCCCTCTCTCTCTGCCCCTCCCCCGTTCATGCTCTGTCTCTCTCTGTCTCAAAAATAAATAAAAAACATTTAAAAATTTAAAAAAAAATGAGAATATTGAATTCATTACGCCTTTTCCTTCTGAAAGGGATAATAATCATCCCTGTACCCTCTGAAGGGCATTGGTCTGTAATGGAGGAAGGATTGCTTTAGAATTTACACCTGAGCTGGAGTCCCTTCTCTCCCATTTGCTTTCTAAATGACCTTGCCCAAATGAAACAAATGAAAAGTTAAATTGGGATAGTAGTTCTTAATGTGTTGGAAGGATTGTTGAGATGCGTGGGAGAAAGCTTGTAAACCACCTAAAACAAATGGTTGGGGACGTGTACTAATTCCCTCCCAGCCAGTCAGAAGGCAAACAATTTTTGGATGGTTGAAAGACTATTACTGCGTTTAAGCCTACAAAAATGGTACTATACAATCCCAGCGAACACTGCAGAGAAGTGCTGGTGTGTTTTCAGTGGCTAAGTTCCCACTATCCCAGGAGCCCCAGTTACTTGAATTTTATTATCTCCGTCAGTAAGACCAGCCCATTGTATGTTATTCCAGAAGTGATGATGGATTGCCACAATCCTTTTCATGATTTCTTAATGTCTGCTTACTTAAAGAGGCTGATTAATTCAAAACATTAACTTTTCCATATCAATTTGCATATTTGCAAAGTTTAAAAAACTTCCAGGTATAAGTTTAGCTTTTTCCAGAAAAGTGACCAAGAATCTGTAAATTTCTGCTAATCCTATGATCTAGGAACTTGTTGCTGTGGCCATGTTGACCAGCTATATATGTCTGTAGGTAAAAAGGAGACTGCCATTACTTTTTGCTTTTGAATTTATAACTGGGAGCAGTAGAAATTCTGAATGTGAAACTGGTCTTATTCGAATATTCAGTACCTGGCAAGTGTAGAGAGATGGTTTAGCTGGTCAGTTGTTAGGAATTGATTGGTTTGGCAGAGGAATGGATAGAAAATACAGTGTTAACTACATTTAAGTTAGGAAGTTTTGTCATGATAATCCCGCTTTTCCTAAGGGACTGATACAATTCAGCTATAATGTGGTAGAATATTGGATGGCCACTACATGTTTATCGGTTTAGGCTAAGAGTTAAATAACTAGATAAATATGGTGTAAAGGATTAGTTAAGTCATGGTTGATAAGAATTTGTGGAGATTATTTTTTTGTTAACTTCTATACATTGAAATTTGTCCAGATAATTAAAACTTTTTTTTTTTTCTCTCCTAGATAAAATTGTAAGGAAAGCTGGCGATCTGACAAATGCTTATGTTTATGAAGTGGGCCCTGGGCCAGGGGGAATCACAAGATCCATTCTCAATGCCAATGTTACTGAACTTCTGGTGGTTGAAAAGGATAGTCGATTTATTCCTGGATTACAGGTGAGAGACTTAAAATGCCTTTTCTAGGAGGTAAAAACCCAATTTAAATCTTCAGTCCATGATTCTTTAACCTCAGGGTATCCATAGATTGTGTAGGTTGCTCCTCAAACTGCAGATCTCCAGATCCTTTTCCAGAGATTCTGATTCTGTGGTCTGGAGAAGTCTAGGAATTGCATTTCTAACAAGCATCCCCACATGGTCTGTTGACCACTATTGGAATAAACCTGCTTTATGTATTAATGTTAACCTAGTTTTGTGTGATGTGTTTTTTTAATCTAATAGCCATGTATGTTCTGGCCCATTCCTTCAAAACTAAGGAAAATAATTAATGCCAATAATGACCCCGCTATTGGCATGACTTCTGAGAACTTCATCTAGATTCAGAAAATCCTTTCTGTAAGCAAAAGATGGAGAAAACCGAGGTTTCTTTTAAGAGAGACTAATTGTCAAGCTTAGGCATTTGTTAAGAATTTCTTAGGCGAAGAAGTGAAGTTGTACCACTGTACACGTAGATTTAAGATGAGGTTTGAATGAAATGAGACACTAAGTGCTGTTATATGAGAAATATTTGAAGGAGCTGGGCGTGTTTCCAAGGAGAGCATCTTTGAGTGAGGGGATTCAGAGCTGCCTGTGAAAGGTGGCAGTGAAGAAGATCGCTTATTTTGATTTCTAGAAAAAAACAATCCTACAAATAGGTAAGAATTGAGGGAGGCAGATGTGGATTTAAAATAAGGTGGGACTTACATTTTTTTAAGTGGTAGCAAACAGTGGAACCCATTGTATCAGGGATATTGTAAAGGGAATTCTTCACAGGGGGCACTTAATGGCTTAAGGAACTTTGATTCCTCTGTAATTCTAAAAGTTTAGAAGAGCCCTTAGCCTTTGGCTTAGATAAGCAGCAATTTATTGAGTGTAACCGAAAAATAAAGTTATCTGCGTTATTACTATCATACAAGAGACAAATTGGTTTACAATTGGTACGTCCTAATGCTTGTGTATGCAACAATTGAAAAATGTTTAATTTCTGCCAGAATAGTTTGAGGAAATTTGTTTGAAAATCTAGGGCTTTGTGTGCATGCAATGGGTTTGTTTTGTTTTTTTTAAAGGAGTTTTTATTTATCAGATTTTATTTGGCTACATCTAGTTTTTTCTTTAAAAAGTTATATAAAATTTAATTTTATCTAATTTTTACACTATTGACAGAATTGGTTTTAGATTTATAACTTTATTTTGGGATTGCCATACGGTGCATATTCCTTGATCAAATATGGAATTTAATACTGATTTTTTGCTTTGAATTAGTTTCTTTCAAGAACTGTCTGCATCTCAGAAGTGAAAGTGGGAATATTTTATTTTCAGTGAGATCATGAGATAATAATAAGAAGCTGAAGCACACTATGTCATTCCCTTCAGGTTTTTTCTTTTTTCTTTTTAAGTTTTATTTATTTATTTTGACAGAGAGAGAGAGAGAGAGAGGAGAGAGAAAGCATGAGCAGGAGAGGGGCAGAGAGAGGGAGAGAGAGAATCCCAAGCAGGGTCTCGGCTGTCAGTGTGGAGCCTGACGTGGGGCTTGAACTCACAAACTGAGCACATGACCTGAGCTGAAATGAAGAGTCGGTAGCCACCCAGGCGCCCCTCAATTTTTTTCATCTAGCCCTTTCTGGACATGAGAATACTCTTCTGACTTTATTGCCCTTGAAGAGACTTCCTAACCCTCAGTCTTCCCAACTGTTATGTGCAATTCTTTCTCATAAGGCAAGGGGGTGAATCAAATTTCTGTTCATCCCCACCTTAATTTACATGCTGTCCTCTCTGATCCCAACAAAAGATGTGTGAAGAGGGGCTGTTTAAAAGACAACTACAGGGGCGCCTGGGTGGCGCAGTCGGTTAAGCGTCCGACTTCAGCCAGGTCACGATCTCGCGGTCCTGTGAGTTCGAGCCCCGTGTCAGGCTTTGGGCTGATGGCTCGGAGCCTGGAGCCTGTTTCCGATTCTGTGTCTCCCTCTCTCTCTGCCCCTCCCCTGTTCATGCTCTGTCTCTCTCTGTCCCAAAAGTAAATAAATGTTGAAAAAAAAAAAATTTAAAAGACAACTACACCCTTCTCTTTTCAAATGCCTGCCCCAGCCCCTGCACTCCTAACCCCTGCCTTGTTTTATTTATCTTGTTGGATTGATCATCATCGGATACATTTTCTGTATGTTCTTATTTATTGTCTACCTCCCCCCCACCCCCGCCTGGAATGTACCGCAAAGAGCATAGAGATTTTTGTGTGTTCTCTTCCATGCTGTATCTCTACCACGTGCAACAGTGCCTGGAGTACAGCAGGTGTTCAATAATATCTTAAATGGGAAAATAAAAGGTTGACTTTATGTGTCTATCTAATCAGCCAACTAAATGTGTCATTTTTAAAATTTTTTATTTATTTTGAGAGAGAGGGCGCGCGTGCGTGTTCCCATGAACGGGGGAGGGGCAGAGAGAATCTGAAGCAGGCACTGCATTGTCTGCGCAGAGCCGGACCCAGGGCTCATCTCACGATGGTGAGATCGTTGAATCGCGAGAATGAATAATTGTGTGGCATTGGTCATTTAAGAAGTTTTGTGACCTTTTTTTCTGAATACAAAGATTTGTTTTAAGGTAAATTACTCTGCAAGAAATGTGTATTTGTCTTCTTACATGTTTCTGTAGCAGAAGCAAAATTAATTCTTAGTGTCTTATATGCAGGAAAAGAATTTGCCTTAAAAAGAAATGTTGGGTGCTAAAATATCACATAGATTTCTTTTTCCTGTAAAGAAGGTTTCAATATGTAAAACCACTTTCATTTAGAGGTACTAAATTAATCATGAGAATGAATAAAGGCAGAAGGTGTGATCTATTTAAAGGATTCCATTTTAGTGGTTTCTGAGCTAATAGAATTACTTTTTAAAGAAATTGTAATAATTTATAAAATGTCTTCTAGCTGAAAGTATGTCATTTGTGTCTTGATCCAATTCTTATAATATCATCTTAGGATCTTATAAGGCATCTTATATCTCACTATATAAGGCATCTTACGTATAAGGCAACTTATATCTTAATATATGAGGCATCTTAGGATCTTACTAAATACAGTAGTATGTTACTAACACAGTTACTAACACAGTACTAACATACAGGTTTCACCGTCAGCATGTTGTAAGGTAAAAAACATGTCTGATATGTGGAAGTACTATAATATAGCTTTGTGTTTAAAGAACACAGACTGCAGCATCAGATTGTGTGGGTTTGACTTCAGGCTCTACCGTTTACTGGGTGTGTGACTTTGGGCAGGTAACTATGTCTCAAGGCCTCAGTTTGCTTGTAGGATAGTAATGAGGATTAAATGAATGCCTCATACTTAGTTAACCATGCAATGTATTTTCGATATAAGTAATCAATTAAATTATTATCCCTGTGCCTTGGGCATTTCTATTAATTAAAGATTGATCATGAGACTGCTAATCTGGAAAGAGGTAGAGGAGAAAGGTTATTCCTTTGGATCACTGGAAAGTAAATCCCTAGTGCTGTGGGAATGTTGGAGCTTTGTCCCACCTCCTTGAACCAGCATTGGACATTCAGGGTTTCTTTCTCTTAATATTGTAGCATTCTCTTGTGATTGTGCATTGGGGGGGGGGGGGAGGGTGAGGTCTTTATTATTTTTTAGTTATTTATTGTTACATTTCTGTGGCTCAGCCAATTGTCTCTGCTTTGGAGGGGAGTGAGATTTTTTTAATACCTCAAAGAACTTGAAATCTTCCCCCATTTCTGAATTGGAGATAACGTCACAAATAACATGTTCTCCTTGAAGTAAATAATCTGGGTTCTTCATTTTTTGTTTTAAGGATTTTGTATATTAATAACAATATGGAGGGTTTACTGCACTAAATACTTTGTTTTACAGCTTTATTGAGTTATTAATGTTCAGTAAACTGCACATGTTGTTAAAAGTGTACAGATTACTGAGTTTTGACAAATACATAATCTCATGAAACCATTACCACAATCAAGAAAATGAACACTCATCACCTTCAAGATTCCTCATTTTCCTTTATAATCCAGCCCTCCCTCTTCCCTTTCCCTGTCTTAGGGCAACCACTGATCTGCTTTGTCAATATAGGGAATTTCCATTTTTCAAAATGTTATATAAATGAAATCATACAGTATGTGGTTTTTTGGTTTTTTTGTTTTTTTTTTTTTTTTGGTCTGATGTCTTTTACTGAGCATGAGTATTTTGAGATTAATCCATGTTGCAGTATTTATCAATAGTTTTTTTTTTATTGCTGACTAGTTAGTACTCTACTGTATGGATATACCAAATTTATAAATCCATTCACCAGTTGGTGGACTTGGAGTTGTTTTTATTTTTTGGCAATTACATATAAAGCAATCATCAGCATTCACATGCAAGTCTTTGTGTGAGTACATACTTTGATTTCTCTTGAGTAAAGAGCTAGAGGTGGGATGTCTGAGCCTTATGGCAGGTGTATGTTGAACTTCTTGTGAAACTACCAAACTGTTTTACAAAGTGGCTGTACCATTTGTCATTCCCACCAGCTGTGCGTGAGAGTTCCCTTGGCTTCACATGCTTCTCACACTTGGTGTGGTCAGTCTTTTTAATTTGTAACCATCCAAGCGAGTGTATAACAGTATCTTAGTGTCTTAACGTAGCTTTTATTTGCATTTTCCTAATCAGTAATTTTGGGCATATTTTCGTGTGTTTATTTGCCATCTGTATATCTTTTTGGGGAATCGTGCAAATATTTTGAGCATTTTTTGTTTTGTCTTCATATTATTGCATTGTAAGAGGTCTTTATATAGTTTAGATACAAGTTCTTTGTCAGCTACGTGTTTTGTAATGCTTTCTCCTCAGCTGTGACTTACCTTTTCATTTTCTTAGACATTTAACAGTGTCTTTCAAAGAGTAAAATTTAGTTTTAATAAAGTAAAGTTTATCAGTCGTTTTTCCTTTTGAATTTGATGCTTTTTGCATCTTATGTTAAAGATAATGGCCAAAACAAGAACTAAGAATTTCCATGTTTTCTTTTAGATGTCTTAAAGTTTTAGATTTTGCACATAGGCTTATGATACATTTTGAGTTACCTTTTGTATGTAGTGTGAGGTGGGAGTAGAAGTTCATTTTTTTGCGTCGTTTATTGAAAATTGTATCTTTTTCTTACTGAATTGGCTTGTTAATATTGTCGAAACTCAGCTGGTCTTATGTACACTGGTCTGTTCCTGGACTTCCAGCTCTTTTCTCTTGTTCTAGATCTCTCTTTTCATGGATACCAACCTGTATTGATTATTGTAGTTCTATTGTAAGACTCGAGAGCAGGTAATTTGAGTCTTCCAACCTTGCCTTTTCCAAAATTGTTCTTGCTATTCTATGTTCTTTGCATTTCCATATAGTTTTAACATTAAATCATCAATTTCCTTTTTTTTTTTTTTTTTTTTTTTAAGCCTGATTAAAACTCTAGATCACTTTTAGGAGAACTGGCATCTTAATGATCAGGCTTCTAATCTTTAAACATGGTATATTTCCCCATTTATTTAGATCTTCTTTAATTTCTGCCAGCAGTGTTTTACAGTTCTGCGTATTCAAGTCTTACACATCTTTTGTCAAATTTATCCCTAACTATGTCCTGTTTTTTGATGCTATTATACTTGGTATTGGTTTTTAATTTCAATTTCCATTTGTTTGTTGCTACTATGTAGAAATATCATTTGTTTTGGGAGTGGACTTTGTATCCTCCAGCCTTGCTGTGCTCACTTATTAGTGGCTATTTTGTAGATTTCTTAGGATTTTCTGCATGTATTATCATTTCACCTATAATAAAAACCATTTTACCTCCTCCACTTCAGTCTGTTTGCTTCTGTTTCTTTTTCTCTTGGCTAGAATCTCCAGTACAGTTAAACATCCTTGCCCATTCCTGATCTGAGGGAAAGCATTCAGACTTCCACCAGCAAGTATGATGTCAGTTGTAGGGTTTTCCTAGATCTCCTTTTTCAGCCTGAGGAAGGTCCTTTCTGTTCTAGCTACCTGAGAGGTTGTGGTGTTTGTTTGTTTTTTTAATATATATATTTTTTAAATAATGTATTTGCAAAAATACTTTTTCTGAGTTTATTGAGATAATCATATGGCTTTTTTTGTTTTTTGTTTGTTAATATATATGTGAATTATATTGATCTTTTTTTTTTTTTTTCTAATGGTAAGCCAACCATCCATTGAATCTGTGGTGATAAAGTCTCTCTCATTCCGGATATTGGTATTTTGTCTCCCTACATATTGGTCAACTTTATTGATCTTCTGAAAAAACAACAACAACAAAAAAGCTTTTGATATGATTTTTCTGTCTTGTGTTCTGTTTTCTATTTCACTGATTTCTGCTCTGAAATCTTTATGTTCTTCCTTCTGTTTCCTTGAGGTTTAATTTGTTCTTTTTATATTTTTTTAAGGTGGAAGCTGAGGTTTTCTCTTTGAAGCCTTTCTTATTTTCTTATAGATGTTAAGTGCTATAATTTTCCTCTCAATACAACCTGAGTAGAATCCTACAAATTTTGAGGTGTTGTGTTTTCATTTTCATTTATTCAAAATACTGATTTACTTAAAAAAAATTTTTTTTAGAGATTTTATACCTAAAGAAAGATTTCTAAAAGAAGTTGAGAATTTCCAGATAAACCTTCAATTCCAGTTTCCCTTTTAATTTCTTAATTTGACTTCTTAGAGTATTTAGAAATGTATCATTTAGCTTGTTTTTCAGATCTCTTTCTGTTACTGATTTTTAACTTAATTCCATTGTGATAAGAAAACTTACTTTGCATGACTTAAAATCATTTTAAATTAATTTATACTTGTTTAATGGTGTAACACATGATCTTTGGTAAATGTTCCTTCTGCTGTAAAGGACATACATTCTTCTATTGGATGCTATGGAAATTTCAGTAAGGTCAAGTTGGAGTTACTCAAGCCTTTTGTATTCTTAGCAATTTCCTACTTGTTCTGTTGTTAAGAGAGGGGTATTGAAATCTCTTAAGTGCTTGGGGCGCCTGGGTGGCGCAGTCGGTTAAGCGTCCGACTTCAGCCAGGTCACGATCTCGCGGTCCGTGAGTTCGAGCCCCACGTCGGGCTCTGGGCTGATGGCTCAGAGCCTGGAGCCTGTTTCCGATTCTGTGTCTCCCTCTCTCTCTGCCCCTCCCCCGTTCATGCTCTGTCTCTCTCTGTCCCAAAAATAAATAAACGTTGAAAAAAAAAAATTAAAAAAAAAAAAGAAATCTCTTAAGTGCAGATTTGTTGGTCTGTCCTTGCAGTTCTCTCCGTTTTGCTCTCATCTATTTTGAAACACTGTTATTAGGTGCCTAAACATTTAGGATTGTTAGGTCTTCATGACACATTGGCTCCTTTATCATTATGAAATGATCATCATGATCCTTGGTGATATTCTTTCCTCTAAAATCTACTTTGATAATAACATAACCATGCCAGCTTTCTTTTGATTAATGTCAGTTTCGTCCTTTCCTGTATGTCTTCATATTTAAAGTCGATTTCTTATCGACAGCATATAATTGGGTCTTGCTTTTTTTCTCACCAATCTGACCACATCTGTTTGTGTACTAGTTTTCTATTGTTGCTGTAACAAATTCCCACAAACACAACAGCTTAAAATGACACACACTTACTCTGTTACAGTTCTGGGGATAAGAAGTCTGAAATGAAGGTCAGTAGGGCCGTGTTCCTTTTCTGGAGGCTTCAGGGAAGAATTGTTTTTTTGCCTTTTCCAGCTTCTGGAGGCCACCTGCATTCATTAGCTCATGGACCTCTCACTTCCACATCTATCATTGACTTTGATCCTTCTGACTCACTCTTTTAAAGGCTTTTGTGATTGATTATTTTGGGTCCACCCAGATGATCTAGGATAATATCCCCATTCTGAGATCTGTAATCACATCTGCAAAGTCCTTTTACCATATAAAGTAACATAGTCACAGGGATTAGGATGTGGGCATTTTGTGGGGCCAGTATTGGGCCTACTGCAATTTTTATCTATAACTCTTTGTTTTGTTATTTTTAGTAGTTTATTGAAGGTATATAGTATACATCTTTAACATATCCCAGTTCACCTTCAAGTAATAAAATACCACTTCATGTGTAGCATACAAATCTTAGAATAATGTGTTTCTCCCTGTCAGGCCTTTGTACTTTTGGCGTCCTGTGTTTTGCTTCTCCGTGCTGTAAACGTCACAGTACAATGTTATTTTTGTTCTAACAGTCAATGCTATATTAAAGAGGTTTCAATACAGTAGACTTCTGTACAATGTGGGGGTTAGGGGCACTGACCTCTGCACAGTTGAAAATCCACGTATTACTTTGTACTCTCCAGAAATTTAACTAAAGCCTACTATTAACCAGAAGCCTTACCAATAACATAAACGATCACTTAACACATTCTTTGTATGTTACATGTGTTATGTGCTGTTTATTACAGTAAAATAATCTAGAGAGAAGAAAATCATATCATATTCCTATTATCCTAATCATATTAAGAAAATCATAAGAGAAAATACATTTATAGTACTGTAAGAAACCCGCATATACATGGACCAGTGCAGTTCAGACCCTGTTGTTAAAGGGTCAACTATAATAAGAAGAATTGTTACATATTTACCCATATGGTTACTGTTTTCAGTGCTCCTCATCCGTATGTCCACTTAGTATTATTATCTGTCTACCTGAAAGACTTTCTTCAGCATTTTTTGTAAGTTTTGTGGAACTTTCAGTGTTTGTATGTCTGAAGAAGTATTTTATTTTGCCTTTGTTGTTGAAAAACATACTGGCAATTGTTTTCTTTTAGTACTCTAAAAACGTGGCTCCACGGTCTTCTCACTTGCATTGTTTCTGACCAGAAATCTGTTGTCATTCTTATCTTTGCTCCTCTGCCTTTTTTCCATGGTTGCTTTTAAGATTTCTCACTGGTTTTGAACAGTTTCATCATGGTGCACCTTAGTGTCCTTTTCTTCGTGTTTCTTTTGTGTGAGAGTCCTTGAGATTCTTGGATCTGCAGGATTTCCTGCTTTCCTGCTGTCCAGTGTCTCAAAACTGTAGTTTCGTCTATTTTTTATCTGTTTAAGCCAGAAGAGACTATCTGGTCTTCTGTTCTCCATCTTAGCCAGAGTAAGAAGCTCTAGGATTCTTCTTAATCATTGTGTGTTTATTTTGTGGAACTTTGGAGATAGGAAGTCATGATTATTGTTAGTATTGCCTCTGGGTTTTATAATAGGTAAACAGTGATTGTTTCTACCTGATAGGTAGGATGGAAAGTTCACAGAATTGAGAAACAAATTGGCTGATGTCAGATCTCAGATAAGGCACTTAGTAGCTTTTGATCTTGAGCTTGCTGTTGCGAACCTGTTTTAGCTTCAGCTTTCTCATCTGCAGCATGAGGATAATAGTTATTGTTTGTGATCATTACAAGGATGGTAAGAAATTTATGTAAAGAGATGGGCATATAGAGCCTAGCATATTGCCAGTAGCCAGTAAGTGGTTGCTATTATAATTATTCCCCTTCTCTGCCATCTTATAAAGGGATCTGTAGTTTAGTCATCCTGGCAAAAAGAGCTGTTTTTCATCAGAGACCGTAAAATTTTAAATTCTTTCATCTCTAGCAAATTTTACAAAAGGGAAGATGGCCTGACTTTCTGTCGTGGCATGATTACATACTTCACACATGTAATTTATCTTTAAGATATGGCTACAGCCATAGTTAATCAAAACTCAACAAATAAGTAAAAGGTGGCTTACAACCAAAGTGACTTCCTAGTCCACTACACACTAGAAGTAGATCAGTGCTAGAAGCAGACCCACTGACAAGAGCAAGAAGTGACAGTTATCACTGTGGCAGAAAAGCTATAAAAAGCAAACACAAAACTGAAAAAAAGCGCAGTAGTAAGGGATCATAACCACTGACGCCATTACTCTACAGGCAGCAATGACCCCTAGTCAAGAAAAGGGTGAAATTGGGTTCATTGTTCTTGGCTTAAGGAAGAGAATTTTGTGATATTGTATAGCAAGATTTCCCTCTGTAACTTTTTCTGTTTATTTTTCACAAATTTTTTTTTATTGAAGTATAATTAACACAGTGTTGTGCTAGTTTCAAGTGTACAGTACAATGATCAACAGTTCGTTATGTTACCACGCTCCTCAAGATAAGTTTACTCTTAATCCTCCTTGTCTGTTTCACCCATTCCCCTACCCAACTCCCCTCTGGAACCGCTAGTTATTTCTCTGTATTCAAGAATTTTTCTGTTTGCCTCTTTTCTATTTGTTTTGTTTCTTAAATTCCAGAAACGAGGGAAATCATACGGTATTTGTTTTTCTTTGACTTATTTTACTTAACACTCTATCGTCTGGGTCCATCTGTGTTGCTGCGGATGGCAAGATTTCATTCTTTTTGATGCCTCAATAATACTCAGTCGTATATATATACACCACATCTTCTTTATCCATTCATCTGTCCATGGACACGGGTTGCTTTCATATCTTGGCTATCGTAAATAATGCTGCAGAAAACATAGGGGTGCATATGTCTTTTCAAAATACTGTTTTAGTTTTTGGGGGGTGAATACCCAGTAGTGGAATTACTGCATCATATAGAAATTGTATTTTTAAGTTTTTGAGAAACCTCCATACTGTTTTCCACAGTGGCCGTGCCAATTTGCATTCCCACCAACAGTGAACAAGGATTTCCTTTTTCTCCACCATGCCATCATTTGTTATTTCTTGTGGTTTTTATTTTAGCCATTCTGATGGGTATAAAGTGATATCTCATTGTGGTTTTGATTTGCATTTCTCTGATTAGTGATGTTGAGCATCTTTTTATGTGTCTGTTGGCCATCTGTATCTTGTCTGTGGAAAAAGACATTTTTCCAATTTTTCAATAGAATTGTTTTTTGTGTGTTGAGTTGTAGAAGTTCTTTATATATTTTGGATATTAACCCCATATCAGATCTATCATTTGCAAATATCTTCTCCCATTCAGTAGGTTGCCTTTGTGTTTTGTTGATGGTTTCTTTCACTGTGAGAAAACTTTTTATTTTGGTTAGTCCCAGTAGTTTAATTTTGCTTTGGCTTCCCTTGCCTGAGGAGATGTATCTGGAATTTTTTTTTTTTTTTTTTTTTTAAATGGCCAATGTCAAAAGAATTACTGCCTGTGTTTTCTTCTAGTAGTTTTGTGATTTCAGGTCTCACATTTAGGTCTTTAATCCATTTTATTTTTGTGTATGGTGTAAAAAAGTGGTCAAGTTTTATTCTTTTGCATGTAGCTGTCCAGTTTTCCCAGCACATTTGTTGAGGAGACCATGTTTTTTTCCCACTGTATCCCTGCCCCTTTGTCAAAGGTTAATTGACCTTTCAAACTTGGTTTCATTTCTGGGCTCTCAGTTCTGCCCCATTGATCCATGTGTCTTGTTTTTTGTTTTTTGTTTTTTTTGCCAGTACTGTACTGTTTTGGTTACTGTAGCTTTTTAGTATATCTTGATATCTGTGGTTGTGATACCTCCAGGTTTGTTCTTTTTCAAGATTGCTTTGGCTATTTGGGGTCTTTTTGGTTCCATACAAATTTTAGGGTAATATGTACTAGTTCTGTGAAAATGTTCATATTTTGATAGGGGTGCGTTGAATCTGTAGGTTGCTTTAAGTAGTGTGAACATTTTAACCATGTTGTCTCTTCCAATGCAGGAGTATGGAATATCTTTCCATTTGTGTCATCTTTAATGTTTTTCATCGGGGTTACATAGTTTTTGGAGTATGGGTCTTTTGTTTCTTTGGTTAAGTTTATTCCTAGGAATTTTGTTATTTTTGGTACAGTTGTAAATGGGATTGTTTCCTTAACTTTTCTTTCTGCTACTTCATTATTATTCATCAGAAAATCATTCACCATGATCAAGTGGGATTTATTCTAGGAATGCAAGAGTAGTCCAATATTTATAAATCAATCAATGTGATACATCACATTAATAGAAAGAATAAAAACCATATGATCATTTCAATAGATGCAGAAAAAGCATTTGACAAAGTACAATGTCCATTCATGATAAAAACTCAACACAGTAGATTTAGAGGGAACATATCTCAACATCATAAAGGCCATATTATGAAAAATCCATAGCCAATGATGTACTAAATTGTGAAAAACCCACAGCTTTTCCTCTGAGATCTGGAACAAGACAAGGATGTCCATTGTCTCCATTTTTATTCAACATAATGCTGGAAATCTTAGCCATAGCAATCAGACAAGAAAAAGATAGGCTACTGGAGAAGTTTCTCTTTAAGAAATGTTAACGCTGAAAGGAGTAAGCACTGTTTGAATATAAAGTTTATTAAATCTCTAAATCTTGATGAGACTGAGTACATGAGTTTCTGCCATGCATGTTTTGGTCCTGTTTAAAAAATAAAACGAGACTTTTTGAAGTCATGCTGTCATCTTCTTCCTTAAAAAAAAAAAATGTCTATTATAACATTATCTTAAATTCCTTTTGAATAATAGCATTAGTCTTTTCTGTGTGTTCTACAGAGGAATAAAAATTGTTTTTCACCTATCATTCTGTATTATAGATTCCTTCATTCTCATATAGTTTTCCTAACAGTTTGCCTAGCACTTATTTCAACAGTGTTTGGGTTCCTACTATGTAACAGGTCAGGAAGAAGGTAATATCACCAGGCTGTGTAATTAATGCTTTAGCTCACTCTACAGTGCTGGCTGCCAGGAGTCCCTCACCCACCATGAGAGGTGGCATAAAACATACCAAATGGCCATTCATTCAATATAGTTCTTTGTTCTCAAGGAATCTCTAGTTGTGCATAAGTTCCAAAAGTCACATAAATTATTTCCTCATCAGGGGCACCTAGGTGGCTCAGTTGGTTAAGCATCCGACTTCAGCTCAGGTCATAATCTTCTGGTTCTTGAGTTCGAGCCCCGCATCAGTGTCTCTTCTGTCGGGACCGAGCCCACTTTGGATCCTCTGTCCCACTCTTTCTGCCCCTCCCCTGAATGTGTGCTCTCTCTCTGTCTCTCTCAAAGTAAATATAAATAAACTTAAAAAAAAATTTCCTCATCAAATAAGATCACCAACAAATTACCTAGGTGGACCTTAGGTGCTTGCCCCCTGCAGAAAAGCTATCTCTAAAACCTTGACTTCGAGAGATTTTTTAAGTGACCATATGAAGAATACTCCTGCATTTGTTTCCTCATTTTTGTTAAAGGCATTCTCTATTATTTTGTTCCATATACCCCTCACAAAACTTAATGCTAGGAAGAAAAAAAACAAACATTTTCTCTCCTGGAGACTTAGTATAATTATTTCCAGTAGAGAGTAAAAATTCTATAATTCAGTGTATAAATTGTCAGAGCTAACACCTGTAGGATTTACATACCTGCTTCTTTCATTGTTTGGTTTTCTGTTTCTTCTTTTACAGCCTTATCTAATGAATGCCTTTTACTCTAAACTGACTTAAATCTCATTTTGGAAGGATATGGCATTAAAAACTAAAATAAAAATGATGGAACAACTTACGAGTGTCTGTAAAAATACTCATTTGACTATAATCGGGTGCCTGCATTTGTAGTCAGCTGTGCTTTGAGCACATTACGAGCTAACACCGTCAGGGTTTTAAAGTGTAAAACAGGGGTGCTCTTCTGGCTGTACTGGTGATCTTTCCCACCTCTCCGCCATCCCCCAAATACTGTCATGGTCATGAAAACATCATTCGCTATTAGTGGTTGGTAAGAAAATGTGTGTCATTGCTGAATATCATTAGGTGTTTAAGTGGCTACTGTCTGTAATCATTCATACTATCGTTTCAGTTTGTATGGCGTTTTTCCCCCCCATAATTGCTTCAAGGCTTTCACAGAAAGCTATGGTCACCAGTATTCATTTCTTCCTCAGTGGGGAGTCTGAAAGGGGAAGATCGAGCTACAGAGTAGTCTTGGGAGGATTTGCTTTGTCATTGGCTGAGACTTAAGTCTGAAGGGCAATCCTAAAGAAATAGGCTAGCAAAACAACTTTAAACCTAGGAAAGGAAGGTTAACGTGTGTTACACCAGTTTTCTGGTATGCAGCTGAGTGTGTATCAGTTAAATGTTAAAAAATTAACATTTCAAATGTGGTTATCAGAGCATAAGATCTAAGTTCACATGGTTTTGTTTTGTTTTAGTCTTAATTACTAATTACTTTATTACTTTCTATATATACGATCATGAAGCATAAGCTTTTAGTTCTTCTTTGTTTTTGGTATGCAAATTTGTTTTGTCTTAATTATGTGAAGCAGAATTCTAGAAAACAACTAATATTCTTCACTAATGGTAAATGCGGTCATTAAATGCATAGTTTTTATGCAATAAGAGCCTGTCCCAAAGAGAGTTACCTCCTTTTTTATTCATAGTATGTTGGAGTTCCTATGTTTTCCATGATTTATTGTCTGGAACTCATCAGATTAAGTTTTAGCAAATTTGGTAATTTAAAATAATCTATAAGTACAATAGTATTGGAGATACACAGTTTTTTTTTGCTAAACTACCATGACTAAATATACCAGACTAGATGATTCCCAAACTGAAATGTTTAGCTTCTTACCAGTTTAAGCATTTCAGCGCTGTATTTTTGAAGTGTTACTTGTATAATTCTACCTGATTTATCAGTGAAATAATTTTTCGCAAGTTTCTTGACTTTACAAATTTTGGGAATCTCAAATCTCAGGCTGGGAGGAGAAGTTTTCCCGTTTTATAGTTGATCGTTCGCTTATTCACTTATCAAAAAATGTGAAGCACCTACTATGCACTTTGTGGCTGCAGGGGACATTAAGATAGATGGGAAACGGGTGCTACCCTTAAGGAGCATATGTTATCACAGGGAGAAGAAACCTCTCTATGCACAATTACGAGATAGTAGGTCATAATGCCGTAAAGAAGCGTGTGCAAGGCACGGCATTTACCCAAAGGCAGGAGTAATCTACGAAGTAGGTGCCTTGGTCCGGGGTCTCTTCTCTGGCTTCTATGGTGTTTCTTTCATCCTTCCTACCAGTGGCCAGAATTAGGCAAGAAGAAGGTTAGGAGAGAGAATCAGCAGCACCAAGGGGTGCTCAGGGCAAAAGTTCCTAACTTGGAGCCAAGGGTGTCTGAGCCTCTTGAGGTGATACCTGATGTGGAAAGAAGGTCACCTCTTCCTTATAAATCTCCTTTAGAAGGGATGTTAGTGATACATGTACTCGCTCCTGCTCTTAAACTTCCTAAGCTTCAGGGGACTGCATCTGGGTGGTGGTGGTTGTTTTTTAAACCATGAAGAATCAAGTTTTATGTTGGGTGCAGGGGATATATGTGTGTGTGTGTGTGTGTGTAGAGAGAGAGAAAGAGAGAGAGAATGAGAGAGAGAGTGTGTGTTTCACTCTTCTCCAAAGTATGAACTCATTTTATTGATCTTTTTGTAAACTAGATGCTTTCCGATGCAGCACCTGGAAAACTGAGAATTGTCCATGGTGATGTGTTGACATATAAGATAGAAAGGGCTTTTCCAGAAAGTCTTAAAAGACGGTGGGAAGATGGTAAGTGATTTGGGGTTGGTTTTCTTATTTTCTTTTATAATTATTTATAGTACAAATATTTAATGCTATTATACATTACAAACATTACGCATTTATATTAAATATTATAAAAACAGAATTGAATACGTAGTGTGCATTATAATTTTTTCTGCTTTTCAACTCTTTTCCAAAATGATAACTCTAATTACTTTGTCTTCAATTTTATTTGTCTTCTATTTTTCAAATGTTTAGGGTTCTCCTCAAATAAGCTTGCTATTTTTATGACACCATGTAATGATGGGATAAACTAGGAAGTGTTCCTTTTTCCAAAAGGTGAAAAAAAGAAGTGTTTCAGTAAACGAAGCCACACCCAGTTACCAGCGTCTCGCATTCCATGGCCAGCCAAGGGTCCTCATTTTTTAGACAGTCGGGTGGGTCCCCGCTGTGTGCCAACTCTTTGGAATCCGGAGATAGATGCAGTGTGTTACCTGCCTAGAAAGCCCTTGAGAACACGTACTACTGGCGTGACCGCTTCCGCGTGTGTGGCCGCAGCACCGCAGGGCTCCTTCTGAGAGGTGGCCACTGCCTGCCTTCCGGCTCTCCTCTGAACACACTGCCTTCAGGTCTCCGGTCCGGCCCCTGTCACACCGGAGTCGAGTGACCTCCTGATTTCCTCTCTCAAACCTTATCTGACGGAGTTCTCAGGCATTCATTTGAGTGTTACCTGCTCTTCCTGATGTTTTCTCTGCTCGTGTCTTTCCTGACACCAGGTCCTCCCGTTTTCCCTTTTACATTGTATGACTTTCTCTAGCTGTTCCTTGCAGGTGGTTCTTTTTCCAGCTACCTCTTAGATGTTGTTCCTGAGATCTTTCTTCTTGAGCACCTGCTCTTGTGCTCCAGATTGGCCGGAATTGCTCTGCTCCTGTGGTTACACTTACCACGTGTGTGCTGCAGACACTTCCATCTGTCTGTGCAGCCTGTACCCCCTTCCTGGGCATCTGATCCTCTGACAGCTTCACCTGGGTGCCCCATAGGCACTTTGACCTCCTCACGTCCGGATCAAATTACCTTTTCCCTCAAATCTGGTCTCTTTTCATAGTTTTCCTAAGCGGGGAAACCTGAGGACTTTGAACACTAATTAAGGTAGAATGTTTTTCTTAATAATTCAAAGCTGACGATGAGGAACCATTGCTTTTGAAGAATAAATGGACTGAAAAATAGGTAGCCGTGTCGTTTCATGTATTTTTGTTTGACGCTGTTCGTACCCAGTTTGACTTTTATTCTTAACCAAAATAGCATTCAGAATACTTTGATGAAATCGTTACAAGTTGTTTTTTCCTCCTGCTAACCAGATCCTCCAAATGTACATATTATTGGAAATCTGCCTTTTAGCGTATCAACTCCACTGATTATCAAGTGGCTTGAAAATGTTTCTTGTAAAGATGGACCTTTTGTTTATGGCAGAACCCAGATGACATTGACTTTTCAAAAGGAAGTGGCAGAGGTAAGTTCTGACCGTGGTTTTTTTGTTTTGTTTTGTTTTGTTTTGTTTTGGCTCTTTGAATTCCAAAACAAAGTAATACTGCATTTTTGTGACAGACTGTGTTTTCTAAGTTAATGCTCCATTACACATACACACCAACACCAGCTCAACCAAAAGTTAAGCATGTCATGATGATGACGGGTGTGACTGCTGTGAGCTCTCCGTGGAGAACACGAGTGCTGTGCTGCCAGCCAGGAAGGCCGTGTCATACCTAGAGGGACACAGTAGGGCCATAGAACAGTGAGAGACGTGATCTGTGGGCTGCTGCTGATACAATAATACATAGGGATTGGCCTGTGATCGGTTAAAGTTGATACATTGAACTTCATGAGATGGTGAAGAATGCGGTAATCAGTCGGTTTGGAGAAAGGGAAGGGGGTTGGTGTCTGATTATGCAGTACATAGACTTTCACTTAATCCCCTACTTCCGCTGGGCCTGCTATGCCTGCATTCCCATGGCGGGAGTGTTCCCAGGTCACTCCCTAGAAAATAATCCTACGGGGTAATAAGCAAGGGAAGGTTTTGTGCTGCAGGGGTTTAATGAGGGGATCTGCAGACTACAAGGGTTTTGGTTTTTTTTTTAATTTTTTATTATGACTTACAAATACAGAAGAGTATGTGATGGATTTGTATGGCCTAATAAAAAGAACACCTGAATCCCCCCCACTCAACTCAATAGTTAAACTCCCAACATCGTTGACACCCTCTTGTATGCCTCATTCTGATTGTGTCTCTGGTTTTCCACCTGCCACCAAAGTAATCAGTACCATGAATTTGGAACTTACTATTCCCTGTTTAGTGTGTCACATAGATTCTTATCTGTATAATTAATATACTTTAGTTTTCTCCATTTTTGAACTTACGCAAATGGATTCATGCACTATGTACTTCTTTTCTCCTCATTCACTTATGCTGCTCATAGCTGTAGTTTATTTGCGTAGTTATACACTACCCACTCTTTGACTAAGTCATAATTTATCTGCCCATTCTCCTCTTTTGGAATCCTGTTCCAGTGTTTTTACGAACAAAGCTGTCATGGAGATTCTTCTATTTATGTCAGCCGGAGCACGTAAGCAGGCTTTCCCTAGAGAATATATCCAGAAGTGGCCATGCTGAATCTTAAGTTCCCCCAATCTTCACTTTGGCTAAATAATGCTAATTTGCTTTCTGAAGTCATCGTGCCTGTTTATATTCCCACCAGCAGTGTGTGTGAGTTCATTTTGCTTCATATCCTTGCCAGTACTTGATATTGCCAGACTTGTACTTTCTGTTAATCAGGGCTGAATGGTGTGTTTTGTGGTTTTATTTTGTCTTTTGCTAAGTTTTTAATCAAATTGAGCGCCGGGGTCACCTGAGTGTCACAGTCGGTTAAGCGTCCAACTCTTGATACTGGCTCAGGTCATGATCTCATGGTCAAGATCAAGCCAAGCCGTGTGCTCAGTGCAGAGCCTGCTTGGGTTTCTCTCTCTCTCCCTCTCCTGCTGTCCCTCCCTCACTTTTGCACATGCGTTGTCTCTCTCTCTCTCTCTCTTTCTCTTCCTCTCTCTCTCTCTCTCCCTCTCTTTCTCTCTCCCTCTCTCTCTCTCTCTCTCCCTCTCTCCCTCTCTCCCTGCCTCTCTCTCTCTCTCTCTGTCTCTCTCTCTCTCTCTCTCT
Source organism: Prionailurus viverrinus (assembly GCF_022837055.1). Classification (NCBI taxonomy): domain Eukaryota; kingdom Metazoa; phylum Chordata; class Mammalia; order Carnivora; family Felidae; genus Prionailurus; species Prionailurus viverrinus. Next base: position 140,352,993 of record NC_062565.1, on the reverse strand, counting down.
CTCTCTCTCAGAATGAACTTTTTTTTAAAAAACTAAGCACCATTTTGCATGTTTATGGACCTTTGAGATAGCGTCTTTTTTGTGAAGTACTTGCCCTTTGCTTATTTTTCTGTTGGATTGCTTGGTCTTATTCTCCTATATTTGGAGGAGTTCAAACATGGTCTTCGTACTAGTCTTTTATTAAGTGTGTCACGAATTTCTTCTTCTCCTCTTAGGCATGTTATGGTCTTTACGGTATCCTTTAAAGACCAGATGCTTTTAATTGTAAATTTATGGTTAGTGCTTTTGTGTCTTATTGAAGAACTCTTTATATCTTGATATCATGAGGATATTCTTCTGTGTTATCTTCTAGAATCTTTTATTGTTTTACTTTTCACATTTATATCTGTAATCCACTTGGGATTGATTTTTGTGTGGGGTGAAAATAGAAGCCACTTTTCCTGTTTTTCATACATGACCCCAGTGAACTTAGCACTTCTTCACTGACCTCTACCAACACCTCTGACATAATGACAAAGCCTCTATCGCACTGGTCTGATGAGAGACCCCAAGAAGAACGATTGTATGAATTTAGGACACAGAAGGCCCAGTGTTATAGAAGACAGAGCGTGGAATCCTCAGAAGAACATTCAGTTCACCTCAGAGTAGCACAAAGAATTTGATAAGACACCTATCATGTTTGCATATACTGAAAGAATAGGTAAGTTGGGGAGAGTGTGGGGTTGAATTAGTGATAAATAGAAAATCAAATACAGGAAGGATTGAAGCAAACAAAATATATCACTGTTAGAAAGACAAGTAAAAATGTTATTGGAAATATATAATTATTTATTCTGGAAACCGAAGGAAAAAAGAGGGGCCTGTATAAAAAAAATCACAGAACTTTACTGAGAGTCTCAGAAGATCACTGAGCTACATCAGGAGAAATAGAACCCTGGAAGAAAAAAAAAATGAGTATTATAAAGCTGCTTCATTTTTCCAAATTATGTTTTTTCAGTAACATCTTGAAATGTAGTGAGTGAAGTCCCCGGGATCATCTTGGGTGGACCTGCGAGAATGGAAAAGAAATTTCGAAAGAAAGAGGAGTGATGAGAGAAGCCTGGCCTATCACATGTTAAAATGTGTTGTAAACTCCAAGAACTGAAGCACTGCGACTCATTATGAGACGGAGTGATGGCTACATTAGAAGGCGCAGAATCAGGGGCGCCTGGCTGGCTCAGTCGGTTGAATGTCTGACTTTGGCTCAGGTCACGATCTCGCTGTCCGTGGGTTCAAGCCCCGCGTTGGGCTCTGTGCTGATAGCTCAGAGCCTGGAGCCTGCTTCCAGTTCTGTGTCTGTCTCTCTCTCAAAGGTAAACGAACATTAAGAAAATTAAAAAAAAAAAAAAAAAGCCAGAATCAGACAACTTCATATTTGATAACGATTGTATCCTGTGTCAGCAAAGGAAAAAAGAAAAAAAGATTATTTAGTGAATGCTTGGATATTGAAGCAATTTAATAATTCACTGTACGTAATAAAAAAAAATAATTCACACATAAAAATTCCAGTTCCTAGAGCCCACCGGCCACCCTGCTGTCACTGTCCCTGTGGCACCTTAACAAAGGCACCGTCTCAAAGCACGAGCAGTCCTAAAGGTGCCTGGAGAAGTCGGGGGTGTGGACACACTGACCGGGGTATTGGCAGCCTTCTATGAAGAACCGGAGAAACCTAATAGTGCTGTGCATTTTTAATACATTTTTTTTAACGTTTATTTATTTTTGAGACAGAGACAGAGCATGAACAGGGGAGGGGCAGAGAGCGAGGGAGACACAGAATCTGAAACAGGCTCCAGGCTCTGAGCTGTCAGCACAGAGTCCGACGCGGGGCTCGAACTCACGGACCGTGAGATCATGACCTGAGCCGGCCGAAGTCGGATGCTTAACCGACCGAGCCACCCAGGCGCCCCGTGCTGTGCGTTTTTAAAGCATCACTTAGGAGCTGCTGCCCCTAGAAAATCCAGAAATAGAGCTGCCTCACCTAGAATCGACAGAAATGAAAGAGAAATAGGAAGCTATTGTAGAAGAAAATAAAGAACAAAAACAAAGCTTGCTCTGTATGCACCACCTCAGAAGTGTGCTGAATAGGATTCTTCTCAGTGGAAAAGACACTGAAAAAATGGTGCTGTCTGACTTGAATAGTTTGTATAGTATGTAATATTTTGCAGAACAGCTTCTGTAGAACTCTTGATACGTTGTAACTGTCACAAACACATATACTTCGAAACACCAACAATATAAAAAAAAAAAAAGTTTCCAGTTACTGTATCTTCAGATTCCCTACTCTGTTGTGCAGTGGCTACTCTGTTGTTAATTTTGGTCAGTTTTCATTTTGGATATTGTAGTTTTACTTCTAGAAGTTCCATTTGGGTCTTGTATTTTCCCTTACTTCATTATGTTCATGCTTTCCTTGGCATCTTTACATATGTATAATATTTATAATAGCTGTTGTAAGACCTTTGCTTATTAATTTCACTACCTCTGTCATTTCTGTATCATTTTACCATTTGCTTTTTTCCCCCTCCCTCTTTCTATGGGTCCTACTTTTCTGCTTCTTTGCAAGCCTGGTAATTTTTATTATTTTTAATATTTATTTAATTTTGAGAGAGCACACAAGCAGAAGAGGAGCAGAGAGAGAGAGAGGGACATGCAGATTTCAAAGCAGGCTTTAGGCTCTGAGCTGTCAGCACTGAGCCTGATGTAGATCTCAAACTCTCGAACCCATGAGATCATGACGTGAGCTGAAGTCGGATGCTTAACCGACTGAGCCACCCAGTCGCCCCACAAGCCTGGTAATTTTTGGCCAGATGCTAGATATTGTGAGGTTTGGTTTTGTTTAATCTTGTGGAGGGCTGGATTTTGTTGTATTGGCCTGAGTGGTGGGTTTTGTTCTGGCACAAAGATGAGTCACGTGCATATTGGTTTAGGGCTTGCTTTTAAGCTTGCTTATGACAAGTCTATAGCAGCCTTTAATCTGAGGCTAATTAAAGTCACACTATTAAGTCCCAACCTTTCTGAGGAATCTACCCAGTACCCCGTGTATTTCAAGAGCTCTTTACTTGGCTGTTGGGTGTACAGACTATCTCTAGCCCTGTGTGACCTCCATTTGTCCCACTTTCTGATGCTACTTTCTCCAGCCTCCCAACCTCATGCACTTCTAGATCGATGCTCTGTCAGAGACTTGAAGGGATCCCTTTGCATATCTCAGGAGCACCCTCCCCTTTCCTGTCTCCCATGCCCCCTGTCTGTCTCTGTCTCTCTCTGTGTGTGTGTGTGTGTGTGTGTGTGTGTGTGTGTGTGTGTGTGTGTGTTTACATATCCAGTAGTGTGCCTCACAAGTTCTGGCTGCCTTGGCCTCCCAGAGCCTGGCGTCTGTCTCCTCTCGTCAGGCAGACCACTGGGCTCTGTTTCTACTCCTGCTTGTGCTGCTGCCTGAGTATGGCTTCCAGGCTGTTAGCTGCTCAGTTGTAAGGCTCACCTCTCACCTTCTTTCTCCCGTGTCTGTGCTCATAGTCCCGTAATGCTGTTGTTTAGTTTATGCAAAGTGTCGTTTCATACATTTTATTCAGCTTCATACTTGTTTTTTTGTAGACAACTTTTTAATATCAGAATTCCCCTGAGAGAATTAGATACATATGTGAGAATTACACACACACCCACACACACACACACACAACACATATATATATAAAATGTAGTCACATTAGTTCTGTTCTTTAGATGCCTTCCTCTGCATTTACACATGTGTAAGAATTCTATTCCTTAGATCTCTCCCTCTCTCTTTACCCATGTTCCACTTGAGAATAGTGGTTCTCTGTGGAGACGATTTTGCCCCCAGCCCCCCATTCAGGGACATTTGGCAGTATCTGGAGACATTTTTTTTTTGTAGTGCATGACTTACTCAAATGTGGTCCGTTTACACTGTTGGGCAACCACTGCCTCTGTCTAGTTCCATAAAATATTTAATGCATACCTTTTGAAAGCTATATGAAAGCAAAGATTACTTGAGTGATTCAGAAGAAATTTCTGTCATTTAACTCACTAGGCAATTTATTGAGTTTTACAGTTGTAAATTTTTAATTATATGGATATTTTTCACTTTGCTTTTAATTTGCCTGTATGGTACTGATAATAATAATATCGGCTCTTACTTATGGAATGTCTGCTATGGAATGGATGCCACTTTAGGTACGTTTTCTTATTTAAGCCTCAAAGCAAGCTAATGAAATAGTATTTTTTAATTGACATTGACACACAAAGTTAGTTTCGGGTGTACAGCGTAGGGATTCAGCAACTGTGCACGTTGTGCTGTGTTTGCCCAAGAGTAGCTGCCATCTGTCAGCACACAAGGCATTACACCACCGACTGTATTCCCTGTGCTGAACCTTTCATCCTTGCGACTTACTAACTTTCGATAGGAAAGGATACTGAAGCTCAGAGATTTTAATTAGCTTCTTCAAGACCACACAGCTACCAAGTAGCAGAGCTGGGACTTAGGCCAAGCAAGTCCGGCTCCCAAAACTTGATCTTCTAATCACAACAGAATAATATTCACATGGACACAGATTCAGTATCTATGACATGTATAAGTTATGAGGAAAGTTAAACTGAGCAAGCAGAATTCTGGGTACATGTAAACTCAAAATTAAATGCTTAAAAACAAGTGATGAGAAGCAGCTAACAAAACACCAGAAATCTTCACAGAACTATTCAAAATTAAGGAATTTAAAACCGAATTAAGGAGCTTTTGCTGGAAGTTTTTCATACAATTTCAGAGACTTTTATTTAATTATTGACCTGTCAGAATCTTAAAATCATGATTTATAACTATTACCTTCTTTCTCTTCCATCACTGATTACTCCCTCTTTACTGTATTACTACGATCAAAAAGGAAACCTACTCTGTCTCTCTCTGTCTCAGAAATAAGTAAACATTAAAAAAATTTTTTTAAAAAAAAAAAGGCGCCTGGATGGCTCAGTCAGTTGAGCGACTGACTTCGGCTCAGGTCATGGTTTGTGAGTTCACCCCCGGGTCAGGCTGTGTGCTGACAGCTCAGAGCCTGGAGCCTGCTTCAGATTCTGTGTCTCCCTCTCTCTCTTTGCCTTCCCCTGCTCGCACTCTGACTCTCTCTGTCTCAGAAATAAATAAACATGAAAAAAACATTTTTTTTTAAACAAAACAAAATGGGAGCCTGGGTGGCTCAGTTGGTTCAGCATCCAACTCTTGAGTTCAGCTCAGATCATGATCTCCTGTTTTGTGGGATCGAGCCCCACGTCAGGCTCTGCAGGGCCTGCATCGGATTCTCTCCCTCCCTCTCTCTCACTGCCCTTCCCCCCGCGTGTGCCTTCCAGAGCTGGCTCTTGCACGATAGCGCGCTCGCTCTCTCTCTCTCTCTCTCTCTCTCTCTCTCTCTCTCTCTCATAAATAAATAAACTTTAAAAGACAAAACAATCTCCCTTGACCCCACCTCATGCCTTCTGGCTATCTATAACAACCTATGAACATTGTAGTCTATTTAACTTGATGGTTGCTTAAGTTCGAACCCATTCTAGAAGCATTACAATTTTATCCTTCCTGCCCATGTTTTATGTACTTGATGTCCTATTTTATGTCTTTTTATGTTGTGTATTCCTAATTATCATAGGTATGGTTGATTTGACTACTTTTGTCTGAACCTTCATACTAGCTTTTATGAGGGGTTCATTTACTACCTTTAATGTATAATACTGTTACCAGTGAAATTTTTTCTTTTGTGATTTTCATCCAGTTATGGCATTTTCTGTTTTGCTTAAAGAAATCCCTTAAATGTTTCTTGCAAGGGCTGGTTTAGTGGTGATGAACTTCTTTAACTTTTGTTTGTCTGGGAAACTATCTCACCTTTAATTCTGAATGATAATATTTCTTGCTGGGTAGAGTGTTCTTGGTTGTAGGTTTTTTTCTTTCAGCACTTTGAATATATCATGTGTTCTGGCCTTCAGATTTTCTGCTGAAAAATCAGCTCTTATAGATATTTCCTTTTATATAACCAGTTGCTTTTCTCTTGCTGCTTTTAAGACTCCTTCTTTGTCTTTAATTTTTGAGATTTTAATGGTTATCTGTCTCCATATGGACCTCTTTGGGTTCATCTTGTTTAGGGTGTCTCTGCTTCCTGGACGTAGATCTGTGTTTTCTTTTCCTTGTTAGGTAGCTTTTCCGTTATTTCCTAGAATTAAGTTTTCTGGTCCTTTCTCTCTTCTTTCTGTGTGACTCCTTATAAGATGGGTGTTGTGTGCCCAATGTTGTCCCAGAGGTCCCTTAACCCATCCTGATTTTTTTCATTCTTTTTTTCTTTTTGCCATTCAACCTGAATGATTTCTGCTGCCCTATCCTCCAGATCACTGATCTGTTCTTTTGCATCCCCTGATTTGCTCTTGACTCCCTCTGTTGTGTTTTCCCTTGCAGTTATTGTATTCTCCAGCTGTCACTGGCTCTTTTTTATATTTTCTATCCCTTTATTTAAGTCCTTGCTGAGTTGATCCACTCCCCCCGAGTTTGGTGAACATCTTTATAACCATCACTTTGAACTCTTTATTAGGTAGATTGCTTATCTCTTTTTGTTTAGCTCTTTTTCGGGCTTTGTCCTGTTTTGTTTGGAACCTTTTCTACTGTCTGCTCATGTTGTCTAACTCTGTATTTGTTTCTATATACTAGGTAGGTCAGCTGGGATTCCTGTTCTTGAAGGAGGTGGCCTTATGTGGAAGGTGTGCCGTGGGTCACCAGAACCAGGTGCTTCAGGGGTGTCCCCTGTTGGCTGTATGCACCCCTCTGTTGGCACTGGGCTGTGATTGCAACAGGTACACTGGGGGGCAGAGATGCCCCACCCACTTCCCCGGCAAGAGTTGATTTTGGGGGCAACAGTCTCCCTGAGGCTCTCTGCCAGGTGTACAGGGTAGGAGTCCAGGAGCACCTGGCAGGAAGGTGGGTTCGGCAATGCAGGTCTTCAGGGGAACACCGGGGCGGGGCAAGCGGTGCCAGAAAGGTATATGGAGAGTGTCAGACTGGTGCCCGCCAGCATCGGACGCGTAGGCTGAGAGGGTAAGAAGAATAGTGCCTGCCAGCATGTCCACTCTTGGATAAAGTTCTTACACAACCCTGCCCCTTTGGCCTGCTCCCTAAAACCAGGCAATATATTTTCTGCACATATGGCCACTTTTCAAGCGCCTGCCTCTTTGCGGAGTCTCGGAGCAAGTGAGGTTATGTGTAGTCCCGTTAAGCGCGGAATCTCCATTTCCGCTAGCCTTCCAATTCTCCCAAAGCAAAGCCCAGCTGATTTTCAGTAACAGAAGTTATGGGAACTTAACTTCCTGGTGCAGATCCCCAGGGTGGGGGGTGCCTGGTGTGGGGCTGTAACCCCTCACTTCCCAGGGAGGATGTTTGCACCTGGAATATATCTTCTCTCACTCTTGGGTTTGGTTCCTGACCTGACCATGTCTTTGTCCCTCTTTCCCTGCTTGAGGCTTTGTCTTTATATTTACAGCTACCTCCGCTGTTCTCCCAGTCGTCAGGTCGTTCTCAGGGAGAGTTGCTCTGTACGCAGCTGAAGCTGTGCTATGTTCACAGGAGTGAGCTCAGGATCCTCCTGCTTTGCTGTATTCCTCACTTCTGCCCGTCTGGAGATATTTTTGGTTGTCGCAACTGGGGGGTGTTTTTGGTGTCTAGTGGGTAGAGGTTAGGGAAGCCGGTAGACATCCTTCAGTGCGCAAGATAGCCCCAACAACAGAGAATCGCTCCACATTTACCAGCTGAAAACATCAGCAATGCAGAGGATAGGAACCTTTGCTTTAGGGTATTTAGCCATAAAATCTTTGTCTCAGCCATCTTAGAATTTTCCATCCCAAAAACGTAGGGCCCTTTTGTGTTTGTTAGGAACTGTAAGGCATCACTACTTTCCTAAGGCCCATGTCATTTCCGGCTTATGATTCCCACTCTCTTCTGTGTGTTTGAGTTGAGCATATATTAATAGTTTTCTTGTTTTTTCAGCCTTTTGATTTGTTCTTGGACTTTTATTTTCTCAGATGACATGATTATTATGGTATTTCTGTTCTTGAATAACACAATAGAGATGCAAAACACTATGTACTCTAATTCTTTTGGGGGAAAATGCAAAGGAACAGAGGCTTAAGAGGTGGAGGAATATTTTCAGTGACTCAGAATGTCAGTTGTGATTATTAATAACAGTGTTGCTTTAACTTCAGCATATGCAATTATTTTTCTTTAACCAGAAAAAAAATGTTGATTTTAGTTAAATTTTAGTACGGGTATCAAGAAGAGTTTACATTGAGTCTATAATTTATGGAATGCTCCAGAAGCATGGTTAACACTGGTCCTCTGAGCAATTTTCACATTTTGCGAGTGAAAGTCTAAACAGGACAATATATGGCGAGCAGTATTTTCCATATAACCTCTGTTTGCTCTTGACAGTGTCATATTTGTGATTTTATATTCCGCAGATAGCGCTCATTAGGCATTCACTTTGCTTGGCTTTGTTGAGTTGTAGAGCAGAAGCAACTGAGCACAGTCCTCTTCTCTCCAGGTCTGCGGGGTCTAAAGCTAAGAATTCAGCTCGCACACATTAAAGAACATATAGACAGTATAAAGTTCCAGCTCATAAAATAGAATCAGACTGTGTAGCAGTAAATGAGACCTTAACAAATCTCATCTAACCTCATTTCATAGATGATGAAACTGAGGCTCAACATAAGTTAAGGTCTGGCAGAAGGTCACGGAGCTAGTTACAGGGAAAGCTGAACTTGAACCCAGGTCGTGTGTTTTCTGCTGCAGTCATGATGTTTAAGTTCTCCGTGTGACCGGACCTGTGGTCTTTCCTTTCTGGGTCCAGGATCAGCTTGTTGCTCTCCTCCCATCTTCAGGGGCCCCTGCTGCTTAATGGTCCACCCCTAGCAGGGAGGGAGGGAGTTACCTTGCCAGGAAATATGTCGTTTTCAGTGTCCCTGATATTTGGCTGTGTAGCTTCCCAAGAATAAGCCTAATTTTTCTACTTAAAATGATTTTAGATGAATGAGGAAGAAAATAACACTGTCATTGTGAAATCTTTGACCCCTGGTTTGTCTTAAACTGCCTCAGAAGGCTTTTAAAATCTCCAGGGTTAGAGGTTTCCTTTTACTGAAAAATTAACTGGTTTGGTTTCCCGGCCTTTTGTTGTTAAAATGTCTACCTTGTAACGGAGTTTGAACTCTAATAGCTTTACATATAACGTATCATAGAAATATTAAGTCCTGTTTGGATGACTGATTTTGACCATGTAACTCTTGTGCTAGTTTGTTGTTATTGTTGTTGTTTTCTGGGGGGGGAGGGGGGGTTAAAAATGTTTTTTTAATGTTTATTTAATTTTTAGAGACCGAGCAGGAGTGGGGGAGGGGCAGAGAGAGAGGGAGATAGAGAATCCGAAGCAGGCTCCAGGCTCTGAACTGTCAGCACAGAGCCCGATGCGGGGCTCAAACCCACAAACTGCGAGATCATGACCTGAACAGAAGTCAGCTGCTTAAACAGCTGAGCCACACAGGTGCCCCTCTGGTGCTAGTTTTTAACGAAATTTTTGCAGAGCTTTCTATTCTGTGGCTTGAATTTTTCCGTAATGAATGTGCTGCTTTCTTCTGAATTCAGGTGTATTATCCACAATTTTCATCTCCACAGCCTAGGTGTATTTGCTGCAAAGTTTGGATGGGTCAAGTTGAGGGGTCAGGCTTTACTGGCAGGAGTGGAGGCCTGCCTAGCACCCTGAGTGAAATATACTTAAGCATGCCTTCACGTCCAATTCCGTTTACCCTCTGTGCCTCACTGGTTTGCTCGTTGGTTAAAGTGATTTTTAAAATTTTGTTGAATTCATCAGTGAGAACACCTTTGAGATATAAGGTAAAATATTGGAAAACAATCCAGCATAAATACTAATTTTCATATGCAGACTTTCTTTTTTTTTAATGTTCATTCATTTTTGAGAGAGAGAGAGTTGGAGGGAGGGGTTGAGAGGGGTACAAAAGGATCCGAAGCGGGCTCTGCACTGACGGCAGAGAGCCCTATGTGGGGCTCGATCTCATACCCTGTGAGGTCATGACCTGAGGTGAAGTCAGACGCTCAACTGACTGAGCCAACCAGGCACCCCTGGTTTATTTATTTATTTATTTATTTATTTTTAACGTGGTTTTTTTTCGTTTTTGTTTTTGTTTTGTTTTTTTTTGAGACAGGGAGAGACAGAGCATGAACAAGGGAGGGTCAGAGAGAGGGAGACACAGAATCTGAAACAGGCTCCAGGCTCTGAGCTGTCAGCACAGAGCCCGACGCGGGGCTCGAACTCACGGACCCTGAGATCATGACCTGAGCCGAAGTCGGCCGCTTAACCGACTGAGCCACCCAGGCGCCCCTATTTTTTTTTTTTTATTTTGGGATTAAGTTCACGCTAGATTTTAGTTTTACACAACTGCTTTGAATTGTGCCGGTTGCACAGTGCACTTTGAAGTTTTTACTTTCATGGCAATGGTACATTTAAGCTCCGAAAGAAATTCGTGAGGAACTAGAAATATTTTTGACCCTTTGATCCATAAGTTTATTCTTTAAATACGTGCTTCTGGTGTTTGTCCTTTTTTTTTTTTTTTTTTTTTTTTTTTTTTTTTTTTTTTTGCTTGAATATCTGCATTTCTTGGTTTTACAGTTTACTAAGGAACAATTTGCTTTGTCATTTATATTGTAGCAGCCTATCACTTATCCTGAACTGGGCCTCCCAGTCACTTCAACTGTCTAAATATAGACCAGAACCAGGTAATTTAAAAAGAGGGATGAGGTGGAGGGATGGCTTCTGAGTAACAAAACAGATGCTACAAAATCTATTACTTTCCCCACAGGAAATTTTCTGAGCATCTCAGATAATTTTTTTTTTAACGCTCGTTTATTTTCCTGAGTGAGACAGAGCACAAGCAGGGGAGGGGCAGAGAGAGGAAGACACAGCATCTGAAGCAGGTTCCGGGTGACAGCACAGAGCTTGAGGTGGGCCTCGAACCCACGAACTGTGAGATCATGACTTGAACCAAAGTCGGATGCTTAACCGACTGAGCCACCCAGGTGCCCTGAGCATCTCAGTTTTAAAACCTCCGTAAGGCAAAGCTCTTGCGAGCCAAATTATGTGGTTTTCGTGTCCAGACAGGTCAGAAGTAGCAAATAATAGGGAATTTTAGGGATCTGCACATGACGGTGAAGCAGGAAGACAAAACGCAGTGCGGTAAACACTCATTCATTTAGTAGTGTGGCACACGGCCGACGTACTCAACTCCATGATTAATCCAGCAGCCATTGGCGTTTGTAAGGCTGACCCTGTATCACTTAGAAGAGGCTCAGAGTATCCAGTAAACTCTAAGAACATAGAGAAGCAGGATACATTTTTTAAAAGTCATTGTGCCTCATTTTTTTTCATCCTTCATTCAGTTATGTCTAATCTTAACATATTGCCATATTTTTATGTCTTTTTTTTTTTAAGAAATAAAATGTTATAGATATGCTTAAAACCCTCTTCAGCCCCCTTTCTTTCTCTCCTGTGAGTTGTACTCAAAATTGATACTCATCATTCCCATGCATGTGTTTTGCAGATACATATATGTTCACACACAGGAAACAATGAGGGGTAATGTTTTGAAGTTTTTATATACATGGAGTCATACTCCACATGTTTTCTGCCACTTCATTATTTTCTGCTCTATTTTGGGATCTGTGCTGGTAACACCTTCTTACTCATTTTAACTGTTACTTAGTGTTCCATTGTCAAAATTACCACAGTTTGCTTATTCATTCCTGTTGACGGGCCTTTATGTTTTTCTCGCCATTTTTGACGCTATGCATGTATGATGTGGTAGGGAACATTCTTCCACGGTATTTCCTTGTGGAAGTATATGTACTGTTCTCTAGGACACGTCCTGAAGGTAGACCTAAAGGGTCATGAGGGTGTACTCAGCTTCGGCTCTCCTGTATATTTTGCCAAATTGTAATGCAGAGTGCTTGTACCTGTTCTCCCTAGCGGTAGGTGGGGGTTCCTCTGGCTCCATATATTCACCAGTTCTAGGTTCTGCCAGGCTCTTTTTGTTGTTGTTGTTGAAATTTTGTTCGTTTCGTGGATAGGAAAGCTTATCTCATTATAGCTGAAATGTGTATGTCCTTAATTTGTAATGTGGTTGAGCATAGTTCATGGTTATGGTTCATTTGGGTGCTCTTAGTGTATTTCTTAGCATATTTTCTATTGTTTATCTTTCGGTTACTGATGTGTAGGAGTTCTCCTATGTTTTGAACCCTAATCCTTTGTCAAAGGAGTTTCAAATACCTTCTCTCTGTGACTTATGTTTATAGTGTTTTTTTATTATGGAAGTTTTAAATTTTAATAGAGTAAAGGATCAGTCTCTTACAGCTTTTGCTTTTGCATCTTCAAGAAATTTTTGCCTAGCATGGAGTAATAAATACTTATAAACATTTTAAAGTTTTGCTCTTTATTTTGTGTTAATGCACTTGGAATTTATTTTTGGTTATGGTACGAGATGGGGAGTTACTCTTTTCTCCTGTAGATATACCTACTTCTACCAATATCACAGATCGAGTGGTCCATCCTTCTTCTATGAGTGGCTGCTGCCTTACATCTGTCACACAGCAAACATCCACATGTGCTTGGGTCTGTTTCCAAGGTCGTTGTTCTGTTGGTCTGTGCCTAGAGTAATGCCATACTTGGCCTTAATTTTGATGTCTGGTGGGGTGAGTCTGCCCCAGCCTGCCCCATGTTGATGTTCTTCAGGAGCTTTCTGGCTACCCTGGGCCCTTTGTCTTTCCATATAAAATTTTAGGGAATTTAATGTAAATTTCCTTTCAAACATCCTTTGAGATTTTGGTTGAAATTGCATTGCAATTATGAGTTAATTTAGATATATCTGGTTTTGGGGCGCCTGGGTGGCTCAGTCGGTTAAGCGTCCGACTTCGGCTCAGGTCATGATCTCGCGGTTACTGAGTTCAAGCCCCGCGTTGGGCTCTGTGCTGACAGCTCAGAGCCTGGAGCCTGCTTCGGATTCTGTGTCTCCCTCTCTCTCTGCCCTTCCCCTGCTCATTCTCTGTCTCAAAAATAAATAAAACATTAAAAAAAAAATTTAGATACACCTGGTTTTAAAATTGTTTAGGTTCTTAAAAGATGAAATTCCTGGTTTTTGCAAAAACAAAAGAACACTCCAAGAGTTCTGAATATTCAAAGTTTTATTAGATTAAAAGATTTTTTTAATGTTTATGTTTGAGAGCCAAAGAGACAGAGTGTAAATGGGGGAGGGGCAGAGAGCCCTGGAGACACAGAATCTGAAGCAGACTCCGGGCTCTGAGCTGTCAGCACTGAGCCTGACGTAGGGCTTGCACTCCTAGACCGTGGGATCATGACCTGAGCCGAAGTCGGCAGCTTAACCGACTGGGCCACTCAGACGACCCTAAGTTTTATTAGATTTAAATAAAGAAAAGCACACTATTGAAAATGTTCCTTCATATATTTTGGTAATCCATAAGATTAAATAAGTCTTTTTAGTTCTTAATTATGCTTACTAATTTCTTCATTCATCAAATATAGACTGATATTTGTTTCATATAGGACCTTCTTCTACGTAATATAACAGTGGTTTGAAAATCCCCAGCATCCAGTGATAGGGAAGTTTTCTTACTGGATTTTTGAGTGCATTATATAGGATATAATTCACATTTCCTAGTTTCGCGTCTGCTGATATTGGAGGAAAATGTTCCCCATGCTGCCTGTGTATCATGTGTCAGATAGCCTATTGTTTTAAAATTTATCTCAACACTCCATCTAGTGTCCATAGATAATAGGATGTTGGCTGCATTCTGTCTAATCAGACTGGATTAATTATTTGCTAAAAATTCCTTTTTGTCCCATAGAGACTTACAGCCAGTACAGGAAGCAAACAGCGCAGTCGCCTTTCTGTTATGGCCCAGTACCTCTGCAACGTTCAGCACATCTTGACCATTCCGGGTCGGGCTTTTGTCCCTAAACCAGAGGTGAGTTTCTGTTTATTTGTAAATCTGTGTTCATCTGAGAATGTGTCATAGGAAATTATCTCTAGGATCTGATCTTCACTTCCATGCAAACTGTACTGTTTATCTCTCCTGAATAAGAAAAATCACAATGTGTGAATAGTTCTTGTCCTAATTTTTCTCCCTTTTACAGTGACCAAATGTCTAGGTTTACCCATGCTGCCCTGGTGGTGGTGGTATTATCACCTTGTACTCTTAAAAGTATTCTAGGATGGAAGATAAGTTGTTTGGTCACCTCATCTTCAGAAAAAGAAGTCAGTATTCGTTTTGTGATTTCTGCATAGATTTCTAAATTCAAGTTACCTCAAACATTTTTTATCATGAATTTTTTTCCACCTTTTTTTTTTTATTTGAAGTGCAATTAACATACAGTGTTATGTCAGTTTCAGTTGTACAACATATTGGTCCAAAATTTTCTACATTCCTCAGTGCTCACACAGTAAATAAAAATTTATTTATTTTGAGAGAGAGAGCGTGTGTGTGTGTGTGAGAGAGACAGACAGACAGACAGACAGAGAGACAGAGAGCGTGCACATGCGAGCGGGAGAGGGACAGAGAGAGAGGGAGAAGGAGAATCCCAAGCAGGTTCCACACTGTCAGCACAGAGCCCGACACGGGGCTCGACCCCACGAACTGTGAGATCACAGCCTGAGCTGAAATCAAGAATTGGATGCTCAATCAACTGAGACACCCAGGTGCTCAATGACTTATTTATTTTATAACTGGAAGTTGTATTTATTTTACCTATCTTCTCACCCCCCTTCCCTCTGGCAACCACCAGTTTGTTCTCTGTGGTTAAGTCTGGTTTTAGGTTTGTTTGTTTCTTTGTGTCCTATTTGTTCGTTTGTTTTGTTTTTTAGATTCCATATGTAATTGAAATCATGGTATTTGTCTTTCCCTGACATATTTCACTTAGCATGTACACTCTAGGTCCATCCACGTTATTACAAAAGGCAAGATCTCATTCTTATTTTATGGCTGAGTAATATTCCTTGTGTGTGTGTGTGTGTGTGTGTGTGTGTGTGTGTGTGTGTGTGTGTGTATACGTGTATACATGCATGCATATGTACACATCTTCTTTATCCATTCATCTATAAATGGACACTTGGATTACTGCCATATCTTGGTTGTTGTAAATAATAACTGCTATAAATAGGGGTGTATATATCTTTTGAAATTAGTGTTCTTGTGTTTTTTTGGGTAAATACTAGTAGTCATATTACTGGATCATATGGTATTTCTATTTTTAAGTCTTTGAAAAGTGTCCAAATTGTTTTCCACGGTAGTTGCACCAATTTACATTTCTCCCAACAGGGCACAAGGGTTCCTTATTCTCCACAATCTCACCCACATTTGTTATTTCATGTCTTTTTGATTCTAGCCATTCTGACAGATACAAGGTGATGTCTCATTGTGGTTTTGATTTGCATTTTCTTGATGATTAGGGATGTTGAGCCTCTTTTCATGTGTCTGTTGGCCATCTGGATGTCGTCTTTGGAAAAAATGTTTACTCAAGTCCTCTGTGCATTTTTTTTTAATTGAATTCTTTGGTGTTGAGTTGTGTAAGTTCTTTGTATAACTTGGATACTAACCCTTTATCAGATCTGTCATTTGCGAATATCTTCTCCCATTTAATAGGTTGCTTTTTGTTTTGTTGATGGTTTCCTTTGCTGTGCAAAAGCTTTTCATTTTGGTGTAGTCCCGATAGTTTATTTTTGCTTTTGTTTCCCTTGCCTCTGGAGTCATATGTAGAAAAATATGGCTATGTCAGAGAGATTATTGCCTATGTTATCTTCTAGGGGTTTTATGGTTTTGGTCTCACATTTAGGTTTTTAGTTTATTTTAAGTTTATTTTTGTGTATGGTGTGATGCACATACACAGTATGTTTTTATAGTTCTCTATTCCTTTCTTCTTCTCTTGCTCTCTTCCCTTGTGGTTTGATGGCTTTCTTTAGTGTTATGCTTGAATTTATTTATCTTTATTTGTTGTATATAAACAGGTTTTTGATTTGTGGTTACCATTAGGTTCATGTATGTCTTAATGTGTATGGAAGTCTGTATGAAGTTATGGTTGCTTAAGTTTGAACATATTCTAAAAGCACTAAATTTTTACTTACCCTGTCCATGTCTTATGTATGTGATATCATATTTTACATCTTTTTACGTTGTAAAATGTGAAATCCCTTGGCTGAGTTTGGTACGTATAATTGATTTTACTACTTTTGTATTTAAACCTCCATACTTTCTTAAATGATTAATCTACATTTATTAGAAGTTTGCTTTTATCTGTGAAGGTTTTTTTTCCTTTCATAACTTTCTTCTAGTTATGGCCTTTCCTTTCCCCTCAAGTCCCTTTAACACTTCCTATAAGGATGTGTTAGTGGCGATGATCTCTTTTAATGTTTGTTTGGGGAAACTCCTCATCTCATCTTCAATTCTGAATAAAAATGCTGCTGGGTAGTATTCCTGCTTGCAGGTTTTTTCCTTTCAGCACTTTGAATGTATCTGCCAAAGCCTTATGGGATTTCCCTTGTATGTAACTGTGTTTTCTCATGCTACTTTTAAAATTCTCTCTTTATTGTTACTTTTTTTACATTTTAATTGTTTTGTGCCTTGGTGTGGACATCCTTGGGTTAATCTTGTTAGGGGTTTTCTGTGCTTTCTGGATCCAGATGTCTCTTTCCTTTTCTGGGTTAGGGAAGGTGTTTCAGCTGTTATTTCTTCAAATAAGAGTTCTGCCTTTTTATATTTTCTCCTCCTAGGATCCCTACGATGCAGTTGTTAATACAGTTGATGATGTCTCTGAGTTCCTTAACATACTCTCATTTTTTATTCTTTTTTTGTTTTGCTGTTCAGCTTAATTGCTTTCCATTGCGCCGTCTTCTGGATCACTGACCCATTCTTCTGCCTCCCCTGATCTGCTGTTGGTTCCCTCTAGTGTGTTTTTTTAATTCTACTTATTGAGTTCCCCATCTCTGGTTCTGTTTTACATTTTCTCTTTGTTGAAGTTCTTAGCTTACCCATTCTTTTTTCAAGTCCAGTATCTTTATGACCATTCCTTTTATTTTTTTATCAGGCATTTTGCTTATCTTCGCTCATTTAGCTCTTTTGCTGTGATTTTTGTCCTGTTCTTTCATTTGGGACACACTCCTGACTCTTTGTTTCTGTCTAACTTTGTTTCTGTGTATTAGGGAAGTCAGCTACGTCTCCCGGCCTTGAAAGTAGTAGCCTTGCATAGAAGAGGTCATGTGGTGCCCTGTAGCACAGTGCGCCCTGGGCACCAGAAGCAGGTGCTCCAGGGGCGTCTCCTATGTGGACGGCATGCACCGTGCTGTCGTGGCTGAGCCACGTTTGTCTTCAGCCCAGTCAGCTGCAGTGACCCACTTTCGTGTGCTGTGGGTGTGCTGGATGGGGTTTAGTCCTTGTGCTGTTGAGTTGCCCGTCTGAGGACTACTTGGGCTTGTAGGTGGGTAAAGTCAGTGATCAGACTAGGTGTTTGCAGTCAGCCTCTGCCGCAGCCGCGGGCCCACTGAATGGCAAGGCTCTGTCCCTGCGTAGCCAGCGAAAAGGCTCAGCTACTGCAGCTGGACGCCGTGCTGCGTGGGCTTTCCTCTCCCTCTCCCCGGGGCAGGTGGCACTTTTGGAGTGGCCCCGAGCCCTGCCAGGGCTGCTTGCAGTGTGTGGCAGGGCAGGAGCCGCTTTGGAGGGATGCCTGCCACGGCGGGCAGGTTAGATGGGGCCAGTCCACAGGAGCACACGAGGGGACGGGGTACGGCACTAGCTAGACAGGTGGGGAGTGTTAGTGCTGGTTCCCGCAAAAGTCCGGCTAGCTAGGCCAAGAGCGGGGATGAGAAATGGTGTTTGCCAGCGCTTTGTTCTCGGGGAGGTCTTCTGAAGACCCCTGCCCCTCTAGTGCACGTTTGAGATTCGTAAGTAAATCTCCTGCACATATTCCGTGGGCACTTCTCAAGCTCCTGGTGTTGTGCTGTGCTTGGGTGGAGCTGTTTAATATGTTGGCTCTTTAAGGGTGGGGACTCAGTTTCCTATGTCCTCTTGCTCTCCTGGAGTTAATCCCACTGATTTTTAAGGTACCCAGAGTTAAGCCCCGCTGATTTTAAAAGCTCCCTAAGTTAAGCGTCGCTAGTTTTCAAGGCCAGATGCAGTGGGTGCTTGTGTTCCCGGTGCTGGGGTATCTGGTGTCCGGTGTGATCTCCCTTCTCCCTGCTCTCTCCTGTGGTCAGTGTCACTCGGGGTTTGGTTCCCAACCACAGCTCTGTTCCTCCTCCCCTTTCCAGTGTTGCCTCTGCTGTGATTAGCTGCAAGATCCGTTCTGCTGTCGTCAGGTCCTATTTAGGGTTAGTCACACAGATGTACCTGTTATCTGTTGTGTCCATGGAGGAGGTGAGCCAGGGGTGGTCTTCCTCCACCGCCCTCTTCGGTCCTCCTCTTTGCACATTTTTAAGAGATCCTATTTTGGCAGTGTTACTTGTGATTAATCATCTGTGGGAAATAGTTGGATATTAAACAAGACTGTTACTATTACATGCTAATTACAGAAACAGAGTTTCTCTGCCAAAAATAAAAATCAATAAAGTGGTGTCTGTTTTAGCAGAACTACTACTGGATGAGTTACTATAGGATGTGTATTATAAAAACTAGTCTGTTTCTTTGTCGGATGTGTATTGAGTGGAAAGGCCAGGCGAGGCTGGGGCGGGGGCGGAGGGGGGCGGTTGGTGATGCCTGAAAGATGAAAGGGATAGGAGCACCATCAGACACGGAGTCTGCATCAGGGAGTTCACAGCTGGTGAGGAACAGATTTCTTCTTGCTTGCCCAAACTCTCAAGAATAAAGTCGTATAAAGTTTCATTTGAGATTCATTAAGGAAAGTAGACAGCATGAAAAAAATTGTATCATATGGTTTTTGGGATCGAGATGATCTATTTAGAATGGGGCCCCAACCAGTAGTGTTAGCCCTCCTTGTCCATCTTGAAGCGTGGTCTGAGAAGTCTCCATAGTCTCTGCTCCCACCGTTCACTTCCTCTGCCATGTTGTCCACCACAGTTGACTGAGCTTTGGCATGACTGTAGGAATTCAGTCCTTCTTCCCTCCTATAACAGTTTTCAGCTTTTTCTAAGCCAGGCTCAGAAAACTCATTTTCAGTACCACCTCCCTTTAGCATCTCAAGTTTTCAGACATTGTAAATGGTTTCTTCCAAAATAATAGATCCTGTTAGATCCCAGACAGGACCCAATGACTGGAGATGTCTTACAGGTCATCATCAGGTTTAATTTATTTGTGCTTTCAGGTATTTTCTATCCTAGAACAGATGGCCATTGTAATGAAGAAAACCAGTTGACCATATAGCTTTCTTTCTTCTCGTAATGCACATATGAGCATATATAACATTTTGAATAGTGTAGGACCCCAATGTATCAGAAACAAAGATCTTTACTTTAGGCTTTTATACTTAGGGTTCTGACCACAGTCCAGAGTCTTGAAGCTATTTAAATTTTACCAAGTGTTTCTTAAGGTAGATTTTAGAATATTTTTAATGGAAAGTTTTTCTTTGTTTTAGTTACTTAGTTCAGGGCATTTTTAGAGGTTGTTATCAACCTTATCCTTGATTTTGCAGTAAGATACACATGCAGTTAGTTAATGTTCTTTCCTCAAGGATTAAGGCCTCATGAAAATGTTTATTATTTGAAAAAAAACTAGCTATGTTTTTGGTTCACTTTATTGAAGAATGTTTGCTTTTTGACAAATTAAACATATTCATAGCAGTTTTCTTGAGATGCTTTTCATCATGTTATAAATATTACATGCAAGGAATTTATTTGTAATCTAGGAAAACAGTTATCAAAGAGGAGAGAGGCTGTATTATGATAAAGGAAAATAGTAAATCAAATGATTAAATTTTGGTTCTAGGAGAATTCTCTGCTGCTCTGAAGTAGTTGTACTATTTAGCAGATTGGGAATATTCTGAGGAAAGCCAGAAAATATTTGACTGATGGATGGTTGCATTGAACAAATTTAAAACAATTTTCATTTTCTTAAGAAAGGAGAAGAATCTTCTAGAGAAGATAAAATAATGGCACAAGCCTATCCCTATGGCTAAACCTTTCTGAATACAAGAGGAGAAAGTCAGAAACACAAATAACTCATAACACAAGTGAAAAAAAGTGCTAAAATAGAGGTACAGGCAGGTTCACTGGGGAGTCCAGAGAGGGGGTTAATTCTCTATAGATGCTCAAAGAAGTTTCCTAAAAGTCAGTACTTCTTCTCAACCAACCCTGAGAATTAGATATGAGAATTTCTTTTGTGATATTTCAAGAACGTATTTATACCACCTTAGAATTTTTCTGGAGAATCTGTAATCCCTCCTGGTTATTGGTCTTTAGACAAGCCAACTTAATCAAGGCAAGGCTTTTACTTCCATGAACTAGAATAATCCTGTTCAGAATAGTTGACCTAAATTCTTGTCAAACTCATTATTTTTATTAACCTCTCTAGGCCCCAAAATTTGAACCCAAAATTCTTTTCTATCTACAGAAATGCAACTTCCTAGGTTAGATTCATAAAATTTGTCAAATTGACTTACTCTAGTGTTTCTTAAACTTCTGGAGTTTTTAGTGAATAGAGTTAAGTCAGAATTTTTAAAATTTTGTATTTTCATTTCACTATTGAGTTCATAAAATTATTTTACCAATTACAAGACAAAATGTTTTACAGTGCAGATTCACAATTGAAAAATGCTTCCATGAGCAAATAAAGCTTATTTAAGTTTTTCAAGCTGACATTTTTAAACCCTGAAGAATCCACGTATTTCTGGAGTTCTACAGTAATTTTTTTGAGCTGATCTGCACATTAATCAAATTTGAGAAATACTAAGCTATTAGCTAGACCCTCAAAATTCTGTGTCATTTTTTTTTTCTTTTTAAAAAATGGGGCTTCTAATCTAACATACTCCCAACAGAATGGGTAGGCTTTGGGTCTTAACCACTATGCTATCCTCAAACCTAGTAGGCAGGTCGCTTAGATATAAAATGAGAATTGCAATGGGCTCGTTTGATTAATATGATAGAGGCAGCATACTCTTGCGGAATAAATAGAAGTATTTTTTTATATGCTTTTTTTAATTTTTATTTTTGAAAGAGAGCAAGTGCAAGCAGGGCGGGGGCGGAGAGAGAGAGAGGGAGACAGAGGGTCTGAAGCAGGCTCTGCGCAAAAGCCAGATGCTGGGCTCAAACTCATGCACTGCAGGATCACGACCTGAGTTGAAGTCAGACGATGCTTAACCGACTGAGCCACCCAGGTGCCCCTAGAGGTATTTTAAAGGAAACTGGATGTACTGGAATTCCAGTGTCCCTAATTACAAGAACTCGGTCAGGTTAATAGGCTGAATTTTAATATATCCCAAATTGGGGCAGTAATGTCACCCTTGAAGGATTGTTTTGAGAAGTAATGTGAAGTAATGCATTTGGAGGCAGTCAGTGGAAGGTCACTGTTATTCTGATTATAAACAAGTATTTATGGTATATCCTGATACAGATTTTAATTTTTAAGACTTTCATATAGTTTATATCTAATTTTGCCCTATTAGGAGTACTGCATGTGGAGCAAGTTACCCCTGTCTGAGACAGATTTAAAGCATATTGTCAATACAATTTTAGAAGAATTAACGATGATATACCCGTGACATTATAAAGAAAAGGTCCCGACTTGAGGCATCCATGCCTGACCTTTGAGGACCACATTTGAGAAGCTTTCAGCCATCCTTGCTGACAGCTACTGAGGCCTTGACTTCTTTGTGAAGTAATCCTGATCTTCGTAAAATGGGTGGATTCACATAAGAAAGCCATTTTTTCAAGCCTTTGTGTGTTTTGAAATCAGATAGTGAGGATGTTATTTCTGTTGAATATTGCCCTATATTTGAGAACCCTGTGGACATATTTTTCTACTTAACTAATATTCTTCTGTGTTAGGTCTGATTGCCTGGAATTAGGGACTGAGATGAGAATTTTTATGAAAGTGCCGTATTGAGTGTTCTCAGAAGAAGGGTGAGGGAAGCAGGATAAAGCAAGGGGGGCAGAAAAGCTAAGCAGGAATATTGTGCCTGGAGACCAGCGTCAGCCTGGTCCCACTGGGTCAGAGGGTAGCGGGGAGAGGGGGAGCAATGGGGCACAAACTGTCCCACAGACTCAGTCGAGGGAGTGGCATGTTCTACACGTGTGTGGTCAGTCTTTGGCTCACGGCCACCTCCTAGGAGCAGTGGTGCCCTAGTCTACCAAGGGAGGCAATTCCGCACGTGTGAGCTGGTAGCGCCCTGCCCTCGCAGCAGCTGGGGACGGACGCACGGCCCAGTGGGGGCTTAGGCAGCACCCCCGGCAGCCTCTCTAGCCTCTGTAGGCAGCTGCCCGAGACCGCCATCAGACGCCTCATGTGGCCTTCTGTGCCTTGGTTGCTCCAAGTTCTAAACTAAGTTTCATACGTAATTCCTTTAGTAGCCTTCAAACAGCATTATTTAATAGCATCCTCTCTCTCTTCTTTGTAACTTTATTTTATCATTGTTTTTGTTCTTATTATGCCGGCAATTTTATCGTAAGTAGCCTCAAATTCTTTTTGAAAGTGAGTCTAAAATAAAAATAAACGTGTAAACTAAAATCCAGTTTTATAATTAAAGTACAAGAGTCCTTCTTAAAAATCAAGTTAGTGTTGGATAGAAACAAGATATTTATTATTACAATTTACCTTCATACAAGTTATGTTTTTATAACTACTCAAGAATAAAATAAACAAGAAGTACTATAAGCCCAATGAAGGAAGAAACAAAATTGCATTTTTGCAGGTGACCCATTCATGTATGTATAAAGTGCAGTGAAGTGAATTAACAAATTATCGGAGGTAATGAAGGGATTGCAACAGGTTCATGGGATTATAGCCTATGATACAAAATCTCAAAAGTCAGTACAGTGAATTTATGCTAAAGCCTTGTAGCTAAAAATATAGTCGTAAAAGATGTAATGAGAAAACATTGAATCCAGAATTGGATCTGTCTATACCCCAGCCTGCTCCTGCCCATGTGTAGGTAGTGTGCTGATGACCCTTTCACCTGCCCATGTCGTTGCCCAGATTACTCGCTGATTTCTTCAGTCATAACACATACACACACAAACACACACACACACACACACACACACGTACATATACACATATATCTGCTCTGTAGGTAAAATAAGCCGGACATTCTGGGGCTTTCTGGTGTTTTCTTTTGGTTTGGTAACTTTATTATTTTCTTTAAAATGAATGTTTAAATAGAATTCAAATACATTAGATCAGGGTTTTTCAGCCTCCTCACAATTGACATTTTTGGCTAGAAAATTCTTTGTTGCCCAGGAATTGTAGGGTATTTCATAGCATTTCTGGCCTCCGCCCACTGGGTCCCAGTACCGCTACCCCAGCTGTGATGACCAAAGCCGGCCCCCGGCGCTGCCCTGTGTCCTCTGCAGGCTCCACCCACCCCCCTTTGGAAAATGCTGGTGTAGACCAAGAAAGTCCCGAGCGTGCTTACCGCCCCCGCCCCTTCAAATGCTGTGTGCACATCCTGTCATTGAATCCTTACAGCCCCTGTGTGCGTAGGTGCCGTTCTATCCTCATTTTCACAGGAGGGGACCGAGACCTAGATTCAGTAACACGCGCCGCGCAGCCTTGTGCCCTGCGTAAGCCGGCAGGCACCTGGTCTGACTCCAGGGCCAGTTCCCTCCGGTTGAATCCCATCTCTCCGCTTACCAGCTGCCTGCTGTTGGGCTGGTGCGGTAGCGTACTTTCCCCTGGTTCAGTTCCCCTCTGTGCTAGGAATAGTGCCTGCCTCCTAGAGTCCTCCTGAGGTTTAAACCAGTCCGTGTACGTCCCGGAAGGACTGGCACGTCCTCGTAAGCGCTGTCGGCAAGTTACGGAGGCTACAAAGGTAAAAACGGTACCTTGTCTCAGAGTCTAGTCGGAGATGCAATAACTTGTTTGAATAGACCGTATTCCCAGAGAGTACAGGGCTGGAAGCAGCGACCCTCAGGGAGTCAGGAGTGGGGTCACAAAGGAGGTCTCACGTGAACCCCGAAGGAGGAGTCGGAGCGTGGGCGGGCAAGGAAGGGCTGAGTGTGGGAGGATTCCGGGTGGAGGAATGCAGCAGGGGTGCGGCCTGGGGGGACGGAGGGACTCCGCGCCATTTCATCATTGCTGTGTCCAGTCTGGATAGAATTCGGCCATTATTTGTAGGAAATGGCTGCTTTTGTGGAGTTCAGAACATCCCTGTGCCTATTTAAGAAGAAAATATTCTAGAGCAAAATAAAAATTATTTTTTGAAGTATGTATAGACTTTTATAGAACACATACGGTGAACTTTTAGCATAGGACTATCAGGTACAGAAACTGCATATAAAGCCAGTCCCAGTAAGCAAAAGGAGAGAGATACAGGTGCCAAACCAATCTGGTCACATTAATTTGCATAAAAATACTTTTTACCAGTTATTTTTAGTATACATGTGTTTAGAAAATATTTTGATCCTCCAAAGGAAATCCATACTTTAAGCTTCTGTTTAAATATGTCTTTTCCTAATTCCCAGATGAAATGATACCTTTCCATTTTAGCCATCCTGTTAATGGCCAATGACACTGTTGCAGAAGAGAGTGAGTAAACTAGGTATAAAACATGTTAGTCTCTACTTCTGTAGGCACAAATGAAAAATATGTAGTCACATAAAAGATATTCTTCACACTTCCTGAGTTACTGATGTGCAAAGAAATGATCCTTTTTCCCCCTTTACCATCTTAGGGTGAGCAATGACTAAGCCCAAATTACATGAATTATTAGAAACAATAGTGGGCCTTGTCCCCTTTGTGCATTAGAAAATCCAGTTTTTATTTTCTTGTTAAGATATTTGGATTACATATCACAAATTAACTTACATCTTTAAAGTATTCTTTATACTTTAATTTTTGTTCTGTTTACTACTGGAAGCAGCTCATTTATAAGAGAACAGCAATGTTTTTGTTAACGTGAATCAAACTTGAGAAAAAAACGACAACTTAAAGTAACTTCTGTCATCCAGATACTCATCAGTGAGAGGGAAGGGGAAGACTCTGGGTTGTAGGATAAATGCACGGAATCTGGCGCATCCTCTTGCTAGCAGCAGAAGACGGCACTTCTTAAGCATTCTAAATAAAGCAAACTGTCATCATTGTCACTTACTTTGTACTTAATGCCTTCCAATCCTGGAGATTTCAGTTCGCGCTTGATTTGGTTTTGCTTTGCTGTGGTAGCATTTACCAGTTTCTTTTCCTTAGTCCTGCCTGCCTAATCTTTGAATGGCCTATCGTTGGCTCTTGGACACGTACGTAGATATTTTCTAAAATGAAAAAGGAAGCAGGGAGGTCACGGTAGGTGGGAAGCTGGGGAGGCTGGTTTGGGCAACACTTAAGAGAAATGGACATCTCTTCTTTCCCTCATGGTCAAAGAGCAGGCTTGAAAACAGAAGCAAGTCCCTGTGGTTACCAACAGCCAGCAAAAGCAGATGATACCCTGGATTAACACAGAGAAAGGCGCTTTTTTATACTTGGCAATTTAGTTCTTCTATAAAATCCAACTAAATAACAATTCAGAAGATGTGTCAACAGTTTATCTTAAAAGGAAAAAAAAAAACACATCAATTGTCTCATAAAACAGAACCTCTTTCAGTTATAAACCACTGGATAAAACACGAAAAAAGGAATGGAAGAATAATCTTAAAACGGATCTAATTGCACACAATAGTTTGTTGGCATTTTAAATGACCTCATTTATAGTTTTCCTCTAAAACGAAAAGACGAAAGCCACAGCAGGCACCTAAACATTCCATACGCGTGACACGGTCATTTACACGTAATCTTTGAGGTTGTACGCGGAGCTGCCCTCTGGCTGCATGGCGGAGGTATGCCGCTGCTTGGCTGCAAAGAGCCAAGCTTCCGGAGCCTTTTTCATACAGGAAGTGCAGAAAATCATGCCGGAGACGAACAACAGCGCGGCCGAAATGAATCCGAGGTAGACGGCTCCTCCGGGCTCATGTTTGTTGCTTTCTGGAACCGTCAGGTCCAGGAAGTTTGCTATGATCTCCTTTGTGTACCACACGGTTGGGATTAAACCAGAGACCCCTGCAGCCATGAAGCAGACTCCTCCGGCAAAAGAAGCGTGGCTCTTTGTGTCTCCGTCCCCTCCTAAGCGAGTGCATTTCATCCCCACTGTGGAAGTGCAGATCCCCAACGCGGACAGGACACAGGCCAGGACCATGGTGGCCCGTGCGGCCTGCACGTGGATGGGGAGGGACAGAATGGAGTACTTGAGGGTGCAGCTGAACATCCCGGTGCTGTACCACGTGCAGTCCATCCACAGCCCCTGCAGCTGCACGACAGCCGTGATGATGTTGGAGCCCGAATCCACGTTCACCTTCCAGTTGGGCAGCAGAGTGGCCGTGAGCACTCCAGACACCCCAGATAGAGCCAGGACGAAAGCCAGGAGCTGGAGACCCGCGGACGCCATGACGTTACCTTGTCTTGGTCCCCCGTTACCTGCTGCTTGATTATGATGGCCCCTGGTCAAAACCGTAATGCTGTCTGTGCGGCAGAGAACCAAGTAACAAAGGCTAGGGAAGGAAGACAAACCGGGATTAAAAGAAAGGATAACAAAAAGGCTTACGTTTCCACGTACGGTGGGAGCAGGAACACATTTGAGTGGGCCTCGCAGTAGATGAGGACACTCCAGCCCAAGAGAAAAGCTCACGCCAGGCGCTCAGAGACTACCGGTCATTCTCCTGAGTGCGGATGGGTGGTTCTCGAAAAGTGGCCACTTTGTTCTTTTTAGAATTTAAACTGTGCTGAAGTCTATGATGATGCCTTGTTGGGAGATTTTGACATACCGAATTCCAGTTGTAGGATCTGATAAAGAATTTTTTTTTTTAATTTTTTTTTTTAATTTTTTTTTTCAATGTTTATTTAATTTTGGGACAGAGAGAGACAGAGCATGAACGGGGGAGGGGCAGAGAGAGAGGGAGACACAGAATCGGAAACAGGCTCCAGGCTCTGAGCCATCAGCCCAGAGCCCGACGCGGGGCTCGAACTCCCGGACCGCGAGATCGTGACCTGGCTGAAGTCGGACGCTTAACCGACTGCGCCACCCAGGCGCCCCTGATAAAGAATTTTAATAGCTTACAGGTTTTTTTAAACCCTATGATTTCTAATTAAAATACTTAATAGGTAATAAGGGAGAAATGAATAGTTTAAGCCCACCTCTTAAAAATGATTTCTAGGGGCACCTGGGTGGTTCCGTCGGTTAAGCGTCTACCTTCGGCTCAGGTCATGATCTCACCATTTGTGGGTTCAAGCCCCATCTCGGGCTGTGTGCTAACAGCTCAGAGCCTGGAGCCTGCTTCAGATTCTGTGTCTCCCTCCCTCTTGGCCCCTCCCCTGCTCACACTCTGTCTCTCTGTTTCTCTCTCAAAAATAAAAACATTTTTAAAAATTAAAAAATGACTTATAAATCTTAGAAGAGTTTTAAGTATTCAAAAAATGATTTTATGCAAAAAATATTCATTAAGCCCTTACCATGTGCCAGACACATAACCCAAGTAAACCGTTTAAGGAGGAAAGGAAATTCGTGGAAAGAAGTTAAAGCCACAGGCATGATTATCCCTAATTTCCTGTTAATAAAGTTTTACAAAATCCTTATCTAGGTTAGCACTCGTTTACTGCAGGTGCAAGACGCTCAGTGCAGGGACAATTAGGCCACTGTCTTTTGCCTGTGAGAATGCGAGATCCTTTCTAGCTGGGACCAGAATCCTTCCCTGACCCAGATGAAGTAAGTAGTCCGCCGTAAAACCGGTTGTTCTGACGGATTCGGTAGTGACCTTGCATCTTGAAAGTACATGCCAGAAATAACCACATCCTTTGTTGTATGTGAAAGAATACCAAAAATAATTTAACATTTTCCTAAGAAGGGAGTAAAGACAGCACCGAATTTGTGGCTTGGCTGTGGTTTACCCTGGCAATAATTACTGCCTTCTTTGAGGGAAGTCTAATGGTTTCTGAAATACAGTAATAACTTTTTTTGTGTTTCTGAATCAGTTTTTGAATGACATGTTAGAGTGGCTCTGTCACGATTCATATATTTTACAAAAGGCAGTGTGGGGCTCTGAATCCAAAATACTGGGCTCAAATCTTCGCTTTCCAGAACCTCTCTCTGCTTTAGTATTTTCTTCTGGAAAATAGGATTATAGTATGTATATCGAAGAGTTAAATGCATTTAAGGGCTTAGAGAACAATATCCAACACCTAGAAAGTACTCCATACATTATAATCAATACTGTGATTCGCTTGCTGTTTTCTGTCACGTGACAGTTGCTGTTTAATAACATTTGAAATATTTTTTCTTTTCTCTCTTCCTTCATCGACCTGATTTATCTTTGTAGAATCTTAGAGCTGAACCAAACCATAGATATAACTCTGTGCGTCATCATTTTTCCCGATCGGGAAGGACACTGAGGTGGTAAACCCCCCGAGGCCACGCAGGTCTCAGCAACAGTGTCCGGGTGTTCCCGCCTCCCCCACCATCACCCCAGTACTCAAGTGTGAGATGCTCTCCGTGTGCTTCCGGGGAAGCACAGAAAACGCTACCTCTGCAGGCAGAGAACGCCATTAACTGTCAATTTTATCCACTCCCTGTCCCACCAAGGGGAAAAAAAAAAAAAAAAACCACTTCACAAGACATTAATGGGGCAAATAGCTTAGCCTCAGAGACTCACCCAAGGAGGTTGACGCCTGGCTTTTGTAAAATAGCTGAAGTAATACTAATCCGTGCCTATATCAGAAGTACAAACTTAACATAGTTATAGCATCGGTTCTCTAAGAAGCTAAATCCTGGGCTGTCTAAATTTGCTGCTTATATTTTTGCTCATAGCTTTAAAATATGACAAACTTAGGAAAGGGTTTCCCTGAAACTTTAAATCCTTAAGCATCAGACTTACAGACACATCAGAGTACTTCGGCTTTTGGCATAGCCGTATGGTTCACTTCTGTTTTCCAAACCTCTTTTCATACCTGACACTAAAATAGCACAGAATAAAGTTTCTAGGAAAAAAAAAAAAAATGAAGCACATGTTTATAGTTTCATAATAGCTGTTTTCAGGTTTGGGTTTTAACATTTCAGATTCCAGGCAGTTCCCTAAATTACTGCCTTCCCAGACCTTTGTCAGCTTATGGTTTCTTCGGCATCGAGATTGCTGTTAACATTCTCTAAGAGCATCTTATTTCCCTCTTTATTTTTACTTTGGTTGAGTAACCTTCATGTGTTGATCAATCTATGCTCAGCTTCCCAATTATAACCTTTTTCTTCCCATTAACCAATACATTTTATAAATTTCAGTGTAATTCAGGCTTGCAGACAGCTTGTTCATCTTAATTAACATGTACTGGCAGTGATAAATTACAGACAGCCAGAATCAGCATAAACAATATGACATTGCATTCAGCTAGCATAGTGCCTGCTCAGTGTTGAATATCGGATCTTAAATGCTTTCTTCTGCACGGAGAACTTCTGCAGAAAAAATTTGTTCTCCACAACGAAGGTCACTATTTCTGTTCCTTTTGTAAAAACATACTGGCATCTTAGCTATATTGCTATGAATTTTCTTTTCCTCTCCAGCCACAAGTATGATACAGTTTGTGGCCTGTTCTCTCACATTGCTATCTCGTAAGTAAGTACGGAATAAAAGCATACTTTGTTTCCGTGGTGGTGGTGGTGGTGGAATACAGGGAAATCCAGCAGAAGCAGCAGAGGGGTTGCATGTAAAAACTTAGTTCTGAATACACAGGTCTCTCAGGGCTCCAGAATACACTGCTTGCAGAACAGAGCCTGTGAGTGTTAACTTTATGGACTTACTTGCCAACAGAAAGTCTGGAGTGGATTTCCTTAAAACGTAAAGTCAGTTTTCCAGACAAGATCTGTTTATAACAAAACTATTACTTTAAAAACAGACGGACAACTTACAGTTCGAACTAAATACTTAAAGGTCTCTACTTCTATTTCTGAGCGTTGTAGAAGCCTCTCATTTTCCATACCTTTTGTCAGGAGCCTTCAGTGTCTTAACCCCCTTCTGTCAGTTGTCTTCAAACGAAGCTGCTCGAGGCGGAGAAGCCACACTTGAGGCTCCCGTCCAGCCTGTGAGTATTATGGACGGAGCTCCGCCAAGTTAACTCGCACATAAAGACCAACATGGGAATCTGAGGTAGAGACTGCTGATGGTGCTAGAAGATAAATACCAGGTTCTCCATCTCATTTTTTGAGCTGTGGGAGAATTAAGAAAGGAGAGGCGGGGAAGGGAGGGAGTTGTTGTTACAACAGGATTTGTCGAAACCTGAAAGCTGAAAATGCTTTTGTGTCACTGTACAGAGGAGGAATTCTTCGCGTGCTCACAAAAAGGCTTTCTTTTCCTTTAATATTATGTTGCAGTCCACAGTTATAATTTATTTTGAATTTTTATCTGTGTTGGAAGATAGTTTGTTATGTCCCCAATTAAAGGATATGATCTGAAATATTTTTAACTAGACTGTGCTTTGCAAATGATAGTCAAGACGATCTTTTTATGCTGGTGCTTGTGACTCGTCTGAAATCAAGAGTCACAAAATTGGTAGCTTTCAAAAAGATGTCCAAAAGACTCTTTTCAAAATATGTATCTTTTCAATAAAAGATAAAGGAACCCTATTGACTAGACTCTGACCGGTAAATCTACAAGTATTTTGTGGGTCAGGGAGGGGGTGTGTCCTGAATTTTCTTTTGTTATTCCTTCCACTGAGAAAGATTTCTGGAGTATAACTTAATAAATTAGAGCTTTTAGAAAATGTGAAGAAATTACACCAAAATGATGTGGAGCATATTAAATGAAATAGTGAAATCAAATATTGAGGTCCTGATACCTTGAATACAGACACATTTCATGTCTATCGACTCTGAGTTCACATTTTACTTTACTTCACTGATTCTAATTCTACAAGCTATAAATTCAGAATCACTTTATAAAGAAGGTATTTTGATAATAGACTTTTTTATTTCCCAGATATTGTAGCTATGTCAGATGATAGCCATTTCTTTAAAAACCGTAAATAATAAAATGCACATTTTGATTATCTGGATTTTTCTTGATTTTTTGTTTTTTATTTCGTTTTCATCTTTTCTGAGTCTGGCATTTAGCAAGGTATTTTTCTTCTTTTAGAAACCTGATGCCTGTGGATTTTTTAGCCATAGTATTGTAATTTTAATATGTAAACTTATTTTCTTCTGTTTCATGGAAATACTTAAACAGTTCTTCGCATAAATACTGGGTGAGGAAGAGTTGAATTTCAGGCACTAACAGAACGAGCATTGTTATTTCTGCTGTATCAGAAGAAACCCACCAGATCCCTTTAGCACCTCGCCTTGTTTGCTTTTTGCCACGGTCAACAGTATGGACTGACCTGTGCTGAGGCTGACCGATGGCAGGTGGAGGGGCCAGCCAGCTCCCAGCTCCGGCCTCCAGGATAAGGACGCCTTCTTTCCATTTTCAGAACATCTCTGATTACTCTTCTGCCTTGGTGGGAGCCCTTCTCCTATAAAATCTTAACTCCCTCTTTTAGAAAAACAAACTTCTGAAGTACAAATGACTTTCACAAATTACAGACCTTTAATCAAGGTGTAGGATTCCTTGTACAAAAAGAGATGGAAACATAGAAGTTTATAGAGAAATATAACGCGTTGACCTCCTCTGCTTCCACTGTGGACACGTAAAAGAAGTAACCTTTTAAGCCCAGAAGGTTTTGAAGATAAATCTTATCTTTACCTTAGTTCATGCCTCTTCGCTGGCCCTCTCCCCTGAACACCCGGCTATATAGCCAATGTGACATCACTTACACACATTTCAGACCTACCGGGGACAAGGACCGGTCTTCCCCACCCCTGTTCTCAGTTTCCCCACGTCCGTTGATGCCAAATTCATCCTGGCAACTGGCACGTCCCAGGTCTTACAGGTGTCCTGGATTCCATGCCCAACATCCACTTAACTAACACATCATCTTGTCTCTAAACTTCACAATAGGTCAAGAATCCCCCCACCTCTGAGCCCCTCTACTTCTAACTCCCTGGCGTAAGAACCTCACACAGCAAGGATTTCTGTGTGTCCCCCATCACTGCTGAGTCTCCTGTGCCAGGAGTAGTAAGGGCACTAAGTATTTGTTGAATGAGTTCAGAAGCTAGTTTTGAGTAGATAAACAAACTATACCTTTGTATGGTTAAAAGTCTAATTGTATCCTTTCTAAATGAGACTGCAGTTTTAAGTCGTTTTGTCCCTCTTCGGCTTTGTCATTGGCCTGATACTAAGACCTACTGTTCATAAAACTGTTTCCTGTAATGCCAGGCACTGCCTGAGGCACCGTGCTGCTTGCTTCTCAAGACAACCCCGTGGGGTCGTGGGAGTCCTCATTTTGCAGATGAGAAAACTGAGCCCCAGAGAAGTGAAGTGACTCGACCCAGGTTGTGCAGGAAGGAGACGCGGGCCCAGGGTACTGCGACTCTTAAAGCCTTTCGCGCACCCCTAGCACTTCCCTGCCTCCACTTAGAGAAGAAAGTATTTGTAGATCTCATTAGAACGAGTCTTTTCTTTCTGTGGTAATCTGGATAACGGCGCAAAAAAACAAAAACAACCGGCATCTCCATGGCTTGACAGAAAAACACTTCTCATTCATGCAGAGTCCGTGACTGAGTAACTGTCCAGTGACTCAGCAGTCCATCTGTTTTCTTTAAAATGTTTTCATGTAGTTATTTTTAAGAAAAAATTGCATATGATTTCCTTAGTGTGTTTTTCTTCGTAATGATCATTTGAAACTCAGACAAGCTTTTCTCTTTTCTCTGAAAGACCAAATAATTGAATATTTTAGAAGTAACAACAATACATACTTTTGTGTGAGGTTCAGCAGACCTGTGTTTCTCACCCCTGCCCACACAGGGCCATCACGTAGCTTTAAAAAAAGCCCGAGGCCCAGGCCCCACGGCTCTTATTTCATTGGTCTGGGATGGTGCCCACTCACGGCATGTATAAAATGCTGCCCACTTAATTCCAGTGAAAAGTCGAGGTTCTGATTTTAAAAACAGTGTCTTCTCTTATTTGCTTTCTGTTCAGCTTTGAAAATAATGAAAGTGCAGCATAAGAAAAAGTAGTTACCTATTCCCGTCCCACAGATTTAAAGTGATTGACTTAATCTTAAAATAATGTTTTCTTCGGACCCAGTCTTAGGAAATTAAGAGTATCAGCTGTGAGCAGGATTAAGTCATCATTTTCCTCCATCTTTATGGTCATTTTAGTTTTAAAATAATGCTTCAGGCTAGCCTGAAGACTTTAACTTTGAAGATTGGTAGCTTACAGATTAGTGGGTTGTAGTAAGGACTTTGTTTAAAATGAAGATTCATTTTCACGGTTTCTGTGTGTTCTCAAATGTCCATTGAAGCCAGCCTAATTCTTTTGATTTTTATAGCAAATCAGGTGTATGTTTCTGCATAGAGTACCACCCTCCCCCCCACGTTTAGCCACATGTGATATGTTCGAAGACCCCCAGTGGATGCCTAAAACTGCAGAGAGTACCAGACCCAATATATACCATGTGTTTTTCCTGTGTATACATACCTAAAGGTTAATTTGTTAGGGGCAGTAAGAGATTAACAACAGCAACTAATGACAAAGTAGAACACTTTGTAACGATATACTGTAAGAGAAGGTGTTTGTGGTCTCAATATCTTACTGTACCGTAAGAGGTCATCGTCATGACGACGATGTGAGCTGACGAAATGCCTGCGTGGTGACACGAAGGGAGGTGAGTGACGTAGGCACTGTGACATAGTGGTGGGTTACTGCGGACCCTCTGGCACTGTAGCAGGAGGAGGGTCCTCTGCCTCCGGACTGAGGTTGGCTGGGGGCGGCCAAAAGCACAGAGAGCAAACCATGGGGCGGGGGGGGGGGGGGGGGTGCTGTGTAAGTTACACTTACTTTTGTTTATTAGCTGTTAGCTAATTTTTACGCTTTGTTTCTCCCTTTCATGTCTTCAGAGGAGGGATCCTGAGGACTCGTTTTCTGTTTTCCTCACATGATTTTAGAATATTAAGACTATCTTTGGATTTTGTGGTGACATTTGCAGATGGATGTAATTTTTTCTGTCTAATAAGGAGTGTAAACATGTATTTGTTACATCCTCTTTGCACATTATTTTGAAGAGCAGGACGGGTTTCTTTAAAACCTCCTCATTTACCGGCCGTATCCGAGATTGTGGGCTGAATGGCCTTCTGTAGGCCTGACCCTTGGCACCGACTGCTTCTCTTGCCTTGTTCCTCTTTGCCTTTCTTCCCTGTGTCTGTCTGTCTGTCTGTCTGTCTGTCTGTCTCTCTCTCTCTCTCTGTCTCCCCCTCCCCCCCCCCCCCCGTTCCTGCCCAGCAAGGTGTCCTGCATCCCAGCCCACACTCTGGCGCCCTGAGTCCACGAGGACTTTGTGATCTTGCCAGATTATAAAGCTTGCATCAGTTTGACTCATTTATTTATTTATATCTCTGGTGGTAGGTATATAGGGAAGACTCTGAGACCCCAAAGCTCCGTGAGTTAAACTAGCAAGATAAGCAGGTAAAGGGTGAGATCTAGCAGCTGTAGAATCTGCCTCTCAAAAGACAGAATATCTCTGGGGCACCTGGGTGGCTCAGTCGGTCAGGTGTCCCGACTTCGGCTCAAGTCATGATCTCGCGGTTACGAGATCAGGCTCCGTGCAGACAGCTCAGGGCCTGGAGCCTGCTTGGGATTCTGTGTCTCCCTCTCTCTGCCCCTCCCCTGCTTGTGCTCTCTCTCTCTCTCTCTCTCTCTCTCTCAAAGATAAACATTAAAAAAAGAATTTTTTTTTTAAAGACAGAATGTCTTTCAAGTCAGAAACCAGAAAAGCCAGACAACATGAGGATATTTAAAGGCACAACACGTCAGCACAAGGAACGTGGCGGTCTGGGTGCTCATAGCACATGGACCGGGAGAGTCCGGCGCCACCTGTGCCAGTGAGAGGTCAGGCCCTCAGGGCAGACACCAGTGACCATGGCGGCCGCCAGTCCGTATATGCTTGCTCCCATCCGTGTCGCTCCGCGGTCTTCTGATAGTAACGGGGCCTGCATTTAGGGGTAGTTTTTGTCATTTTATACACACATAGGGGAAGGTAGTGACAAGGTAACTGGAAGATAGCCCCTAATCTCTTCGGCAGCGTGGCTCCTCGTGAGTTAATATATTTACATCTGTGTTCATTTATGAGTCTTTTAATATTAATATTTTCGAGAGCAGCAGCCCTCATTGAGTGTCTCGTGAGTCCGCCTGGATTGACGTCGTCCCTGAAGAACAGATGGCACTGGGGCGCTGCGAAAGCAGAGGCTGGGCCCTCGTGATGGCCCCGTGTGCTACCAGCCTGCGGCCCCAGAGAGCAGGGCCCCTCCAGATGCTGTTTCACAAACCCCAAAGTCATGGTTGGTGGGAAAGCTCATGGTTTTAGGGGTTTTCCCCATGATCATCCAGGAACTCCAAGTTAAATGTAACAGAAAATCTCAATCCAGTGTTTGTTCTTGTCCCTCTTGTGCTTTGTTTAGAATTAAGCATTCACCTCCCTGAAACGGGTCCCCTATTTTGGGACCAAGAGACCGTGACTCATCTTGCTCTTGTTCCGACTAGGCACAATCTACATACATACAGTCACTGACATGCATACATTTACATGCATAATTTACACTGTAAAGCACTCTCTCCATTTGCTCCCCCCACGTGGGGGTGTCTTTCTTACCCTTAATTCCTCATCACACTCCCAGCTCACTGTCCTTCAAGCTCATACTCTTGAGAGGAAGTACTGTGACTGTTTTGTGATTCCAAGGAGGAAGAGAAAAAACAACATTCAAAAATATAAAGGAGGAGAAAAAGGTGGGGTGGAACTTCTAGAGAAATTAATACTGTTACAGAAAATACAAATCATAAACTCAAAAAATGTGTGTGTTTATTTTTTGAGAAAGAGAGAGCACAAGCGGGGAAGGAGCAGAGAGGGAGGGAGACCCAGAATCCGAAGCAGGCACCAGGCTCCGAGCTGTCAGCACAGAGCCCGACGCGGGGCTGGAACTCACTGTGACATCATGACCTGAGCCACTTAACCGACTGAGCCACCCAGGTGCCCCACAAATTATAAACTTTAAAGAAAGATTTGTAGGTATAACAGTGTGTCAGCCTATGTCAAGTACGTTGGGTTCAGAATACCTGGAATGCTGTTAAAGTGTTTGTATTTTAAGGTTTTAAAACTGAAATTCTGTCCTTAAGTTGGCCTTGGGACCAAGATTACAGGCAGAATAAACCAATTATAGGAAATTTGATAGACATTTGTATCTGTAAGTGTTTTTCTACAAAACGTGTAATTCTAGTATCCTAGGCATTAACGACTTGCCGCTCTGTCACCCTTGTCTGAGGAAGTTGTGACTGGAGGCTGTCGTTAGCTCAGTGCAGGGACCTGAAGAGTCAGACACTGGTGGGTGTAGGATCCAGCCAGACCCTTCCAACTCCCAGCTACGCTGATCTGAGACAGTACCACCTTGACCTTTGAACCCTTCTCTTACTGCTCTTGAAGGCTTCTCGGTGATTCCCTGTAGCCCTTTTTCTCTCGCCCTTCTGTTCTCTCCCAGGTATGGTTACACTTCAGCCAATTATAAACTGTTACTTCCTAAACATTTTCCCTTTCCACTGGGTTGCCCCTGAATGGTCTCGAATGCCATCCGAGGTGTGGAGGACCCTTTCTTAGGGAATGGCTCCTCTTGTTTTCTGTGCCTTTTCCCGGGGTAGTTAGGTAGCTCTCCGCCCTGTTAGGATTCCCCGGCAAGAGCTGGGCGGCCCATTCTTTGGCATTCCCTGTTCTCCTGTTGATTCGGGATCTGAGTTGGCAACGTCTGAGATTGGAGATTTACTGGCTTCTTATCCCAGGTCTCCCGCAGTGTCATAACCAGTCACACCCTAGACACGCTGGTCTGGAAAATGGAACTTCAGCCTGCAGCCTCGTGCAGCCCCGGCTGCTGATGTTGAGAAGCATCGTCTCAGCTTGGTACAGCATTGATGTTCGAGTGGATTTGAGAGGCAGATATTTTAGATTCATTACAAATCCTTTCATTTGAAATTTTCTTAGGTCATTTTGGTATCCTGATAGACTGAGTTTGGAAAGCTGCTGGCAACAATAAAATAGAATTGTTAAGTGCATCTAGTGCCTACGTACTGGTTGCTTTTTTGCAATGAAGCCCTTTAACAGAGTTAAAATTCAAGGAAGGGAAAATAATGGTTGCAATTTTTAAATAAGCATTCAAATATAAGTAAAAAGCATTTTTGTATCTGTTACCCTAGTTACCAAGCAGCTTTCCTGTAGTTCTAGAGACAATGGGCTCCATCATTCACAGTAATTCCGAAAAGTGCTTTTGGGGGTGGGGGTGGAAAAGAGGGCGATACAGGAGGTCTTGCAGGGAAGCAGGACACATTACTGGAAGGGCCATTTTCTCAGGGTCCTCCACTGGATAGGAACTGTATTTGATTGTGAGTAGGTATTTTCTTTTAGCTGGGATATACCGTTAGCCATCTCAACCATCAGAACTACATTCGATCTTTAGAAGTCCGCTACAGTTAGGGTGCTGCTGTATTTGTACAGGGCTTAAGACTTCATGGAAAACCAACGTAAGACATTTTCTATATTTGCAAACACCAACTGTATCTCAAAGAAATTGGGCAAAAAGAAAACCAAATTTTTTTTTTTTTTAACATTTATTTAGAGACAGAGTGTGAGCGGAGAAGGAGCCAGAGAGAGAGACACAGAATCTGAAGCAGGATCCAGGCCCTGCGCTGTCAGCACAGAGCCCGATGCAGGGCCCAAACCCACAAACTGTGAGATCGTGACCTGGGCCCAAGTCAGATGCTTAACCGACTGAGCCACCCGGGTGCCCCCAAAAGGCGGCACCAAATTTTAAAATCCAAAGAAGCTGGAGGTGGCAGTTTCTGTACTGAAGAGGGGAATGCATCTATCCCTGTATCGCTGCCTTTATTCTTTATTATATTTGAACATGAGGGTTTTGATAACGGCCTGGGCTTAGCTAGGGCTTAGATTGTACCCCATTTGCTAAAAGCTGAGCTTCCCTGGAGACAGGCAGGCTGCTGGCTCATAGTGGGGGGCTGTGAAGAGCTCCGTCAGGACAGACTGTCACATGGACAAACTGGCCTAAAAGGGCTGGAAGAGTGGAGTCCTGGAGGCCGGCAGAGAGAGAGGGGCGGATGCCAGTGGGCTCAGTGCAGGGGAGGTGGTATGGAGAAGTATAGAGTGATGGGGCGAGGCCTAGAACCTTCTGGACAGCTGGGTTCACTTCTCCGTTCCAGATAAATAGGAGGAAAGGTGGGGATGGACCTTTCAGGGTTTGTGAGCAGAGGCTTTGACCTTTAAAGTCATTATAGTGTTTCGGCTTCTTCCGCTGTCCTCCGCTCAGATTCTTTTTCCTGCCACAGACACACTTTGAGATGAAGCGATCTTTCCCTCCCTGATGACTGACGTGCTCCTGTCCACCCGGAAGCCACCCCCCCCCCCCCCAGTCTTTATCCTCTCCAGTGCCCTCTCCAACACCCCTGGGCCCTGTTCGTTGGTGTTTTTCTGCAGGTCTACAGAAGTCCCGGCCTTTTCACCAAGCCTTTGTTTTCTACAGTACTTGTTGCTGAACTTGGAGAAACTGATGAAGCGACGCATAGAACACAATATGAAAAACTTAAAATTTAATGAGAACACTTAACATTACAGATAGTCCCTCCCTGAAGCGGAATAACTGTCGGTCCACGCACGCCTTCTCTGTTCCCGTCCACGCGGTCTCACGTCGTATGCGAGTACTTTCCCTCCACCCGGAAAACACTCCGTCCTCACAGACTGCAGGCCAATTTTGCAGAGTTTTGTAGCCACAAGGATGTTTAGAAGCAAGGCCTCCCAGGAGAACACGATAACCCCTGTGGAATTTTCAAAAATATAGAATGAATTCCTTTTGAAAAGCAGTGGTACCACCCCCCCTCCATAAATTGCTAGACTTTAAGCCTGTGAGAGTCTCTGTGATGTTCTAAGTAGCAAATTGAACAACTCCTCAGAGACGAAGGCTTTTGTAAATTATGAACACACTTCCCATTTGTCAGGCCATGGTCTCTGTCGGGCATTTTTGTGTGTGGCAACTGCTCTGACTCCATTTCCGTCTTCGTCTTTACTTTCAATACTATTGTTCCTTTGTTATTCTGAATATATACTTGTGAATGGCCATGAGCCCAGTTTTAGACTAAGACAGGGTATATTATAGACCAACACAGTGACATTTTGGTGGTTTCCTTTTCCCATTTAATCCTGCCTGGACCTCCCAGGGCATTGAAAGTTGCTCCCGAAAGTGATGTGCACATGACGATCGTGAATTCAGTACAGCTGATTAATCAGTGTCTGTACCCAAAATAAGTGGTGTCCTAACTGATTCCCTTTCTGGGGAGTTTAGCACTAAGTGGTCCCTGGGGGGCCATCTGCCTTCTCTTCTCTGTTTCGAAGCCCAGCCTCATAGAACTGCTGCTGCAGCTTGTTTTTTCTCATTCCAGAGCTAAATAAAACCCTCTAAAGCTGTTATCTGCCTACTGGCTTTAATGATTATTTGGATTGATCTGAAAAGGCCATTGTAAAACTCCATTTTGAGATCAAGTGATCCTCAAGCACAGGTCTACAGGATGTGCTTACAGAGCAGACGCAACCGTGATCGCTCTGAGCTCAATGCCAAGCGCAGCAACTCACCTGCCTACAGTGGACGAAGGCGAAGCCCTTGTAAAGGTTTACGAAGACTACGCCGTCAACCACCCATCCGCCTGTGTTTTACTAAGATGAGTTGTTTTAGTCACGTGATTCCTGTACCACGGAGTGACGTACCTTTGCTCACGACGCAGGTGGACGTGGGCGTGGTGCACTTCACGCCCCTGATGCGGCCCAGGATAGAGCAGCCATTCAAGCTGGTGGAGAGAGTCGTGCAGAACGCATTTCAGTTCCGAAGGAAATACTGCTATCGAGGCCTGGGGTAAGAATGCCTTCTTCCTTTCAGCCGCGTGCTTTCTAAAATCCTAATACTTTCAAAGATTAAGAACTTCGTTTTTAGGATTCTTTAAGGTGTCTGTGAATGGTCCTCTTAAGGTGAGCAAAGCTTGACTGCCACGAGGAAACAGCAAAACTGTGACTGAACCCTGGGGCCACGGACACATTGCTCCAGCATCAGTACAGCCTGAAACAGCCACAGGTCGGTAATGACCTGCCCTGCGGGGGCCAGGAGTCCTCCGTCAGGGTCGACCGTGCCAGCTGGCTTTTACGCTCAACACTTCTGACCTGTATGCGTGACGTCGACCAGCCGGCGTCCTACAGGTCAGGTCTGACACTGACGTGGAGCCGATACACCCCCTAGGTTAAGGGTTCAGGGCCACAAGACCACCCCCGCTTCAGATGCTTGTCGTAAGTCCCAGGTTGCCACTTGTATTTTTTTTTTTAACGTTTATTTTTGAGAGATCGAGTATGAGCAGTGGAGGAACGGAGAGAAAGGGAAACACAGAATCCAAAGCAGGCTCCAGGCTCCGAGCTGTCAGCACGGAGCCCGACGCGGGGCTTGAACTGACAAGCCTCGAGATCATGACCTGAGCCGAAGTCGGACGCTCAACCGACTGAGCCACCCAGGTGCCCCCGCCCCTTTGTATTTCTGACCCACAGGCTATGAATTGGGGATTTCTGGGATTTGTGTGGCCACCCCCTACCCCTGCCGTTTCAGGTTCAGTAATTTGCTGGAATGGCTCACAGAACTCAGGAAAACCCTTTCACTTATCAACTTACCATAAAGGACAGAACTCAAGGATGGCAAAGGGAAGAGATGTGGGGCGAAGTTTGTGTGGGAGCCAAGGGCTCCTCTCTGGGCTCATCACCCTCCCAGCACCTCACTGTTTTCACCAACCCGGAAGCTCTGTGAACCCCATCATTTAAGGGCTCTCCGGATGTTCCCTTAGGCACAGCTGGTACAGTCACTGGCCACTAGTGATGGAGCTTGGTTTCCAGCACCTCTCCTCTCCCTGGGGGGCCGGGGGGCCCGGAGGGCGTGGGGGAGGTGAAACTGAAAGTTCCAACCTGCTGATCAGGCTTGTTTCCTTTGGCACCTGTCCCCATCCTGAAGCTATCGGGGGACCCGCCAGGAGCCCCCCAGTAGCATAAACTCAGGTATGGTTGAAAAGGAGTTTTATTAGTAATCACAAATATGCTATCACCCCATCCGGAAATTTAAAGGTTTTAAAAGCCCTGTGTCAGAAACGTGGAATGAAGACCGAATGTATTCTCGCACTACTTGGGTTTTCTAAGTGCTTTCTTTCCATCAAGTTGCTATATGACACAATGAGAACTAGAAGGTAAGTTAACACTGGAGCAGCCAGAATGGCGTCACCAAGTATTTAATGGGGAGCCCCTCTGTTCCGCCGTGCTCACTGCTCTGCACCTGCACGTGGCCACTGTCCGCAAACGCAGCCTGAACGTGGCGGCTTACAGTCCACGTGCCCCCAAAGGCCCTGACGTGAGCACAGTGGTATTCTGGGTCTGGTGGCAGCCAAGAAAATGTTTAATTCAGCCCAAGTAAGGCAGGAAGGGGTGTGTGTGTTTAAAAACTGGGCCTTGGGGTGCCTGGGTGGCGCAGTCGGTTAAGCGTCCAACTTTAGCCAGGTCACGATCTCGCGGTCCGTGGGTTCGAGCCCCGCGTCGGGCTCTGGGCTGATGGCTCAGAGCCTGGAGCCTGTTTCCGATTCTGTGTCTCCCTCTCTCTCTGCCCCTCCCCCGTTCATGCTCTGTCTCCCTCTGTCCCAAAGATGGATGAATGTTGAAAAAAAAAAAAAATTAAAAAAAAACTGGGACTGGCCTTGTAGGCATGCATTTCCCATTTTCTAAAATCCCCCTCATTTGAAAAGCTCCACTTCTTTTTCTGGTTTTGTGAAGTGTCCCCTTAGCACATACTTCAGGTACGGCTGGCCAGCTGCATCCTGAAACCGTCCCCGAAAACTCACTCCTGAGGATTTGAGCGGACTGATGTTCAATCCTGGGCTTGCGGTTTGTGAACTCCAATTAGGCCAGGATTTTTACATCACCGTACAGGTCCTGCTTCTCGAGCGGAGACCGAAGGAACGGCGCTGGCCCAGTGTTGGCTGCGATGAAGGCCGCGCGCCCCTGCTGGGATGCTTCCCCTTCACACAGGCTGTGACTGGGACAGTTTTATGTGATGGCCCTGATTCATGGAGGGGAAAAAAAAAAAAATCACGAAAAGCACATTTTACTTTTGGAAATCCCGAAATTGGCCTGAGCCCAGAGCTGGCCCTTGTGTTTCCAAGCTAAGTGATGGGCCCCTTCATTTCATATACACAGTCCCCTATGCGGATAGGAACCCCAAATAGCGTGACCCACTTGGACCTCTTGGTGTCCTTTAGTCCTATACACCCACAAATTGGTCCTGAGTGATCAAACGCCTCCTTGATATGAAACTGAAACCCCAAAATCACAGCTTGCCCGGACACTGTAGGGAACGTGGAGTTCTTCACTCCAGGACCATGAGCCTGTAAGGAAAACTCCCATCTCAGCCGGCCATGACCTCTGAGCTCCGTAGAGCCTCCAACTGTTGAGAAAAAAAAAAAAAAAGAAAATCCAGGGGTAGCTTTCCAACATTTCAGTCAGTTTTGTCATTCATTTTAAAACAGTGGTCTGGCTTGGTTAGATGAAGTTTAAAATACTTCAATTTTAAAGATGCCTCAAGGTAAATCTAAAAGAATGATCTGTTTGCATTTTCACGTCACCGGTTTTCTGACTTTGCATAGTAAGGTCAAGGTCATTTTCTGGGGGGTGTAGAGTTCCCAAGACTAAGTTCAAATTATAGAGGAGAAATTAGACAAGTTTCATATTAAGATATGTGGCAAATTTTTTAAAAATGAGGCAAATCAAACATTAAGAATGGAACTGAGCAGATGTCACCTTAAACGATACTTGTACTGATGGAGCTGTGGAAAATACCTGCCCACAGGGACGTATGGCACAGGTCACATTAGCTCTGCCTTCAGTGTCCCTCGTACCTGTTGCCTGGTGGCGAGACCGAGACCCCTCCCCACCGGCTTGGAGCCCTGCAGCCAAGCCAGCCGGCTGTCTTTTCCAGCCCCTCCGGTGGTCAGTTGTCAAAACGATGTCATTTTCAAATGAGAGTAGGAGGCATCATGACTTACAGAGTTCCCCAAGTCAGTCTGATTATTTTCTCTTCTCAGGATGTTATTCCCTGAAGTTCAGCGCGTGGAAAGCACTGAGAAACTGTTAGAGTTGGCGGACGTGGACCCTACCCTTCGACCCAGCCAGCTCTCTGTCTCCCATTTTAAGAGCCTCTGTGATGTGTACCGGAAAATGTGTGATGAAGACCCACACCTCTTTACTTATAATTTCAGAGAAGAACTCAAGCAAAATAAAAGCAAAAATCAGGA
Organism: Prionailurus viverrinus; assembly: GCF_022837055.1. Classification (NCBI taxonomy): domain Eukaryota; kingdom Metazoa; phylum Chordata; class Mammalia; order Carnivora; family Felidae; genus Prionailurus; species Prionailurus viverrinus. The sequence continues at coordinate 140,309,199 of NC_062565.1, read as the reverse complement.
AAGAGAGAACGACAAGGAGAGATCCCGATGATAGCTGCCGCTTCGGTGGCAAGCAGCTTTGCGGATGTTGGTTTTCCCAAAGTTGAGCTGCTCAGAGGTACACTCTTTGGTCCACTTTGGAAGGACAATAAAAATACGATGACCAGGTGTGACTTCCCTTTTACTGTACAACTCGGTAGAGAAAATAATCAAATAACATACAGTACAAGCTTTCTTTTAATATATATACTGCATAGATAGGACATGTTCAGTATAAACAGCATCTATTACAACCTTACAAAAATGAAGTATCTGCACATTGTGCCCCTTACCCACATTAAAATAAATATGCTTTAAATAAAGCAAAAACTAACAGCTCAAAGAAAATGCCCAGAGGATTGGGGAGGGGGGGAATGACCTTTTAAAAATTATTAATCACAACTCCATCTTTTTCCACATAAATTAAAATAGACTGCAATTTTAAGGATCCTAAGTCATTTTTGATACCTGCTCAAAAGGGATATAAACTAAGTAATTTACAGATTCTGATCAGTTTAATCTAGTTTTCTGATCTACAATAAATTAAAATAACTTAAATCTTTACAACTATTTCGTGGGAAAACGTATGCTGCACAAAACCCAATAACGAATAGTTTTTCTGCAATTTCCACTTTACCACCAGTTTAAAGGTAAAACAAGCCATTTAACCCGCGTCGGACGGAAATCCTACTATGACTTTCCGTGGCTCCCTGTTTCGTAAAAACACTCCTCGTTGACCACCGATGTTAAACTCTGGACACTGAATTCTCGCTGCAGAACAGAACTGAGATCGAGGTTGGCATTTTCAGACTGACTGTCGAGGGACTGGTGACGGATCTGTGCCTTGAGCAAAGTTCCCCTGTCCCGTTTGGTGCTGTTGGCTTTTCGTTTAATGGCGCAGAAGTGCCCGCGGACCAGCTTGGGCTGCTCGCCTCTGGGCCGCCGGTCGGCCGGGTTCGCATCCGCGTCGTCCGAGATTCTCAGTCTCTGGAACTGAATTTCAATGTCTTTGGTAGGGCTGCCCTGCTTCAGGGTCTGATGGTAGTCATCCTCCTCATCACTCAGAATGTCGCTCTCTTTGATGAGGCCGGGGGACAAGTCAGCCGGGCCTGCAGGTGGGCGTTGTGGGGAGTCCTGCGAGCTCCCAGCCGGGGGACAGCCGCTGCTCTGCGTGCTGCTGCTCAGGCTCCCCTCATCCGAGTCCAGGGAGCTGCCCTTGCTGGGCTCGCCGGGCCACTCGCAGCTTGAGGAGTTCTTGAGGACTTTTAAGGACCTGGAGGAAGCTGCAATGAGAAAATCACACTTCCCTTCAACGATCGAGAAACAGACTCCACAATGCGTAATTTCGGCATTGCGCGTTTAAGCACTAACATCTTAATCCCTTTAGATTTTACCATCTCACTTCTATTAGCAACTATCCTGGGACTTGGGTAAAAAAAAAAAATAGATACTGCCAATTTTTTACATAGGTTTTTTGAAATTTTATGCTGGAGGGTTTGCCATTTATTCTTAATGACCATTTTTTAAAATAACTTTTTTAAATGATTATTATTTTTGAGAGAACAGGAGAGAGGGAGGGGCAGAGACAGAGAGAGAGGGAGACACGGAATCCGAAGCAGGCTCCAGGCTCCGAGCTGTCAGTGCACAGCCCGATGCAGGGCCCGAACCCACGAACCGTGAGCTCATGGCCTGAGCCGAAGTCAGACAGTTAACCGACTGAGCCACCCAGGTGCCGTGAGGGTTTGGCATTTTTAGATGACCAGTTACCGGAGCTCAGTTGTTTCGCCAGAACAACAAGCTATAAACTGTGACAAGGGCTAGGATTCTCAGTCTGCCAATGGATACATGAAAAAGTTATTAATAAAACCTATGTTCCTTTCTTCCACTAAACTGCTTTGTAATTTGATAACCAAGATTCTACCACATTTCTGTGCCTATTGTCTCCCCTTATTTCCCTTGCTGCTCAATTAAAAGAAAAACGCCCTTTATCACTCATGACAACGGTCTCTGTTGGCATTTCTAGCCAACTTTCAGAGATTTAATATGAAAAATCATTTGTGTGTGTTTGATTCCTCACTCTTGGGTTGCAGGGAAAAGGGGAGCTCCCAGCTGTGAGGTTTCTATAGACAGTAAGTGCGTTTTTGATGGATCTAGCTTATTTTGACAATGGAGGGAAACAAAAAGAAAGTATGCAGTAAATTTGAAGAGGTCAAACTGTGACCAAAATAAAGACAAGTATTTTAAAAGACTACGCACAACGTCAAAGATGCTAACAAAATAGTTAGTGAAGAAAGGTGAAAACACTGAAATCTTACAGAGCAAGCAGAAAGCTGAAGAAGAGCATGACTTGGAATGTTTCCTTGCTGACTCACTGAGTGGATAAGAATGAGCAGAAGATCTCGGTTCATCAAGCAATGACTTTCTAGATGCCCTGAGCCGTTCTGAGCACCGGGATGATGGTGGTGACGAAAGCACGCCTCCCCCCCCCCCCCCCCATCTCGGTGGAAGAAACAGGTGAGATGGTGATTCTGAGCTGTGTCAGCTGGAGGGAAGATGAGGCCTTGGGCTTGGCAGTGGTTACAGTTTACTACAAGGTCTGGGAGCAGGAGGCAGTTCAGGTGTCTTAAAAGGAAAACAACTGCCACCACCTTCTCGCACAGCTCTGTGGACTCGGGTGTCTGCTTCAGAGCTTACGGAGCTCCCCCGGGGACTGTACGACGCGAGGAGGACTTAACCGCCACGTCGCAAGAACATACATCCTTGCAGAGAAGCTCAGAATGTTTTTCTGAATAAACACAAGGCCGGCAAAGTTCTCACCTAACTTGGCCGAAACAGGAACTCGGTTCTTAAGAGGTACCAGGCGATCCTTGCACGTTTTCTCCAGGGGTAAGTCACACTTTATGTGACGCCTGAAGTTTTCCCTCAGAATAGATCGAATGACCTTGACGATGCTGGTTTTGCTCTCACTGTCACTGGTGAAGAGAGAAGAGAAAACAGCAGTGACGTCCAGTGTCATGCTCCGACCCCACGTGCCCTGGTCCTTCGGTGTCATCTGATCTCAGGACAGACCGGCAGCGAGTTACCCGGCCTGTGGGCTCTGTGGTCTCCTCACTTACACTCTTTTTAGAGTGAAAAGTGACGGTTCTTGAAGTGCCTTGGAGCACTAAGATTTGGATGTATATTTAATCAACGTGTTCTATTACAGGCACAGTTGCCGTGTCGGGGGAGGCTGGGTGTGAACCTGAAGTCCTCAAAATTCAGGAGGGCACTAAAATTAAACTCCCTTTTTTGAGAGAGCGTAATTCAGCCTTATTCCCATCGGCTGTATTTTTTGGAAGTCAGTAGTACCTGCAGCACAGCTGAAAGATGGTTTCTGGCCGTCCTTCTATTTCTGACTTCGTATGGATCAGTTCCCATATGGAATTATTTTCTGTCCCTGTGGAAGAGGAGACAAGGGTCTGCAACTCTGCCAAAGATGTGAGGTTGACAAAGACTCAAGTCAAATATTCCCTGTCCCGAGTCTCCTCATTTTCTTCCGTGGCTCATTCTATGTTGGACTTTCACAAATGGTTTTCAAAAGTTAAGTACTTTTTAGTTACTTTTTATGTTTCCTGGTAAAGTTTTCCATCCATCTGAACGTGCTTTCTCCCTAGCCCCGGATTTCACCTCTCTGGGCAACAGATTAAACGGATCCTGTTTTTCAACCCCCTTCCATTCACTGTATTCCTTGGAAGGAACTGCGTGCGGGCTGTGCTCAGGTACTTGGGGTAAAAGAGGCCAGCCCAAAGTCAGTTGTTCTAGGAAAGGTAAGCAGTTCACACAAAAAGTAAACAGGGACCCAGGACATCACCACGTGCCTCAGCCTCTCGGTCCTGTCACCAGAGGCATTGTCACCGGAACGTGGTTAGTCTCACAGGATCTCTGAACATTCTCTAAGGTTGGAGATTTTTTTTTCTAATATCACATATAATACTGCTTAATCTTAAGGAATTTTCTGGGATCTCAAAATATTTTTAATTTAAATTTGTAGACCTTTCTTTCTTTAACAAATTTCAGGGTATCAAGGATATTAGGCAGAAAAGTGGAAACCCGCTGAGTGAAGATAAGGAAGCGATGAAGAGACATATTTGGCAAAGAAAAGCCACCCGTTGGCATTTACTTTCCGCAAAAGTGTGTTAAAAACAAAAATTTCAGAACAACCTCTCTTGTCCTCGTTTCCCTTGCCTATAAAATAAAACCCAAAAATTATCCCCGAAGTTCTCTCCTAGTTTTTCATTCCACGATGCAAACAAGTCTCTTTAAAATGCCTTTTCCTGGCATCCTACTGCACAAACCAATTACCTGCTGTGTTCCCCAGTCTGACTTGAAGCGCGGATATGGGGATCAACCAGCGAAATTTAAATGGATCCAAGTCGGCAGAGCCATGTGCAGGCCGGGAATTCGAGGGCTGGAATATGAAAGCCCCCCCCACCCCAAGAAATGTGTTAGAACATGCTCTCACCCAGAGAGGAGGTGTGCAGGGAGTGGACTTTAAGGTCTCCCTGTGGGCAGGGCTGCCACGGCTGTGTGAGCGTTCAGGGTGCAGAACCAGATCGGGTCGGCTGTGCTCCCAGTTCTCAAAGAGCTCACGGAGTGCTCGGGGAGAGGGCAGAGCCATAGTTAGGGGGACAGAGACTTCTAGACAAGCAAGAATGACAACCAAGCCTTCTGTGTCCTCACTGCCTCTGAACGGTCATGACTCTGATGGCTTATTAGCTGATTCAGCTAAGCTGTTGGGTTTGTTTTGAGTCAAGGTAAAAGTGATCTGAAAACAACCAAAGTTACGCGGTCTGTCGTGTACGGAACAAACATGGGCCGTTTTCAGGGATGTGAAAGCTGATTTTCTACGTAAGCCCAGCACAGGTTATTTGGCTCTATCTTCTTTTAAAACAGATGTCATTTGTGGGGAGAACAAGAAGTCACCCTGAGTATCTAAGCGGGTTAGTCACCCCAGGAATAAGTCACATTAGTCAAGCGAGGCCGTGGCACTGAGCAGGCTTCTCAGCTCAACGCTGCTAGGAACAGGGAGCCCTGGAAAGGCGGCTGTGATCACAATTACTTCTCGTCTTACCAGTTTCTTCTTCAGTTTGCAGTGTTCTTTATAAACCAGTATGACAGCTCTCTTAAAGACTACGGAAAGAAAAAGAAAAAGAAAAGTCTTTCATTGTTTTATACAGATTTTGTCCCAAGGCTGAACTAAGTAAGGCTGAATGGTTTTTTGTTTTTTGTTTTTTTTTAATCTGGACATTTATGGGAAATAAACAAATTAAAAAAAAATTTTTAATGTTTATTATTGAGAGACAGAGACAGGGCACTTGTGCGGTAGGGGCAGAGAGAGAGGGAGACACAGAATCCCAAGCAGGCTCCAGACTCCAAGCTGTCTGCACAGAGCCCGAAGTGGAGCTCAAACTCATGAACCGTGAGATCATGATGTGAGCCAAGGTTGAACACTTAACTGACTGAGCCACCCAGGCGCCCCGAAGCTGAACGTTTTAAAAGAACAAAGCTCTTCAAACTTAAGAAGCTCTAAGACCCCATTATGCCGGCACAGGAGCGAATAAATGAGACTTCCCTCTGGCCGTATTTGAATTATGCAGGTATACATGCTCACCTAAAAGCAATTATCTGGGGGCGCCTGGGTGGCTCAGTAGGTTGAGTGTCCAACTCTTGATTTCGTGCTGTCAGCACAGAGCCTGCTTGGGATTCTCTCTCTTCCCCCCCGTCCCACCCTCTGCCGCTTACATGGGTGCTCTCTCAAAATAAACATTTAAAAAATAAGAATGGTTATCTGAAATAGATCTTGGCAATTTTTAAAAAATTCTTGTTTTATTTCACTGAACTCTGAGGACATGGTGTTCATGTCGGTGGGAACACAGGGTCTATACTGGGTCTCAGTGAGAATTAAGACATTTTGAAAAGCGGCAAACAATTAAGATAACAGGTTTCAAAATAGCCTCAAGAGATCTGTTCCTGTAACACTTGGCCAGAACCACTAAGCCAAGCAGAAGGGAGAACAAGATAATGAGTATGCACAGTGACAGCATTTTACATAGTTGGAGGCTGGCTCTGTGAAGTCAAAAGCCCTTATGACAGTGATTCTAACTCTCGGAAACCCGGAGTTAGCCGGCCTGGTGGCTTTAGGAAGTTCTTCATCACCACCAGCCTTTTGTAAGTTTATGCGCTTTCGAATGGCATACTAACCAAACACTGTGAGCTCGAGGTCCTTTCTGGTTTTTCCTAGAGACAGAAATGGATTCAACCAGGAGACTGCAGAGTGCATCAGAAGCTCCCCCATGGAAAGTTCTGTCACCTGTTTCGTAAAAACGAGAGAGAAAGACATGGAGACCGCGGGGGGTAGACCGTCTCCCATTGGGAGCGTGAATCACATACGTGTGTCACCGTATACCGGTGACTGCCAAAATGCAAGCACCCTCGATCTATCATGGCCCCTGTAAACATGGGGCCTTTAAACAGCGTAAGTTTTGAAAATACGAGCGACGCATCAAACTGTCTGAAAAAGAAGCTAACTGGGAAGGCATTTTGTTCAGTGCACGTGTCGTATGTGGGTGAGACACGCCTCGTGACCTACTCCATGGTGCCAATTCCCTGACGGTTCAAGACTCTCCTACGTTGTCCTCACTAATATTTACCCGGGGCTCTAGTGCACTCACCAGCCCCGAGCCACAAACTGCTCTGGGCCTATCAAGAGGCACCAGCGCTGAAACTAATAAAAAAACTCAACTCCAGTTGTTTTCTGTCCTTGCCTTTTTCTAGTCAAACTATGTTCCCTCTGACATGTAGCCTTTAAAAGCTCAAGATCCTGATTTAGTAATCAGCCAGAAAAGAGAGCAAGAGAGAGATGGTGTCACTCTAGGGACAACTAGTTCCGTAAGTAAGGAGGTGGCCACCGATGTCAGATGCGAAGGAAGAAAAGCAGAAAAAAGCCCTAGGTTCTCCCCACAGGCTGGCCCCCACCCGTGTACTCATCCGGTCTCTGCCAGCTCGCGCCCTCCATAGATGCGCCGGCCTCTGTGCATTAGTCTTGCCTCCTGCCCCACGGAAAGGGAGGAGGAGGGAGGGACGAGCTAAATGAGATTTCTTATTTTCTTCTGTACAGTGTTAAGGTGACATAAGGTTACATTCTCAAACCGGTGTCATGAATTTTATGTCACATTTACACTTAAATGGTGTGGCTTATTGTAAGCACTTAGATCAAAGAAACTTTAGGCCCACCCTCCTCCAGGAGAGCCCGAACAGGGCGGCCTGCTCTGGAGGGTGCCAACGGATTCAGTGAACAAACGCATCACGCTTCTCGGGATCCGGAAGTCCCACTGACCTCCTTCTCTGTTCCACTCTGCTCCGCCACGAGCTGGTCAAACACGGTCCCGTAATCCTCATAGACCTTCTGCATCTCATTGATGTGGCTGGCTACTTTTTCCATCGCTTTTAGTGCCTCTGAAAAGTAGGAAATCGTCATTTTATTAATTTTAAGTCCTACCAACAGTGGTGAGTTCAAGATTCCGGCCCGGACTCGAGGCTTTCCTTACTAACAGAAGCATTCCTCAAGTAGGGCTCAAACAGCCCACTGCCATCGAGTCATTACAACGAAGAACCACAGACTGGCCTTCCACTCCGGTTTTCTTCGGAATGAGGCAGCACAAAGTATCGCTCATGACAAACGGGAACGCTGATTGGGCACTTTCCACTTAGCAGGTGCTCTGATGGGTGCTTTATGTGAATCATCTCCTTTAATCCCCACTCGGTCACTGTAGGAACTGCAGTCGCCATGTGTGAAACGAGGCCGGGAAGAGGGGCCCCGCGGGCTGGCGGCTGGCAGCCGTGGCGTTCACGAGCGCTGCCTCTGTCTCCTCACCTGTCAGGTGGTAGTGCTCCTCGCTCTCATGGTCCGTCAGCGACACGAGCTCCCTGAGCAGCAGAGGGTACTTGAGCACCCTCTGAACTGGCTTGATGAGGTAGGACTCGAGGGTGGAGGAATGCTGTTTGGTGGGATTCCGGGCGTCCAGAAAAGCCTTGAAGGCTTGATCAGTTTTAGCTACAAGCAGGTGGGGAAAAGACCCTTAGAAGAGCACAGCAGCGTGAACGAAACCCGACTTCATTTCGTTTCTAATGCGGTCCCAGATCGTCTATTCAACAGCCCTCCCAATGGCGTTCTTTACAAAAACCCAAATGCTTCAGCGGGCCCGGCACCCAGCCGTCAACACGGATTCGGCATCACAGCTCTGGGGCCAATCCCACCGGCAAAGGGAGCTTACATAGGCCAGAGAGGAACACCAAGTCGAAATGCAGGAATGTCTGACTTTCGAGGCATATTCCCATGCAAACCCGTGAGAGAGATTGTTCTAGGTGCCTAAAAAGTGAGTTTCAACCAATTCACAAAGCCACGAAAATGTATCATCCTATATCCTGTTCTACAGAAGAATCCCATAGCAAAATAAACCAGTATTCCACCACCCCCCCCCCACCACCATTCTAGCACAGATTGCTACTTATTCTGTATACTTAGGGGTTATCTTTTTTTTTAAGTTTATTTATTTTGAGCGAGAGAGCACAAGTGGGGGGCTTGGTGGGGGGGGTGGGAGAAGAGAGAGAGAGGGAGAGAGAGAATCCCAGGCAGGCTCCACACTGTCAACGCAGAAGCCTGACGTGGGGCTTGAACTCACAAACCGTGAGATCATGACCTGAGCCGAATCAAGAGTCGTACGCTTAGCTGACTGAGCCACCAGGTACCCCTTTCTTTTAAAATAAATTGATAAGCACTGCTTGCTGCCTTCACCTCCACAGCTCTGAGCAGTCTAATCCTTCCACCACACGGCACCTCTGTGGGCAGTGAACACTCCCTGTGTTCAGAGTCTGACGTCACAAAGAGCACGCACGGAACCCAACTCCATTTAGTTTCGAGAGAGCCAACGGATGCACAAGTGGCTGCTTTGGATTCCACCTGCTGACCCTGGGTGACCAGCTGTTTGGAATTCAGCCGATTTGAATGAAATTACACCCTCACCTGGGGTTCTGTTCCAAAGGCAAAACCTACAACTTCTAGGAGGCGCGGTACCATTTTGAATGTGACTACCCAAGTGGATGGCGAGACGATCCTTCAGAACCGAGCAAAGCATTGGTGATGCACTAACGTTACTGCGTATTGACCTTCAAGAAGAAGGCGTTTCTGGGAGGAAACGCCGATGGAGTCAGGTCTCTGTTTAAACAAGTACAAGAGGCATATTTGGGCTGGAGCTCATTAACTCCCGGCACTTCGAGACTCCGTTTCTTAAACCTGAGCCTGGTCTTCCACGAAACTGGAAAGATCCAGATGTAAACCAAATGGCCAGGGTGCATCCGTGGAGCCGGCTAGTGCTCAGAGTGTTGGAATAAACCTCCACATGCCTTCCACGATACCGCAGAGTCTGTTCCCTGCTCTGGAGAAAGAAACACTGAACATTGTCCTTTCTGACAATGCCGTTTAGAAGCATATGACAGATAGGAGGGGGCTTAGAAGTGACCTTGGCGGCTACTGCCGTGTTGATGCAACTAAGAAACGTTCAAATACAGAAGAGTTCTGTCCCAGAAGAGAGCCCTGACTCACTGGCTTCTACAGTGGTAGCGAATTATAACGGGAGTGAACCGCATGAGGCCACTTGGATTTCTAAAGAAGGCATTCAAGTCCTGGGGGGTGGGGGCAGGGGGGAGTCATTTTGATCCTAGGAATTGAAGACATGATAACAGTTGAGGTTTCAGCAGGTTCGGGTCTTATCCCCCAGTTCACACCGGAGAAGTCAGGCAGCCTGGTAACCTGGTCTGGAGACGGTTCTGATGAACGTAAACAGGACCGCACACACTTTCGTAAGATGCCTGTACTGTCCGAGCCTCAGACACTCCCGTGTTTGTCTGATGTTCTCCGTACAAACCGAATCGTCGCTGCTCACGATCTCAAGTCCTGTGCCCGCATCACTGATTTTTCCTCCTCCGATCTTCGCCACCAGAAATGTATGAGCGTTCCAAAGACTGGGACAGAGAAGCATCTTCAGAGAGAGACCGATTTGAGAACTGTCATCCCGTACGTGGAGATGCGCGTGTGACTGAGAGAAGCCTCAGCAACGGAGCCACCTCAGGGAAAGCAGCGTTCCTGGTCTGGGTATTACCGGACCGGACCGAACAGCAGGCTAACGGGACGGTGATGGTAACTGTGCCACAACATTCCCCACAACATGCGTGCACCTAAAGGAGGTCACGGCTGTCACCAGATCTCTGAATACGCTTCCCAGGCTGGGCTGACGGGCTGGCCCGTCACCGAAAGCCCAGGTGGCTCAGGGCGCGGGCCGTGGGCCTAAACCTGACCCGCTGCCGGGCAGGAACCCGCACTCAGGCATCTCTCTCAGTTCCACAGAGTGATGTCTGATGGCAGCACGAAAGGGAAGGGTGAGGGGGTCGACCACGCAGGTCTACGCAGACAAAAGAAAATGGGAGTCTTCAGTTAAAGCCACTAGAATAAAGTGAGGTGATAAAAATGTGGAGAGAGGCACCTGGATGGCTCAGCTGCTTAAGCGTCCGACTCTTCATTTCAGCTCAGGTCGTGATCTCATGGGTTGTGGGATCAAGCCCCACAAATCAAGCTCTGTGCTGACAGCACGGAGCCTGCTTGGGATTCATTCTCTCCCTCCCTCCCTCCCTCCCTTGCTTGCTCTCTTTCTCTCTCTCAAAATAAATTAACATTAAAAAAAATTTTTTAAGTGGAAAGATGAAAGGTATTTCAGTGAGAGGGTGCGGGCTGTTAAATGTTAGTTTTTTCCTGGTTCCACAAAAAAGACTTTAAGTTTAGTTAACACTTCTTATGAGTGCAGTGATTCCTTGGGCGTGAGAAGGTTAACAAGGAAGAAACAAAACAGCAGAGTGTTTTCTGTCCCCATCCAGGGGCTCATGGTTCTGAGTTTTTAGATCAAGGCATTTGGTAAAAAAGAATCCAGAGGTAACTGAACAGCAAAGTGACACATGGGAAAGAAAGTTCTCTGCTCTTAGGACATATGTTCACTGTTGCCAATAAACTGAAATAAACCGAAAAGTTTCCCTTTAATCTCTCTCAATTTCAAGGTCAAGAACGGAGCAGGATCCATCAAAACTGCATTTATCCCTACTTGTTACATGCAAATTTACTCTGTTAACAATTTAAAAAAAAAAGCACAGCACCTTACCTCGCTCTAGAACCTTCTGTACTTTGATATGATTAGCACAGAACCCGCTGTACAGTTTAAAATGGTCCGCGTAATAAAGGAAAGAGCCTCCAAGGGAAAACAGTAGTTTCTAGAAGGGGAAGAAAAGTCACATTGGTCATGGTTTACTCAACGTCTGCTGGCCCTGGCGTGGCCTCTGACTACTTCAGTGCATCCGTGGCATCTTTCAGACACCAGAGCACTAATGCCTCAGAAAATCACCAAATGAAATAAGCCCAAGACTGTGCCATTTTCACGGCAGACGGAGAACAGTCTGGTATTTCCCTCACAGATCTTTAGTTTGATTGAAAGCTTTCTGGCAGCCGAGCCTACTGACACTACAGGCAAAGGGCAAGAAAGAAAGTTCTACAAAAATACACCTGACAAAACGGGATACGAATGACCTGAGAGGATAACTAATCAAGCCAACTGTGCCTTACTCGGGACAAATGCTCTCGTCCGGGTACCGCCCTGCCCCCTTTCTACCGTCGGCCTCCTTTCCTTCCCCAGAGGGGCTCCTTCCGGGTCCCGGATGCTCACACTGGAGACGGGCTCCACAGAAGAGAGGGCTCCCTCAGTACCACCGACCCGTGTCACGGGACCCATGTCCCCGGGTCACAGGACCTTGTGAAAATGAAGGATGAGACTCAGGGCCAGCGCTCCCGCTTCGCAAGCAAACCCCCTACGCATCCTTCAGTGGACTTGAGTGAAGAGCGTGGGCACGGTCAGCCACCAGGCAGACTCCACAAAACCTGGGCCACCCAGACTTCTGCTTACAGGGGCCACTCAAGTAAAAATGTAGCCTCTCACCAGCTGCCACAGGAAAACAGTGCAACGAAAGCACTGAACTTACCTTGTCAGCAGTCAAGGGACACTTTCTTTTCCAAGGGCGGACGCCGCACTCTACCCACCCAGTTCTGCTTTAAACCTAAGTCAAAACTACTTACTCTAAACTGTGAGGGAGTTTCAAGGGTGTTAAAGTCAGAGGCGGCTGAAATCCCATCCTCCAGAGTCTCCAGAAACACCTTCTGAAAGTCCAGCATCTCTGGCAAGCTGCCGAACAGTGACTCCATCTACATGAAGGCCGGGATTGAACAGAGGGCATCAGCGGTGGGGGTGGAGAGGGGCCGCCCCAACAAATCCCCAGTCCTTCGGGGAGCAGCAGACAGAAGTGAATCCTTGAACGAAGGCAGCATATTCCCTCTGGGACACCGTCTGTACACAGGGGTTTACAGCTCCAGCTCCGGCAGTTCCAAACTAACTTTTTAAACGGATGGAACCTTTTCAGGATTCAAACTGGTAAACGACGGAAGTCAGTAGCGAAGAACCCATTACGGAGATTGAACACGAACAAGTCATGGATTAAGGAGTGACTTTGGGCCACACTTCCTACAAAAAGGGCGTGACTGTCCTGCATTTACAAACTCTTGCCGCTGGGCCTCACGTGGCAGAGGCCACATAAACGGCTTTGGAGGAGGCCACGCTTGGTCCCTCTGACGATGCTTAAGTCCCGTGTGTTCTCTGGGGAATCAGGAGATACAACCTCCAGGGAGGTCCACTAAAGGGCAAACAGAGACTAACCTGTGCGTTAGTGGACGGCAGGGGGGTGGGGGTGGCGGGGGACCGATTACCTCGTCTTGGGTGAGAAAGGTCTCATTCTGAAGTGGCTCCAAATATAATTCAAAGAGGCAGCTCAGATCCTGAAACGTGGAAGAAAAGAGTCTTTATCACTCATGTCTCCAAAATACCCAAGAGTTTCCAGCAACCCTGACCACAGCTCCAGACTCCCACTGGGAATGATGGAATCGTGTCTTGTTGCAATTCGTGACCCTAAAAGTGGTTACTATCAGGGGCGCCCGGGCGGCTCCATCGGTTAAGTGTCTGACTGCGGCTCAGGTCATGATCTCATGGGTCATGATCTCATGATCTCTGACAGCTCAGAGCCTGGAGCCTGCTTCGGATTCTGTGTGTGTGTGTGTGTGTGTGTGTGTGTGTGTGTGTGTGTGTGTGACTCTTTGCCCCTCCCCCACTCATGTTCTCTCAAAAATAAACATTAAAAAAATTAAGTAAGTAACTAAATAAATACAACTGCTTACTCTCATTTCTGCCCTAATTCATACGGGCTAATCCCGCAGTACACGCAGCAGCTGGGTCACCTACTCTGCTTAGACAGCTTGGTGACAGAGCCACTCCTTCTGTGGACCGGTGCAAGGGGGCATCCGCCTCCCCTCGGAGAAGGGGAGCTCTGGCGAGGCACTTCTGTCGGGCATGAGCACCCCTGCCGGCTCCCCTGGCTTCCTCCTCTCTACCGGGGAGCATGGTGACAGCCCCACCACGGAGCTGAGAAGGACAGGGCAAGACCTGGGAAGCTCTTCAACTCTGGGGTTGACGCATTAGCAGAATTTCGAACTCCCGTATTCAAATGCAAGAAAAAATGTCCAAGGATCAGCGGCCTATAATCTAGGCCATATTTGAGCCCCCAGTACACCGGGCCCCAGTGGTACGGACCAGTGGGAGTTGACGGCATTTATACAACTCCTTCCATAAACGGTTTATTTGCAATAATTTGAAGCCAAGACCAGGATACAATTTTGTAATAGGAAAGATTTTTTTCTTGTTTTGCTTATTCTGAAGAATTTTGAGTACGAAAACATAAGTGACCGACTACAAAGTCCGTTACTTTGCTCTCTCATTTTACAATGGAGAAATCGAGACCCAGAGAGCTTTCTGTAACAGCCCGAAGCCTCCAGAACCTTATGGCATAGATTCTGGGAGCAAGTAGACAGGCCTGGGAGGCCTTTCACTATTTCGCGACGAACAGCTCCCTGGCCTTTCCGCCCTCACCATCCTCCCCGGCGACTGCTTCCGAGCAGGGAGGTGTGCTGAGTTACTGAACCGTATCTCGAGGGAACACACAAAGGCTGAAAATTCCAAGTTGCACGCATGCAGGGATCAAGGTTAGACGAACAAGTAAAATCCCGTGTTAAATGTCAGCCACGAAAAGAAACCACAAAATAAAAACGGTGTGTGTGCGAATCACAAGAGGCACCGGGTGCTGGTTATTTTGTGAGAGACAGTGACAGGCTGCCCTCTTCCCTCGTGCGGCCGGTGCTGCTCGGCGGGACTTACACGCCTCGAGCAGGCAGGCGCGGAGCCGCGGGGCCGGACAGCTGCAGCCCTAAGGGAACAAAGTGCAGGTTTCTTGCAGAGAGAAGGGTCCTTCCTGTCTAGCTCACCCACAACGTCCACCTTTATACCCTACAGCATCTCAGGGAAACCAGCCTCCCGTGCGGCCTCACGGTAAAACGGAACATCAGCGACAACAGGAAGGGGACTTCAAGGAATTCTGCCCTTGAATCTCGGTGGAAAGCTCATGGCCACCCTCAAGAGGCCAGAGGGTCTCTTGAAGCCTCAAACCACAGCGCACAAAGCTGCTTGGGAGAGGCCATCACGGTCACAGGAAGATCCAGAAATCTAGTCTGAGCTCCCCAACGTTCACATCATCCGCAGGACAACACGTAACAGGACGTGAAATTAAACTGTCAACTCCATAGCTTTCTTTTCTTCTCTACAAGACCAAAAAGAAGGGGCTCTGGGTAGTTTTCCTGGGCTACCTGTGTATGAGGCCTTCAGTAAAGCCCAGATAAAGTGACAGGGACACTAATGAAAGGGGAAGCTCAGGCCCGTCTCGCGGAGAAATAAGGTGACAGCTGTGTCTGTGTGACGCACCTGTGCAGGAACAAGGGCACGCCCGTCTGAGACCCGGGAGGACGGAGGTGGAGGGGACGGCCCCAGGCCAGGCCGCTGCACCGAGGCAAAGCCAGGCGGGATCCTCTGCCCACTGCCCTGTGCCCTGCAGCTTCCAGAATTGGCCAACGAAGTGAGCTTACGGTACTACCCGAGCCTCAGCAAATACTTAAAGCAAAAGAACTCTGTCTTCCCTTCCCAGGCTCCAGTGCTCTTCGTAAAATATGTCTCTCAAACTATAGGGGCGCCCGGGGGGCTCGGCCGGTTAAGCATCTGACTCGGGATTTTGGCTCAGGTGGTGATCTCACAGTTTGTAAGTTCAAGTCCCGCACGGGGCCCCATACCCACAGTGTGGAGCCTGCTTGGGATTCTCATTCTCTTCCTCCCTCCCTCCCTCTCTCTCAAAATAAATAAATAAAACTTTTTAAAAATGTGTCTCGAACTATTTACTGGGGGCTTCAGAGATAAATAAGTGAATGCTTCGGGTGCCGAAGATTCTCAGCAACCATCCGTCCGCACGGGCGTGGGAGCGGCCACGTGTAGGCCAGCTGCTCCAGCGTGGGACTCTGTCCCGCACAGTGACCTCCACCAGGCAGGTCTGGGGGCCGCAGCAACAGTCTCCTGGGAGCAAGCTGTTCCCCAGTCCCTCCTCCCCTAAGTGCTCTCCGGCCCCCTCCGACTCCACCAGGAGACTCCCTTCCCACAGACTGCAGACGATGAGCTAGAACATGTTTCCATAGTGAAAGCTACCGTGGTAACCAAGGGAGCTGAGGAGCCGATCCTTCCGGGCCCTCCCAGCTCCTGCACCCTCGCCCCCTCCCCAGCGGCAATTCACCACTTCGAGGGGCAGGGGGCTCCGTCAGGAGTGCTGGGCTTCGGGGCGCATGCGACCCGGGGGCCCCCGCCCACATACCGCTGGCCGCCGCGGGGCCACAGAGCCGGCAAGAACGTGCGGAGTCGCCCGTTACCTTCACGTAGGACTTCTCCGTGTCCATCAGCTCCTGGATGACTTTCCGGAGGCGATCCGCTTCGGAGAGGTGGCGAGCCAGCGGCCTCGGAGGTGGCTCCCGGGTCCCCCTCGGCCCTTCCATGCCGGTGGTGTGCGAGTCGTTGAAACTCCTACACAGCGCAGCGATCTGTTCGGCGCTCTGGGAGGCGGAAAGACGGGGAAGGTGACGTTCGGGGCGCGCTCCGTTTTGGCAGCTTCCCGGCCAGGACGCGGGCGGTGCTCGTCCCTGCCCAGCACCCTCTCGGGGACCTC
The DNA here is from genome assembly GCF_022837055.1 of Prionailurus viverrinus. Classification (NCBI taxonomy): domain Eukaryota; kingdom Metazoa; phylum Chordata; class Mammalia; order Carnivora; family Felidae; genus Prionailurus; species Prionailurus viverrinus. Next base: position 140,292,912 of record NC_062565.1, on the reverse strand, counting down.
GGGGTGGGGGGGCGACAACCTAGCACAGCCGGGTTCATTCATCTCGGACCGCTCTGGCTACCGTTTAAGGTAACGGGAGTGAAGACAGGGTATCTACGCGGGATGCGTTTCTGTTGTCAGAAGAGAACAGATGGTTCTTTCGTACCGAAACTAGAAAACACGGCACAGGTTGACCCTCGGTAACGGAGTTGAGGTGGCTCTCAAATCAAGACCGCGGCTTTCTCGGAGCCTGCTGGGGAGCCCCCCGGAAGCGGCGGCCCAACGGCCTCGGGAACGGCGTGACTGCGTGAATTTCGGGGCGACCTGGCCACAGGGGCTCGCGGCCCTGCCCCCGTCCAGTCCCCAGCCCCGCGGGCTCGCGCCAACAGAACACGAGTGAGCGGCTAGAGCGGCTGCACCTGCCAGGCCGGGCCGGGTGGGGAGGCAGGGCCGTCCCCTACCCTGCAGGGGGCGGGGGCAGAGCCCCACGGAGGGTGCAGACAGGAGCAGGTGACCGGGCCACCCCGGCAAGTGCCAGAGAAGAGGGCTGAGCAGGCTTCCTGGGAGGCTTCGGGATAGTGGGGGCAGTCACACACCGAGGGGACGAGAGGAGTGGGAACGTCTGGGGACCGAGAGCCTGCAGCGCGAGCTGCTACTCGGATTCCAGCACAGCGATGACAAAGGTTCTCGAGGAGGGCCCCCTCACCCTGCCTGACGTCGTGGCTTCAAGGCTCAAACGGGTCTCCTCCTATATGTCTCCACGGTGCCTGGAGCACCACCAGCCTACACTCGGCGTCCTCTAACTTGCCTCTCCCTCCACCCCACCCCCGCACAGCCTCCAGCCCACTTAGCACCTGCCAGAGAGTAAGCCGGCCAAGGGCAGGGCCCGTGCCCGTCGCTGCCCCGAGTGCCCAGCAAGCCCTCAGCTCCCCGCCACCGCACGGCAGTGTTACCGAGTGACAAAGCAGTGGTCCCGGTACGCGTAACGAGCGTCCACCCGTCGTTGGCAACTTGCCGTCCCTCCCGCAAACTCCCCCTCCTTTGGCGTAAACACCTTCATCCCCGATCCGTCCCTCCAGCCGTGGTCAAAAGCCGAGCTTGTCAGGACCATCTCTTAATGTGGAATTCATCCTCTCGGGGACGCTCAGAACATGAACAACTCACACAAGCGTGTGTCACTCAACCGCAGTGGCCCGACGCACACCTGTTAAAAAAGCTGGCGCCTGACGACCTGAAGTGCCTCGGAGGAAAAACAGGGCACTGCCGCCCTCCCTGGTCCCCCTCCCGGCTCTACCCGCAACACTGACCTTCCGGTTCATCTTCCAAGCTCAGCGGGTGTCACCCGAGGGCCTGCTCTGCCTCCAAAAGGAAGACAGGTCCTGCCCGAGGCGACCACGTAAGAAACCCCAAAGCGCAGCCAAGGGCAGAGTGAAAACCAGCCCAAGCTTGTGCGGAGCAAACGAAAGGGGGAAGACGCGGCAAAGCAACGGGAATCCCTCCGCTGTGTGCGAAGCTTCAGGGAAGAAATGGGTCGTCCCAGGGTCCTGGCAGGAACACACGCGCTCCAAGGAAGAGCCAAGAATGAGCCGGAAGTGCAGTGAGGAATGAGCAGGTAACGTAAAGACCCCAGCTCAGGGGAGTGACCGCGAGCCTCCTCTCCACCCAGATGTCTGCGAGGAGGGCCCCCCAGTCTGCTGGGCCCTTTAAACAGAATCATTTCTCTTTTATTTTCACGTAAATCTTGGTGCCAAAGTTCAATCAACCACACAGCCGGTACTGGCCTTCCAAAGAGCCCATGGTGAGTTCGAGCCCCGCGGCGTCGGGCTCTGTGCTGACAGCTCAGAGCCTGGAGCCTGCTTCAGATTCTGTCTCCCTCTCTCTCTGCCTCCTCCCCGGCTCACGCTCACGCGCTCTGTCTCTCCCTCTCAAATATAAACATTTAAAAAATTGCATCTTGAGGGGCGCCTGGTGGCTCAGTCAGTTAAACAGCCAACTTCGGCTCAGGTCACGATCTCACAGTTCATGAGTTCGAGCCCCGCGTCACGCTCTGTGCTCAGAGCTCAGCCTGGAGCCTGCTTCTGACTCTGTGTCTCCCTCTCTCTCTGCCCCTCCCCTGCTCATGCTCTGTCTCAAAAATAAATAAACATTAAAAGAAATGCATCTTGATTTATCAAAACGCCTCAATTCATGTTTAAAACAACCAAATCTTATGATTCATTGCTGAAGAGATTCCAGCACTGTTCAGCCATGCCCTAAAAGCCAAATGACAGATAGTAAAAGCCAAATAGAACACTGTAGCCAAAAGGTGGCTTTTCTCTCTTCCGGGATGTGAGCATCATTAAGGAGCCCTAGGAAATACAAGGAAACCACTCCAAGTTGTGTGCACCCCCTTTCCAGGGCACCTCAACCCTGGCCACGCATGAGCTTCGTTTCGGGAGCTTTAAGAAACACCCATGGCTAGATCAACTGGTTCACAATCCACACGTGAAGCCCCTTGTAGGAGTATTGTCTTGATTTTTTTTTAAATGTTAATGTTTGTTTATTTCTGAGAAAGAGACAGAGCACGAGTGAGGGAGAGGCAGAGAGAGAGGGAGACACAGAATCTGAAAAGCTCCAGGCTCTGAGCCGTCGGCAGAGAGCCTGACGCGGGGCTCGAACCCATGAACCGGGAGACCATGGCCTGAGCCGAAGTCGGCCACTTAACCGACTGAGCCACCCAGGCACCAGAGTATTTTCTAAAAGCTTCCCAAGTGTGGCTAACATGTGAGCCGCGTGAGAACTACTGGTCTGCCTATCAGAATCGCGAGCAATCTCCAACTGGGCTTCCTGGGGGCAGTGCTGCCTTCAGCCTGACACGCTGTCCCCAGGGTCTGGAGTGAAGGACAGCCATATAAAAAATTTATACACTGAGCTCCTGAGACCGAGGAAGTAGCCAGAATCACACCCATGACCCTCGTATTCCGTCCGGGTCAGGCCCTCGACGAACTGAGCTAAACAACCCCAGATGATAATGATACGGAGACTCCCAAAACTCACTCATTTGAAATCTCTGCTACTGCTATTTGCGCTGCAAGCCCAGACAATGTCATTTTGCAATTCTGACAAGTCACAGCTTCCAGGGCTATGGAGTCTATATTAAGTTCACATACACCACATAAAATCTGACAAAACGCACCATAAGTTAATGGCAGCTGGTGAGCTTACAGCTTCACGTTGCCGGGATGTCAGAATCACACCTAACGATGCAGTGTTAAAATAACGAGGTTTTAAAAATAAAGTATCCTTGCCATTTCAGAAAATCAGAATCCGCTTTAAGAACGCTTCTGGGAAGATGAACTTGGAAAAGCGAGTGTTAGTGGAGATCCTGAGAGAAATGAACATCTTAAGGTACCATCAACGAAATGCTGGAGCGCTTACAAAGTCCCCTTCCTCACGCATAGCACTTTCACCACCGTCTCAGGCGGGGGGGTGGGGGTGGGGGTGTGGGGACGGGGCGGGGGGATCACTTGGGCTCAGGAGGCAGGAAGTGGAACAGAAAGAAGATGGACACCAACGGTGTTTTTACGTTGTATCTGGTTACGTTTCCGTGCCTCTATTCGTAGGGATGGGCATCAGCATTGAACGGTTAACGGTAGAATTTGGAGTGTATCTGGTGAGCAAGTTCTAGGAACGGGGACTACTTTGGATGGGCTGTTTTCACACCCAAAACGGTGACAGTGGCGAAAAGCACAGGCAACATTCAGAGGCCCAGGGTTCTTTCCTGGCTCCGCCCCCAGTCCTCTGCACAGTCCCGGCAACACTCATTTCTGAGCAACTTCCCTAGATCCCTAACCCATCTGGTAACCCCTCAGATTGCCATCTGGGTCACGGAGTAAAGGGCACTCACATTTGCTGAGCACCTGCTATTCGCCAGGTAGGCCCCGGGCGGCGGGTGTTCTCCAGAATCTGCTGGCATTTAATCCTCTCCGTGAGGGGCCCGGAGGTGTGGGTGAGACCCTGACAGCGCAGGGCCACCCCATCTAGCTCTGCAGGGTGCCCACCCCTCCCGGGGATCTGGCAGAGCAGGAGGCAAAGCAGATGTGCCCCTCTGCCCCTGCCCATGTGGTCACGGCGTCCTGGCCCCGACAGCATCCAAACACACTCCTGGTGTGCTTGGGATGCGGCCACCGGCCCCTGGGGGCCACCTCTGCTCGGAGAAGCAGCGTCGTTTCCACACACACGACAGCCACATCTTTTAGAAGGCTTCTCTGTACCACCGTCCCAACTCCACCCTGGGAACGCTGCTTTAAAAACGACAGGCGTTCACCAGGCAGGGCTGTGGGTGCGTGAAGATCCCGTAGCCCGACAGTGCGTGCCCGTGCAGGGTCACGAACACCCCGCCTTCGGAGGCACAGCTGAGTTTTCCCTGAAACTATGCTGTATGGAAAAGCAGGGATGCTGACCAGAACAAAATTTTTTTCGGGACCTGAGCTTACACTAAGGCTGATCCCTGCTCGAAAACGATTTGATCTTATTTATAGATGAAGACCATCTCACGGAGGACTCTGGCATGAAGCGCCTAAGCGTTCTGGGGAGACCCACACACACATCCCAAACAAACAGAAAACGAACTTGACTGTGGTAATTATTTCACAATGTTTATGTATAGCAAATCATCAAGCTGTATGCTTTGAAGATACAGTTTTCTCAATTATATCTCAATAAAATTGGGGGACAAAAGAGATCTGAACAGTTTTGGGGTTTCGTTTTGTTAGGTTTGGGTCTGCTGTCTTAAATGTATGGATAAGGACCCTTTGCTTCCCTATACTAGGGCTGCAATGGGTCGTTCTTCCGGGAGCCCCATTCTCTCAGGAGCGGCCGCAGAACAAGGGGGATCACGCCCCACGCCCCAAATGCTCCCCGGAGCGCCTCCTTCTCAAAGCGGTTCTGCGATGACCCTTCCAACCCGGACACGGTGCAGTACTTTTTCGGCAGAAAGGTGTCGGGCCGGCTTCCTCCCGGCTTTGGATGAATCAAATCTGATCCCCTGGGCCTGACACTTTGATGTTTACTTTGCTCTTATCTGGAGACGTGGCTCCCTGAGGCTTTTCAATTTCACCCTAGGATTTGGATCTTAAAAGGAAAAAAATCACAGTGGGATAAGCACATCGCAGCATCCAGAACTGTTTGGGAACGATGAGGGCGACTTCGCAGCTACTCCATGAGCAATCAGGAGGCCTGCACGCGGCAGGGGCCAAGCTTGGCCTGGGCTCTCCTGGCTCCATCCACGGCCAAGACCCCTCACGCAGGGACTGCCAGGACTGCAGACTGCTCATCACAGGCACCTAGTTGTACTACTCGGGCCCCCAAATACTTTCAGCCTAAGAAAAAGGGCTGAAAAGTGCTGTATAATTTGGAGTAATATTTCACAGGGAAATATTAAAGGCAAGTGACCACATTTGCAGCGTGCACTTTCCATCCCCGGTTAAGGAACATAAGGACATTACCTTGGGGGGAAGATCTGTAACGGACTTAGCGGCACGCAGACCTCAAAGGAAAGATCCCTCGTACTGTCTAACTGGTCCTGTGACGACACGTGGTGGGTCTGGCAGATCCCTAGCTGCCACCGCGTCCCCTCCCTGCACCGCACAGAACAGCTGAGACCCAGCCATCGCCGTGGACCGGATCTGGTCTGGATGACGGGCACAGGGTTTCTCTATGCCAGCATACTAAGCAGAAGAATTAGGTTCCTACTACTTCTGTTGCCCTTCAAAAAGAATGTTGGAAAAAATAAAAAGACAAGCTTCAGACTCTGGGCAAATGGCCAGTTATCAAGGGTAGCCTCTCCCTGGGAAAGTGTGGTCAGCATGGTGTGTGTTCTCATGCTGTGCACGGAAAACCTCCCGCTCGTCCTTCTGGAAGCTTCAGCGGGTCTGCACGACTCAGTGATCCGAGTGCAACTATGGTGTCGGCTGTCACATCCTAGCTAATTCGTTGTCAGAAAAGTTCCCCTTAGTTTAAAAAAAAAAAAAAAAAAAGTAATAGTTAAAAATTGTACAAAGGACTTCTCAATTTACTCTGCACTTCGTTAAGGTCCCTAACTTACAGAAAGATCTAATAACTCCCCCAAATGGTCTCGGCAGCGGGAATCCAGAAGCAAAGGGATAAATGGCTTCCCCGGAAGGCGAACTGGCTGAGATGGGCTTCACCCCACAGGGAGCAAGGGTGAGCCCAAGGCCGGCAGGAGCAGCCGCAGACACCCTCCAGCGCCCCCTCACGGCCAGGTCAGACTACGGGGTGGGAGCTAAGATGCATTCAAGGTGATCAAATTTCCATATGGGGGGGGGCCTCTCTTCTTAGTGATACAATCCTTAAACAGAAAACTCTAGGGGCACCTGGGTGGCTCAGTCCGTTAAGCATCCGACTTCTGACTTCGGCTCAGGTCATGACCTCACGGGTCGTGAGTTCGAGTCCCGTGACAGGCTCTGTGCAGACAGCTCAGAGCCTGGGGCCTGCTTCAGGTTCTGTGTCTCCCTCTCTCTCTCTGCCCCTCCGTCGCTCATGCGCGTGTGCTCTCACTCACACTTTCTCTCAGATGTTAAAAAAAAAAAAAAAAAAAAAAAACCTCCAGAAAAAAACAGCCTGAGATTTTTAGATTTATCAAAATGGTACAAAAAGGATGAGGGGGGCGCCTGGGTGGCGCAGTCAGTTAGGTGTCCGACTTCAGCCAGGTCGCGATCTCGCGGTCCGTGAGTTCGAGCCCCGCGTCGGGCTCTGGGCTGATGGCTCGGAGGCTGGAGCCTGTTTCAGATTCTGTGTCTCCCTCTCTCTCTGCCCCTCCCCCGTTCATGCTCTGTCTCTCTCTGTCCCCCCCCCCCAAAAAAAAAAAAAACAAACAAAACAAAACAAAAAAAAAACCAAAAAGGATGAGGAATCACTCACACTCTGTTTTCTAGACCACAGGGTTCTCTTTCCAAAGGCAGAAGGAACGTAAACTGTAAAATTCAACGTGAGCTTATGTCACAGGAGAGCCCTTACCTTACACGGAAAGGTAAAGATGAACCTAATAAACGAGGGCACAGAAATGCACCGAGGCAGCACACGACGATCACCAGTGACGGGACAGACGAGTGACTGCAGGTGGCCACGATTTAGTGCAAAGGGCAGAAAGCAGGCCTGCATTTTGGAAAGTAGCTCCTCATGGAGATTACTACGAACATACGTGCACAGATTTTCTAAAAATGGAATGATATATATCACAAATGCAGTGTTAACCAAGATATTTTTATCCTTTGGCTCATTTCAATTTTCCCTTTTACAGTGGTTTAATTTTTTAAGTATTTTTAATGAATGGACTCCTTTCCTGTCACTTTAAAAAACTGATCTGCGGTTGCAAAGGCTCGAAGGGTTCTGTTTCTATGGACACGGTGATGAACAGAAGACACAATCACTCCGCTCGCAGTGCCCCAAGGCTGGCTGGGCGCGCTCTGAGCGAGCAATGCGCGATGACTGGTGCCCAAAGAGTAGGTCCTGTGGAGACAGAACAGAGACCTGCCCGGGGTCGGAGCGAACCCTGACCCCACGCGCTCACGGACAAACAAGTTCTATGAACTACACCAAGTTTGGGGCCAGAGGGAGTGCGGAGCGTGCCAGCAACTGCAGGCCAGTACAGCGTGGCCAGACGGTCACGGCCAGGCTGGACCTCAGGGGCGGGCAGGGTGACATGCCGCGACACAGTGGCAATCCCTGCCACCTTACGGGGGATGGCAAGGTAGCGGTTGTGGTGGCACTGAAGACTGGGGAGCGTGCACCCCCGCGGGGCAGCCCATCACCCCCGTGCCCCTTTGCATCACCGTGCTGTACGGGCAAAGCTCAGGCCAAGGGCCTCAGAGCACGCACTGGACCAAGATTTCCAGAACAGTTACTCTGCTCAAGACTGGAGGCTTAAGCACACAGGCTCTGGAGATGCAACCCCGGCCAGGGCAGCTCCCAGCTGTGTGGCCGTGACTGATTCCCCCAGACTCAGGGTACTCACCTGGAAAGCAGGGATCATGTGTCATAGAGTCCTGGTGACCAGTCAATGAGGTAAAGCGTAAGAATACTTAGCACAGTACGAGGGATCGATAAAGGCCAGGGCTCAATAAAAGTGAACATCTGCACAGGGAGTTGAACTGGCCAAGTTTTGCTACTGTCAGGAGTACAGAAGAATACACGTCCTCTGAATCCCCTGAAGGAAGGGCCACAAAAACCAGACTTCATGACGGCAGCACCGTCTTGTGGAGCCTCCGCCAGACACGCTCTGCTCTAGGTGCTGAGGGTGCAGCCCTGAGCCCCCAACGTGAAAACCTGGACCTTCCTAGGGAGGAGGAGGAGGAGGAGTCGGGGGAAGGGCAGAGAGAGGAGTGAGGATCACGGAGGAGGAAAGAGGGAGGCAGGGGACACACAGCATTTCCCACCTACGGAACGGCTCCAGGAAACCAAACAGGGCCACACAGACAGCCCGGCAGGGCCTGCAGCTTCCACAGCTGGTGGAGGAGAAGCCAAGTTTGTGCAAACATCCCAGGACGGGTGGCGGCACATCTGTGTGACACGTGCGTGCACCAAGAGTAGAAACCCAGTGCGGGCGGCACTCGTGAGGGCAGAGCCCGCGGAGAGACTGGGGCTCCCGGGCAGTGGCTTCCAGGGGACAGAAGCCTGACCCAGGGACACTGCTGCCTGCTGCTCTGTTTCCTCATAACGGGAACAAGTACGATGTGCGGTCTCTGCCAAGGATGTCCCAAGGGCTAGGGCAGCACCCCTACACCACCGGGCACCCACTTCACATAAACTCCGGGGAGTGTCAATATCACCCATAAGCAGTTTACACACAATGGCTCATCCGATCTAATATATCCTGTGCCGGGCACTGCATTTTCGCTTTCCCATTTTTCACCCAGAAAGCAAGCTGTGGCTTACGGCCGATGTACAGTTAAAACTGCTCATCAAGACAGATGCATGTGGGCCAAGACTTCTTGACTTCTGAATGCAAAAACACGGAGCCGGTGGGGGCGCCTGGGTGGCTCAGGCAGTTGGATGTCTGACTTCGGCTCACGTCATGATCTCGCGGTTCGTTGAGTTCGAGCCCCACATCCGGCTCTGTGCTGACAGCTCAGAGCCTGGAGCCTGCTTCAGATTCTGTCTGTCTGTCTGTCTGTCTGTCTCTCTCTCTCTCTCTACCCCATGCCTCCTCACATTCTGTCTCTGTCTCTCTCTCAAAAATAAACATTAAAAATTTTTTTTAATTAAAAAGTTTTAATTAAATTTAATTAAAATTTAATTTTTTTTATTTTATTTAAAAAATAAAAGAGACTTCAATGACCCCATTCCAAACAGGTGAAGGAAGGGTGGATGGATCATCAGAACAAAGGTCAGCAAACTAAGGCCACTGGGCCAACCTAGCCCTCCAACCACTGCTGTAGATCAAGTTTTATTAGCACTCAGCCACGTTCATTTACCTGTACATCATCTATGGCTGCTTCTACCCTGAAATGCCTCAAATATTTACTATCTGACCCTTCACCGGGACAGCTTGCCAACTCCTGATATAGAGAGATGCACCCAGATCAAAAGATTCTTCTGAAATCAGCCTTAATTGAAACTCAACATACCCTATAAAACTTTATTCTGAAAATTTTTAGTGAGTAAAGTATAAATTTAAAAAATGACTTCGATGTTATTTTTGAACAGACTACGTGGCATCTTAATTCACATGCGACATAAACCCTCTTACATCCTATGCTTTCAACTGTGTTCCAAAACACAACAAAACACCTGCATGGTCGCCTGGCTCAGGTGCAGGGCTCTGAAAAAGGACTCAAATTCTCTTACTGGTTTTTGCTTTATTTTGTGTTGCTTTTCGATGGCTGAGAGGTTTTCCTGTTTGCCTTTCCTGTGACTTGGGGCATTTAGACCTGAATTTAAATTCTTTCTGTGACTGTATCATTTAACATTATTTCGGGGCGCCTGGGTGGCGCAGTCGGTTAAGCATCCGACTTCAGCCAGGTCACGATCTCGCAGTCCGTGAGTTCGAGCCCCGCGTCGGGCTCTGTGCTGACAGCTCAGAGCCTGGAGCCTGCTTCCGGTTCTGTGTCTCCCTCTCTCTCTGCCCCTCCCCCGTTCATGCTCTGTCTCTCTCTGTCCCAAAAATAAATAAACGTTGGAAAAAAAAATTTTTAACATTAGTTCTAAATATGTTTATCTGGTTAAAGAAGTCTCTAAACCAATGCCTTTCAGCAATTTTTTTTTTTTTTTGGAAAATACATACTTAACGAGGACTTGTTTCCTACCAATACTGCCCTCACCCACATTCCCACCCAGAAGTACTGATTTCTGGCTCAGTTCCACTTCTAGTCTCTTCCTTCAGTATTCTGTCACAGCCTACTTTCATTCTGGCAATCACATAAATTAGTTTAAACTTGTGTATTTACCCTAATTCTTCCTTCAGTGGTTAAGGTCTTCACCGAACATTCTAGTCGGTTTCTGTGTTTCCTGCCTGTTTTCCCAAACACAACATTTCCATTCGAGAGCTAGGTCTCTGACTTTATTCTTGGAAACTGATAATATATTATTGAAGCAGTTTTTGCAGGAAAGGTCTTTAAGTGTTACATATTCTGAGGCTTTCCTGAGTAGAGATTTTTTTTCTCTATCACTGGATTTGAAGGAAAAAAAAATGCATCAGTATAAACGCCAATTGTAATCACAGTCTTGACCAACTAAAGCTTTGATAAATTCGTCAGCTGCCAATTTTCCAGGCAAGTCAAGTCTACATGATAAATGAAAGAGGACAATGCAGCTGAATCCTGAGAGAGGGACATCGCACACATTCGGGGTTGACAGTTTAGGCTGGTGTCTGGCTTTGCCGGGGACAGTTCTTGCCCAGCAACCTAAGACCAGACTGTCCCCCAGCTGAGGCCTCTCCCCTCTTCTGGGGTTCCCTAAAAAAGTTATTTTCTTTCCGGTTGCCATCTACATGGGTTCCTGGTTGCCTAACCTAGAAGAAGAAGTAGGGTAGCACCTGGTTCCTAGCTGCCGACCAGGCCCTCAGCTGTGCGAGCGGTTCTAAGGGGCTCAGAAAACTGTAACGTGGTTGCACCCACTCTGGCACATTCCTTGAGCACCTTAGCTTCCAGACCGCCTTCGGGTTGCATCCCCAAGTTGTATCATCTGGTTGGCTTGCTCTATCTTCTTTTGGACCATTAGCCTCGGGTCTGCCTACTTGCAGAGTCCCGTGTCCACAAGGGTGTGGGGGGGTGGGGGGAGGGGTTGCAGGGGGCTTCACGGCAACACAGACCAACAGAGACGACGGTAAGTAGTCCCCCTAACGTTCTTTTACTTAGCACCCCTTGCAATTTACAAAACTCTCTCTCACGCATGGCTCCTCGTTAATTTCGCCTCCTCGAAACTATCACCGAAGATAGAGTCTTGTTCTTTTTAACAAATGAAGATATAGGGATTCGGGCGGGGGGGGGGGGGAGGCAATTTCCCGAAAGCCCACCCACCAGCAAGTGAGGGAGGCCGCAGCACGCGGGTCCCATGGCCGCTCCACTTCCCGCCTGGCCCAGCAATAGCAAATGAGGACACGAACATCGACTTTCTATCCCACCTTGGCACAGCAACAGATGAAATCCTTCTCGTGAATCTCATCTCTGAGATACCCCGCTCTCCAAATGTAAACTGCAAATATGCTATCTGGGATAGCCTTGGCCGTGGGGACAGAGTCCACGACAGGCGACAGCAATAACAGTCAGCCACTGAGTGAAGGGCGCACCAAACAGCCAGCGTGCTTGCTGCTGCCCTGGAACATTCTCTCTTTCTGGGACAGGCAGAAGGGAGTATGTGCGCTGGCTTGGCAGAACGAAGGGGGCTACTGCCTGCGAGAATTTGATACAGACAAATTGTGAATTCTTTTTTTTTTTTTTAATTTTTTTTTTCAACGTTTTTATTTATTTTTGGGACAGAGAGAGACAGAGCATGAACGGGGGAGGGGCAGAGAGAGAGGGAGACACAGAATCGGAAACAGGCTCCAGGCTCTGAGCCATCAGCCCAGAGCCCGACGCGGGGCTCGAACTCACGGACCGCGAGATCGTGACCTGGCTGAAGTCGGATGCTTAACCGACTGCGCCACCCAGGCGCCCCGACAAATTGTGAATTCTTAAAAAGCTTTCTGGTGCACTAAAACTTCACCAACTACGATCTCTTACTGCACAGCAAACCAGGCAGCTGCCTGGACTGAGTGGCATCGCACGACCCCCACCATAGCTTCAGGAGGGAAGCAGCCAGCTCTTCTCACGCGCTCCAGCGGATGGTGCCTTTGTGACCCTTTAACAGCGACACTGACCTCTACTGACTGCTATTTCAGCAGGTTGCATGGGTCAAGGATGACCCTTAGTCACTTATGAAGAATGGTGTGGGGGGTAGGGAGGGAGGGTCCAGGCATCATGACTTACCTGAAACCCACCACATAAATCCCTTTTGTGCTTACGAAGGCCTGGATTTTCAGTTCTAATACTTGGCTGAAAATAATACTTGGAATCTGGTTTCTAAAACAAGTGTAGCTTTTGGAAGAAAAATCGTAAAAACATAAAAGGTAAATTACCTGTTAATATGCTGATCACCTTTCTCAGGCATGGATATTGCCAAATGCTACGTGCCCTGAGCACAGACACAACCCACTTGCCACCCCCCCCCCTTTTTTTTTTGCTAGATGTAATAAGCAGTCTTATAATCAAGTCTGTCACATTACTCTGGATTGTATCTTATTGACAGGGCCTCAAATGAATCATCTCATATGGAACACTGTCTGCCTCACGCATTTATCTGAGACCTTACCATCAACCAATCTCTAAAATCGAACACCGAATAAATAATAGAAATGAGGTAATAAAATTCAAACTAGAACAATTATTTTTGATAAACAGTTTGGCAAATTTTAATTTTTTTAAATGTTTATTTATCTCTGAGAGAGAGAGAGAGAGAGAGAGGGAGAGAAAGGGAGGGAGAGAGAGAGGGAGGGAGGAAGGGAATGTGTGCAAGCCAGAGTGTGAGCAGGGGAGGGACAGAGAGAGGGAGACACAGAATCCAAAGCAGGCTCCAGGCTCCGAGCTGTCAGCACAGAGCCAGACACGGGGCTTGAACCCACAAACTGCAAGATCATGACCTGAGCCCAACCAACTGAGCCACCAGGTGCCCTGACAGTTCTGCAATTTGATCAAACTTCTAGAAAATGCAAGTCAATCAATCCTAAGTAACCAGAGCCCTGTCCCCCTGGGCGAGACGCCAAGCTGATGGCCTAAGGAAACGTACACGGACAGGCAGGAGCCCAAGCAAAACCAGAAGATGCCAGAGATAACGTGACCGTGACAGAATATAAATTGAAACCTTTTTTTTTTTTTAAAGCCTCAGACATAGAAAATTGATTTTAAATCTCACCTGAGATTACTGGTTTGATAATCATCTCTCCATTTTGGAAACTAATCCATAAAATCATGTGTTCAAGATCTCGCCAGGCAACTCAGAGGTGAGCGCAGACAGCCTGTCCCACCCTGGTGCCTGGAACAGCAGGCTGATGCCAGTCTTCTCATCTGACCATCCCTTGTGTCAGAGCAGAATGAACCGTGAAGGTACTGGATTCTAGAAAATCCCAAACCCAACTCGAGGTAGCAAGGCGGCAGGAATCGAGTGACACCACGCTTGTGGTTTCCGAGCGGTTGGCGCTGGAACCCCCAGCCGCTGCAAATGCCAGGCCAGGACCTTCTAAGCTACTGCACATCTAAGAGCTTCCTCATCTGACATCTGTGTTCTGAAAACACAAGAGAACTTAGATGGCAGCAAAAAAAAAAAAAAAAAAAAAAAAAAAAAAATCAGTATGAAGGAAGGTGAGTCATGGAGGAGGAGGGATGCATTCATTGGAGGCTGAATAAACAAAAAAGGGAGAAGGAGGCGTGACAACAAACAGAAGAAAGGAGAGGACAAAAGACAGGTCGGGGGCGCCTTGAAAACCACGCCTTCGCTTTTCTCCTGTCTCCCACATTAGTGACGAATATATTTTTTGTTGCCTGGTCCTTCGTGTTATTATCAAGAATAGCAGGAGACTGATCTGCGAAATGAATAATCCAAGCTTTCCTCTGGGCAGTTAGAGGCCGGTATTTGAGGGGGTGAAGTGTTCCCAGCAGGGTCCCCCAAAACCTCTCCCCGCTCAGCGCCTCGCCCCTACCACAGTGGGACTAAATCATCTCTGAGCTGACACTACAGAGGAAATTGCAAAATGACTCACAACTTCTCAGAACTTTTCCAACAAGCAAAAGCAGCTACCGTGTGGGGCTGGGACATTATCAAAAGGTGAGAATCTGCTGTGAGTAACAAAGGCGCGAAAAGAAAGCACAGAGACTCAGACACATTTGCGTTCGTGCAGCACAAGCGACGTCCTCACCGGACTACAGCGTCTCACACACAAGAAACGTAACGAAGGCCTAACAGGACGTCTCAGGCCTCTCACCAATGACTGACATGTGGGAATGCCTTTCTGGAGGAGATCCCAACAAACGATTAAACAAGTAGGTGACGTTATGCCACCCCCCATTCTTGGTAAATACTGAAGGTAAGACAGGTGAGCCTCGTGGTGCCCCAAGAATGGGCAGCCAAAATTAGATAACTGTGGCTCTTATTCCTTCCAAAGACAAGGAAAGCGGTGAGCAGCATGCCTTCGCAGGCTGGCTGACGTGATGGGGTCAAGGTGAAGTTCCTTCGGTGCCCTTGGGGAAACCACGGGATCCTCTGCTGTCTGATCATGCCCTGAACTAGGCATGTAACCACCCCTCTGTTCTCACAAACAGCTGTTGATTTTTTACTAAAACGAGTTCCACAAAATGTTGGGGTGGGGGTCAAGATCTAAATTTATGCCTCCCCCCACACACAAAAAAATCACATTTTTTCACTAATTACAAAAAAACGAACTCCTGAAATGTTAGAACACCAGCACATAATGTTGCGATTGGTATTCACCACTGTAGGGATGTCTAACCAGCACATTCAATACCCTCCTTG
The DNA here is from genome assembly GCF_022837055.1 of Prionailurus viverrinus. Classification (NCBI taxonomy): domain Eukaryota; kingdom Metazoa; phylum Chordata; class Mammalia; order Carnivora; family Felidae; genus Prionailurus; species Prionailurus viverrinus. The sequence goes on along the minus strand of NC_062565.1, from coordinate 140,277,873 downwards.
GTCTCAGCCTCACAGTTTTTGCACCTGGGGTGGGGTTGTTATTATGTAATGTTCCTCAAGGTCTCTCAGCACAGAGATAACGAGGCATTAATATTGCCAAGCCTACCTCACCAACCAGACCTGAAGATAAAGACAGAGTTCAAAATGCCACTTGACTAAAGAAACACAGTGCTTTTCATTCTGTAACTACCTGATAATTAAGTCTGTAATGTTAATGATGTTGGGTCAAGACAGAAGCTAGATTACTCAGAGGCTCACCAAAGTCAGAATCATGAACCTAGAGCCCACAGAGTCCTAAGGGGGGAAATCTGTGGACGAGAGTCGTAAGATGAGCCAACTCCCCAGAAGTGCACACGGGTGGCTTCTCAAGGACATGAGCGATTTCCTGAGGGTCCATCACTTCTGTCAGCTGCTCAATGATCCGCCCCAAGTAATTTTTCTCAACCAGGTTAAGAGAGGAAAAACGTAGAGTGGACGTGGGAATAAAGCCCCTAACCATCCTCAACGTTACTTTCCGTTACTTTAAACCTCCAGACATCTTACAGGTTTTAACTTGAGTAACTGCGAAAAGGACAATATAATTAACCAGTGTTAATTCTAACTGGGTTCTTCCAGAATCTAATTTTCTTTTAAGCATCTCTCTGTGTTGATGAGGAGAAAAGGCTGTATCAAGCAAAAGACTGCTTCAGATCAGGTGCTGAGGCAGAAAGACAGACAGAGCCAGGATGGGCCTCCACAGCTGGTAGACCTACCCGCCAGTACACAGATGTAAGAAGTCTGATGACCCCTCCAAGGAAAAAGGATTGCCACGTGAGACTTGGGGCCAATCCCACGTGCTCTTCTTCTGAGACCAGCCAAGTCCAGAGGGCCTCCCCTGAGAACATGCAGGAGTCTGCAAATGGTATTGACGGAAAGTAGGGTTTGGCCTGAGACTCTCTGCTCAGACTCCCTGCTTTCTTCTCCTCCAAAATGGGGGATAAAGGGCGCCTGGGTGGCTCAGCAGTCAAGCGTCTGATTCTTGATTTTGGCTCAGGTCATGATCTCACAGTTCGTGAGTTTGAGCCCCGCATCAGGGTCTGTGCTGACAATGTGGAGCCTGCTGGGGATTCTCTCTCTCCCTCTCTCTCTCTGCCCCTACCCTGCGTGCTTGCTCACTCTCTCAAAACAAATAAACAAACTTAAAAAGGGGGGAGATTATTCTGAAATTATTCTGTCTCCAATCCAGGAAGCCTAGAAAGAAAAGATGGAGAAACAGACGGCTGAACACCATGGAGGCAGAGGATGAAGGCAAAGGAACGGGACGGCCTGTCCTCCGTGACCATATCCAAGAGCGTATGACTCGCTCTGCAACACCATGGGCCACAGGGAACCTGCCACCCACCGCAGTCCTGGCAGGCCAGGCCCAAGGGGAAGTTCCCAGGAGCACGGCTGCGGGTCCCTTTCCGCCACCCAAGATACAGGGAGCAGGCTGGCTGCTCTTTGGACACGGGCCTTTGCTTGCCTCGGAAAGGTTGAACACAGCCTCTTACGGTCTCCTCTCGGAGAGGATGGGGGCAAACTCCCAGCCCCCGCCGTTTAAGGAGAGGAAGGGCAGGGAGAGGTCTGCACCAGAAACCAACGTGGCGAGCCAGGGCCACGTCTGGAGCACGCAAGCCCACGAGGGGGCCCGCGGCTCTGGGGAGTCTCGAGGCACCTTCCTGTGAGTCACGGACCCGGCAGCGTGAGGAAGGGGTGTAATTATCGCTTCAGCACTGGGGCTGCTTCCGCCGCCAGTTCATTCCAGAGCCACTTCTACCCGACCAGCCCACCCGTCCGCGGGCTGATTCTCACTGCGGCGTGGGCATGGCCTCCTAGCAACTTCCTCCTTCTTCCTCCCTCCCTGTGCGACTCCCAGGGTGACTCCCCGGGACCACGCTTTCTTGCTCCCGTAAGACCGGGACGAAAGGTGAAGTCTGGAGGAGAATGAGGAAGCAGGGGCCAGAGAGAGGCAGGAAGGAAAGGGCTGGGGGTGGGAGGTGGTAAACAGGAAGAGGAAGGAAGGAAGAGTCTGGAAGTGAAACCAGTCACATTAATGAGAAGGGAAGGGGAAGACAGGGACTAAACAGCCTCACTGGAGTCAGGTGCCATTGTGCCCACAGCACAGATGCCGGGACAGAAGAGCAAGAGGGGTGTGGCCAGCCCCAGGCCAACCTCCAGAGAGAGCTAACATCCTACAGCCTGGCTTCCAGACCAGCTTCCTGGGTTCCACACGGCCTGCTGCCTGAACGAACGTACTCTAGGCCAACACAGGGCACACAAGTATGGCTCCCTGTGGCCCCCACACCCCAGCCAAGCCTCACCCGACAGGCAGCCTCGGCCCCTGAGCTTCCAGAGTCTCCCCGGCAAAGGCCCAGACAGCCGAGGGCTCATTGGACGCCACCATGTTGTTGGCTCCAGTGAGCCCACCGCTCTGCCAATGGCAACGGCCGCCTTCCCACTTCCCAGTTTGCTGGCTGGTGCCCAGCGACACACTGGCCCAGCACAAACCCCTTTAGGACCCACCCACCGCCTCCCCCGGCCGTGATGGCAGCGTGGCAGCTTGTGGCAGAGAGTGGAGAGAAGTCAACACCAGCAAGATTTCTCCCCACTGCCTACTTGTTGACCCCACTGTTTGTCCTGTGACCCCCTGGACGAGCTCTCCCGGCCCCAACTGCCTGCCATGAAGCCACTGGGTCAGAGGGTTCACTTCTGGTTCTCGATGCCACCCCACTTCCGGCTGCCGGCCTCCCACTGTCAGCCTCCCTGCACCCTGAGTTGGGACTGGATTTTCTTTCTCTCTTCCTCTCCCTCTCTCCCTCTCTCCCTCTCGCCCCTCTCTCTCTCTCTCGCATCCAACACCAAGGGTGACATCTCTAACGGCTGAATAGGGCACATAAGTGATCCCTGGCAACAAAGACGACAGGGCTCTTGTGTGTTTCATGCGGCAGGGATGTCCCTTCCCGCCACACCCAGGGAAAGAGTTGGCATCTTCATGACGTATCAGCCCTAATGATCAGAACAGACCAAGAGCAGGGTGCTAATACCCTGGAGCTAGAAAGATAGTCAACAAAAAAAAAGCCAATGGGCGCTAGAGAGATCAAATGGCCTTTTAGTCTCCCAAGAAAACTAAGTGTAGTTGCTTCCAACAAATCCACCAAGTTGCCACCAAGTCCCCACCAAACGGATGTATGGTGTCAGAAACGCAGAACAGTGTGTTTGAGAGCTGGGCAGAAAACTCAGCTCAACTTGACCCTTTTTAGCCTATACCCTTGGCACCTCTCTATGCCCTGAAGAGACACCTCTCCTCCAAAAGGCCCAAGTGTGTAAGACCTCCTGGACGGGCCGTGCCTCGGGCTTCACTTAGCCTCGCGGTATTCACGGCCCACTCCCGCTGAAGAGAAAGGCAGACCTAACATATACTATTTTGTTTAATCATTTGAAGCCTAGCACTCTGAGTAAGAAACACCAGCTCAAAGGTGGGCGGGCTTCATCTTTGTGCAAGTGACAGACAGCTAAGAGGACCCAGCTGCCAAGCCCTTGGTTTCCAATTCTTTTCTATCTCCTAGCACAGCTCAACGGGATGTGACCACCCGACACTCGCTTCGGGAAGTCCGGGTAGCAGCTGAGATGGGCAAGTGGCGTGTTAGGTGCACAGAATGAGAGAGCATTCCGAACCCCGTACGTGCCTGAGATGCGGCAGGAAGGACCCCTTAGCCTAACAATCTCTCACCCGTGTGCCCGTGATGGTGCAGAATCCACTCAACAACACAGGGCTGGTGGCATTGTTATTTTTGCCCACAAGTGAGGACACAGAGGCAGAGGACGGTTGGGTCCCTTGCCCCGGGTCATGCAGCGGTACAGCCTGGTGGACCGGAATGTAGAGTCAGGTTTCCAACCATCGGGTCTGGCACCACTGCCTGCCTGGATTTATTCTCTGTGCAAGATGATCGCCTCCCCACTGGAGACCGTCAGACCCCAAGTCATTTTCGGGCACGATGGGCTTGCTTGGCAGATGCTATCGTTCTGTTCATTCACACGGGGATTATGTCAGGTAACGTGCATTTAGAAAGAGGTACGTTTAGTTCTTTAAAAAAGGTGATGATCATCCTAATCCACTGAATAGTCACCATGTAGAAAGACCACAACTTATAAATAAATTATACTTTAATCTCACTTTTTAACTAAAACATCTCTTGAAATAATGCAAGAGACTCAAAGGAAAGTAAGAAAGATGTACAACTTGAGAGTGCTAGAAAACAAATCATGTGTTGTCCAATAACCTTTTCCGTTAGCCTCTCAGATAGGCAAGCTCCGAAAAGGAATTCATGCAAAAAACTCAAAAGGTTAAGCTAAGTGGGTGAGCAGGCCTTAAATATTAAATGCAAATTATGTTCCTGCTGCGTTGTGAAACCTAACCATTAGTGCATGTCCCTTTTTTCCCACCTTGCACAAATAAAAGGACACAATAGACCTTGAGCATTATTAAATTGCAAAGAGGACAACACAGTCGTCACGCTGTGTATCTGCAGATTCCCAAATGCTCTCTGTTCTATCAACACAACGCCTACAAACTGCAAAAATAATCACTTCCAAAGCTGCACTAGGTGATTACATAAAATTCTTCTAAAAGGACGGGGGGAAAAATATATTTAATCAGGAATAACTAAAGTCAAAACTCCGCTTACCTCACAGAAAATGGTTTCAGTTTTGTGGATTTTCTTTTACAGCGTGAAGTCCAATACGAGCAGTGTGCTTTGCTCCAAGGAAATCTCACAAAGCATAAAATTATTTACCATCCTTAAATTATTCCTGTCTCTTGTCAGGCGGATTTTACAGAGCAAATATGTGGAATTTCCTGGCTTCCTGACATGTTTCAAAAGGACAAAACTACTTCGGATATCCACTGAAAAACCCTTGCCACATAGGAACGAGAAGGGAAAAGTCGACGATGCCACGGAAACCCTAGAACCCTAAAGAAATTTCCGCATCCTTAGCTGTAAAGAGTGTTACAAGATTACAGTCAGGATCCCTTCTGGAAAGAAAGGCATGTCTGCTCATCCGCCTACCAATCTATAGACATGTTAGAGTAAAATCAACTTTCAAGACAGAGAAAAAGGAAAGCATGCAAGCGAGCCCACGCTTGGATCAGAATCCACCCCCTGAGATCAAAGCCCTCGCTTACTTACACGCTGTGCATCGGAAGGTAAAGTTCAAAGAAACCTGCTCCCTCTGGGAGAAGCGATTGCATCTAAGGTCTGCCTGCCGTTGGGAAATGAGGAAGAGGCACGTTCTCTCCCTCTGCTCTCTCCCTCCCAAACTGTTGTTCCAAGTCACATTCGCAAGGACGTCCTAGCGCCACCAAGCTCTTCCTCCGAGGCAGCGCTGCTGGCTGGGGAAGCTCACCCCCCTCCTTCTAGATTCCCACCCCGTGCCCAGCCGGCCGGCTCTGGGCCGACGCCGGGTTAGGGCACACTCAGAGCCCCCGGAGCCGCAAAGTACCACAGTTTCAGAGTCAGCTCAGAGAGAGGGAAACGGAACACAGGCAGTATTTCCGCAGGGACTGCTTAACACACCTCAAGCTCCCAGAACAACCCAGAAACTCTCTCAACCCCCTCACCCAAAGAGAAACTGTTTATTCCTTTCAAAATCCAAACTATTACAATAGTGCAGGCTAATTGCTAACAATGCTAGGGGGGAAAAAAGGAGCCCCCACACGGGAGAGGTTGACAAGGGCACACAAAGAGCTGTGACAGTAATAGGCACCCTTGAAGAGAAAGAAGGCAATCAATTATGAACCATTTGTAGAAATTGTGGGGCTGTCAAAAGCCCCACTTACAGCTGTGCTTCATCAAGCCAGGCTGCACTTGCTTTTCAAGGGAAATTATTCCTTATTTCAAGGTCTAGAATAGTATTAGTAAAATATCCCAAACAACTCGGGTTCAACCAGGGTCTAATCTGAAAAGAAGTTAATGACCCACGAGAAGACGCGAGGGGCCAGAGCGGGAAGCCAGGGAGACAGAGGCTGGTCTCCTCTCTGGAGAGCGACCACCTCCCGTGGGCACTCGTGGGACAGGCCTGGGCCATGCCCGAAAGATCCACACCCAATATGTGGACACACATCGCAGAACTCTAAAACCACCACTGGAAAACAGAAAAAGACTGCTTTCAGACATAACCTGATGTTCCCAGGGGGCTGAAAATATGAATACAGAAGACGGTGTCTTTTAGTTCTCAAATTCGAAACTTTCTTTTCACTAATACACACCACAATGGTTACTTTTGATGGTCACCTGAGGGACAAAGAACGTGTGAACTAAGGAACTGCCAGGCATTTCACTAGGACTGTTGAGAAATGTACTGAAATCCATCGTTAGAGACCGGTAGAGGGGCTTCAGGTCTGACAAAGGAAAGATGATGGTTACTCCAGGCTTGAAAGCCATTGACAGCAAGGCTCCCCACGATCATGTTCTTTCAATACTGTTTTCTTCTGCGTTCTTTGCTTTCTCCTTTAACCACGTTAGCAATGACAACCAAGCTCAGATAGCTCTAGTTTCAAGCTGAACCACAGCTTTCCTCCTTTTCCTAAAATTTCTACCTAACGTGCCGATGTTCGTTTGGTAAACGCTCTGTTTAGCTGTGACCGGCGTTGTTAACTGACAGAGTTGGGAATAGCCTCCACGCGGGTAACTTTTGCGTATTTATGTTATGGAATCTTAAAATAAAATTCGAAAAAAGAACTTAATTTCCTTCTTAAGAACTTGAATATGGAACTCAAGTAGACTGCAACAGAGAGGAAATCATTATCCCTCGTGGTGTTAAGTGATTTCCCCCAAGCTGCCACACTGTGCCAGCACCCCTCAGGCACACTTACCCTAAATAGACAGCCTAGCTTCTAAAGTGTTTCAGAAATATTTGGGGTGTGTGTGTGTGTGTGTGTGTGTCTGTTTATTTACAAATTTTAGCCAAAGCGATCGAAACACTTTCAATTGGTGCTCTGGGGGGCATTACTTAAAAAAAATAACTTAGCTATAATTTCGGGTTCCCAAAAGTAAATAACTCACTAGAGACAGAACAGAGACCTAAGACTAAAAATGCGGACAATTTCAGGCTAGTAGAAGAAACTGCATCCTGGGGCCACAGCCAGACCAGAACAGGCACCTGAGTGTTTTTTGGGAGGAATCGGAAAGAAGAGAGACTTCAAAGGAGGTGAATCAGGAATGGGGGCCCAGTGCAAGGAGGGTGAGAGGAAGAAGAGGTGGGAGGTGAGAGCCCATCACCTGAAGCGGGCAGGCTCCAACCTGACTCCCTTTTCCACAGTGACCATCACCAAAGGGTGTGCCACATGGCCGCTCCCCAAAGGGATTGGCCCTAGTAGTATTAGTCTAACTGAGCAGACCGTACAGAAGTTTTATTTTAATACTTGTCATAGCTTATATAGCTCCGTTCTTATTTCACATGTAAGACAAAAGCAAGAATTTGAAAAGAGGGTTATGTCAAAATCAACTAAAACTGGACTACGTATTAAAACAGATCATGTCAATTAGACCATTTCTGAAAGGAGGTCTATGAACAATTGAAAACATAGGAGGGGCGCCTGGGTGGCTCGGCCGGTTAAGCATCCGACTCTTGATTTCTACTCAGGTCATGATCCCAGGGTTGTGAGACTGAGCCTCAGCATACAGCCTACTTAAGGTTCTGTCTCTCCCTCTTCCTCTGCTCCTCCCCTGTGCACACATGCGCACGCATGCGCGCGCTCTCTCTCTCTCTCTCACACACACACACACACACACACACACAAATGTAGGAAAGGCATGGAATATAACAAGTGTCAGCGAGGATATAGAGAAATTAGAACCCTCATACATGGTGCCCGTCAGTGTCACGGAAAATGGTGCAGCCCTGAAGAACACAGGCGGGCTGTTCCTCAAAAGGCTAAACAGAATGACCAGGTGACCTAGCAATTCCACTCCTAGATGTATATCCAAAAGAACTGAAAACAAAAGAACAGACAGATATTTGTATACCAATCTTCACTGCAGCATTATTCATAAGAGTCAAACAGTGGAAACAAGCCACATGCTTACCAACAGATGAACAAATACGCAAAATGCAGCATTTATGACAATGGAATGTAATTCAGCCTTCAAAAGAAGTGAAATTCTGACACCTGTTACAACATGATGAACTTGAAAACATGCTAAGTGAAATAAACCAGACACAAAAGGACAAATAATGTATGGTCACACTTATACGAGGGACTTAGAACAGGCAAATGATGCAGGAAATGAAATAGAGGCAACGTGGGGTCAGGGTTGGCGGTGGGGGGTGTGGAAGCTGTGAATGGGAGTTATGGTCTAATGGGTGCAGAGTTTGTTTGGCCTGATGCGAAAGTTCTGAAATGGGTAATGGTAATGGCTGCCCCATATTGTGACCTTATGTAAGTAACACCACTGCAGTGTGCACTTAAAAATGGTTAAAATAAGGGTATCTGGGTGGCCCAGTTGGTTAAGCATCCATCCAACTTCAGCTCAGGTCATGATCTCATAGTTGATCAGTTCAAGCCCCACATCGGGCTCCATGCTGACAGCTCAGAGCCTGGAGCCTGCTTGAGATTCTGTGTCTCCCTCTCTCTCTGCCCCTCTCCCATTTTCTCTCTCTCTCAGTCTCTCTCTCTCTCAAAAATAACCACTAAAAATGGTTAAAATACAAAAGTTTATGCTTATATATTTTATCACAACAAAGTGACAACATTATAAAAATAATTTATCTTTGGCCAAAAAAAAAAAAAGTAGGAAAGAAATGAGACTCATTAAACATGACTTTCAGAAAGCCTGAGCTTAGGTTTCCTTTGTCAGTCTGTCCTAACGTACTTCACTTCGACTAAATAAGGAAACTATTTCCCTTAAGGCAAAAACAGATGTTTGTTTCAGGTGGTGGACCTAGGGATCGGATAACCCTATGTTGTTTCCCCACCTCAGGTGGAGATGGGAATTCACCCTTGTCGGCCGGGTCCCTCTTTTAAGATTTGGGACAGCATCTTACCCCGAACGTCTGCCCCGTTTTCTCCCCGTGGGGAACCTGGGCCAGGGCACCATCAGTCTGACTCCTTTTCAGGCCAGTTGTGATGTCAGGGACGTTGCTGAAATCTGCATAGAAAGTGACAAAACACACATAAAAGTGAGTTGGCCCTTTGCAGAGAATAATAACGGCTGGTGTAAGGGTTCAGATAAACAAAGAGATGAAAGGAAAAAGCAACCAACAGCCTAGCGGGCAGCGCACAGCCGTGAGCCTTAACGACACAAGCTGGTCTTCTGAAACGGACCTGGGCTGTCACTAACGAAGCAGCAACATCTCCTGCCACTTTCAGTCAAAGGTGACCAATGACCAATCAAAACAGTGACTTAGGGGCACCTGGGTGACCTTGTCAGTTGAGCGTCCGACTTCGGTTCAGGTCGTGATCCTGCCGTGAGTTCGTGAGTTCGAGCCGTGCATCGGGCTCAATGCTGTCAGCACAGAGCCTGCTTCGGATCCTGTGCTGCTCTCTCTGCCCCTCCCCAATATGCTCTCTCAAAAATAAAGAACATTAATAAAAAAAAAAAACAGTGACTTAAATGCCTTGTCACTCTGCCTATTTCTGTGTAAACAGTACTTCACTAAGCTCTGACCTTGAGTAATTTATTTGGACCAAAAATCAAACACCAGTGATCATTGTTGGTACTTCCCTATTTTTGGCAAAGTGAGGGCAAAATCACCAGGATTATCTTGGGAAACCAATGATACAGTATCACAGACTCTTATTACACCCCAAAACTTGCTCATTTGAAAGCTTAATTCTTCTTTTTCTGACATCAATTTTATCCTGAATTGAAAGTCCCATAAGGAATAGTAAAACTTTGTCAACTTGCAGAGTAATGATTAGGAAGTAATATCAAAGGTAAGGAGAGCTTGCACTTTTCCAACCTACAGCCATACACACCTGCCAAGCCCAATTCTTTCCAATGGCTCTCAAATTAACAAATTTAAGAAGGACAGAGAGACTAGTCTTTGTCAAAATAGAACACAGGTTTCTATTCTAACTCTTGTATTTGGTAGATTGTCCCCTCAAACAGGTGAAGCCAGATGGTTTCTGATCCCAGCTACAACAAGATGTCACTGATCTTAAACCTGTCTGAGGTGATCTAGCCTGACCAGGCATAGATAGATGTTGACAAACCATCCGGCATGATGGGAGCCAGGACACTCGTCTCTAGGAGATCTTTAGAAGCTATGGGAGCCCTAGAAAATTGGTGAAACTCATGCATAGGAATGCTGGTCCATGATCCATGCTGATATAACCAGCCAGTACACAGGCACTTGCTTCTAAGACAAGAGGAGACCTAAAGAAAACATCTGAACGGTCTACAGAATTCTGGAGCTCTAATTTCTTCTTCCTTTTACCTCTTCCAAAATTCCAACCCTACCCAGAAAAGAAGCAGATAGTTCAAGTCACACTTATTTTTGGAGTCAGTTAGCCTGGAGAAGGCAGTGCTGATCACAGATGCAGGAGACATCCCTGGGAAAATTTCAGGCAGCAGTGACAGGTGGGGATGCTCGGGTTTGCTTCTTCCAGGCCCCTAACACCAAATCGCAGAGGCAGTCCAGGCACCAGCAGGCGGACTGCATGGGAAGATTGGTCCCTGAGCCAAAAGGAGCCCAAAGTTCCTCCCTCACTGCCTCGTTATGCTGCTGTGTGCACCTGTGTTTAAGGGAGACCAACCGACAAGAACCACAAAAAACAGCCAGTGTTCCTGGTGTATTTAGCACAAACGCACCTTTTCATCCATCCGTTCAACATTCCCTTTTTGAGCACTTCCTGTTTCCCAGGCACTGTGCTAGGTGCTAGGGATACAAAAATGAAGGAGATGCGATCACTATGCTTAAGGTGAGCTTCCAGCCCTGGAGGAGGTGATGCGTTACACGTGATATGAGAAAAGTCCACACGGTGGGGACAGTCAGAAAGTTAATTCTGCAAAAGACCCTGAAAGATTTAATAGCAAAGGAAACTCTGCGTAAGCAGAGTCTTTAAATCTTGGAGGTATCTATTTGTCCTTAAGGCTGATCATGACCAGTGAGCAGTGGGGAGATAGGGTTCCAGGAGCAGGAGGCAGCTGAGTAAAGGCAAATCACAGGAAGAGCCCAGCACCGTGTGGAAATGTGTTGAGCGTGACTGCAGTGGAGAAGGGGGGAGGGTGCCCTGTGACAGAGGGGTTGACAGAGGGCAAGCCTTTGGGAGAAAAACAGTCAGAAAGTCACAGCCACGCTATAGGTACGAGGTAGAAAGACCCAAACGAACTCAGTATTCGATAAAGGAAGAGCAAAGAAAAGAAGCAGACACAGAAATCTGAGCAGGTAGACCCCACGGGTGTCCTCTTTGCTGCCTGTTTCACATAAGGAGATCTGGAAAGGAGATAGCACAGGACCTGGTTTTATGCCTCAGGTGACAGGATGGATGGGCAACAGGAAGGGTCGGAGTAGAACTCATGAGCTTAGCTGTGGCAGTTCTGAGTCTGAGATGCATGTGGGCCGTCCAGTGGGAGACGGTCAGGAGTCCGGCCGTCCAGGAAAGTCCACATGGGAATGTGGGTCTGGAGTCGTCAGGTTGTAGCCGGCAGTGAAGCTACGGGCAGAGCGAGGCATGAAGGAGACCAAGGAGAGAACCCCAGTAAGGCCAATCAGAGCGTGTGGGGGGAAAGAGGCCCTCAGGGGACACACCTCTCTTCATTCAGAAATAGCAGAGGAGCGTAAGGAGACTAAGAAGGAGCAACGTGACAGAAGCCATACGGTGTAATAGCACCTTAGCGAGGCAAGAGGATCGGGTCGCCATGACTGCTGCCTTTACCTCGTAAATAAGGAGTGTCAGCATCTCCAAAGAGTTGTATCAAGGACAAGAATGAGGACAAAATCAAGACGTTTATTCATGACGAAGAGGTCTACAGCACCTGCTACGTAGCAGGTATGTCCTGAGTGCTGGGGGTACAAAGATGAAGGAGACCTCGAGTCCCCCGAAGATCTCAGACGTGGCACGGGCATAAGGAGCCTGGAGGAGCCAGACGGATGCTGGGGAAAATGACACGGCTGGTGTCAAAAGTGGGCGTCAAGTGAATTCTGAGTCATCTGTTCAACATATTCACAAAACTTCAGAACTGAAACGCTGAACGCTCCTGAAGCTTTGCCCCTCTCACAAAGGCAAAACGGTTACCTGGGAACAGAACACCAGCTACCCTTTCTGAGGTCAAAACTCCGCCCACCTCAGGAAACAAGGCTTTGCTGTGCATCGGTGAGGCTCCCCTATCACCCTTGGTCCCCTTTAACCTCAGAGAGCCATTGGGTACATCTTAGATCCTCCGTGAGGCACGAGCGCAGCCAGACTGGATCTCAGGAACCAACTCCCACTGAGGCTGGCCCCAGGGATCTGAGCCGTGGAAGTAGTTCTGGACGGCTCCTGAGTAAGACAGGAAGCCTCAGAGCTGTTACACCACCCAAATTTCACAGAGGCGGGATGGTATCCCGGCAGAAATCGAGTCTCTGCGGTGACCGATTCCTGTCCCTACCCACCGGCAACGCACCGATGCTGTCCTGGACACAAGGCACAGGGGAAACCAAGCTGGAGGGCCCACAGGTTCGGACCCCAGCTCGGGGAGCCTCAAGTTTCGCCAAGACCTGTATCCCCATAAAAACTAGTGTGCCCTTGGTGTTTGAGAGGAGAAATGAGAACAAAGTAAGCCTTGGGAGAAGAGCAGGCCGGGCTCTTCAAAAAAGAAAAAACAAAAAAAGTGCAGGCCAGTAAAATGCGAATGCTTACTTACAAAGCTGTTTTAAACAGGCGCCGCACTGACATCCTGTCCTAGGTGCCAAGTGCCTACGTGTAGCCCACTTATAGTCCGCCCACGTCCTGAGCACCAGCTGCCAAAGTGAGTAAATATATCCTTCCCATCCCAAGCGGAAAACTGGCCTCTCACCTTGGGACAGCCTCCTGGTGTGGCTGTACTCGCCAGGACACGTGTTAGGGCACTTTTCCCCTAAAACAGTAAGCACGTGCCTCCCGCCCCGCTCATGCTCAGCACACTCCAATTCGGAAGTTCAGACCTGCTCCGGAAATCTCGGGCGGCCAAGATGATTATAAATGATAAAAAATAGCAAAATCATAAATTCAACTCAAGATCTCTATCTGTATCTGGTAAATACACCCTATCTCTCTCATCTTATTCGTCGTGGAAATTAACGATTTGGGGTGAGGGCAGGCCACGTGACACATCTAACATGCAACACGACGGACAGGGCCTTCGACACGGCGGGTGTGTGACAGAGCTGCAACCAGCCGGGCCATACGTTTGGACCTGCTCGTTCCATTTAGGTCCTCCCTCATCGGATGGCTGCTGAGCTCTGCACACCCCCTGGGTACCAGGTACTACGTCAAGTGCCATGCGTGAGACCAGCCTCAGACATCTCCCTCCTCCAAAAACAAGCATATCTCAAGAGTGACGACACACGAGGCAGGCTCTCCTGGAAGGTGACCGACCGTCCCCGCCCTCCCGTTCCCTATGGCCAACCAAGGAAACGTAAGGGTCCAGGTGGGAGACATCTAATAACCCAGTGTCTTCCTGTCCTGTGTGGCAGCAGAGACCCTGCTGGTACCCTGTCAGCCAAGCAGCTGGGAATCCCAAGCCCTTTACAACGACAGAGCCAAAACTGTGTTCAAGTATCATCCTGGGGATCAACTTAAAAACAGAAACATCAGGACACGCTAATGTTAAGGTTGCCTTGCCCACAGAGCTGGTAGTGTGAATTCAAATCCAACGTAGCCCAGCTACTAGGCAGGAGGGCGGGCTTTGCCGTTTATTTCCCCCAAGGCCACAGGAAGCGCCAGGCCATACGGGTGCTGATGCGGCAGGCATGTGGAGTGGGAAGTCTGTGGGACTGGATGCCACTGGGAAGCCTGGGAAGGGCTCGGGCTCATGGCGGTGTCCCCGCCGGTCTCCCGTCTGCCGCTACCGCTCAGGAACTCTCGCTGTGCTTGCTCAGCAGGCAGCCTGGACGTCTGGTTCACCGAGCCGTGCCGTCTCATAAACCTGGTCTTGCTGGCTGCCTGTTCCTCCTTACTCAACCAGGCGGAGCAAGGGAAGAGACAGGAAGTTGTTCCCAGTCCCAGGACAGCCACCCAGGTGGCAGAGCCACCAGGCAGCTTCTGGCTGCGAGGAGGACAGGCGAGGCACACTGCCCGCAGTAGCCAGGAGTGGCCTCCAGAGGACGGACAACTGGCCCCTGGGATAGAATGATCCAGAACCCCCCATGGCAAAGGCTGGGAATGCCACTTGCGTTCTTAGAAAGAGCCACTATTTGAGACACTGAGCTAAAACCGCAAGATGATAGCAAACCCCGAGGCTCCAAACAAGAAACCAGAATGTTTTCACCTGTGAGCTACAATCAGACCTTTTGGATAAACTGATGGCGGTAGTCCTACCATCAGGGAACATGCTTCTGGTTTGTGGGCTAAGAATTCGTTAGAAGTACACTAAAAGAGGAGGCAACGAGAATGGAAATCATTTTTAAACGATGCTTTCTTGTGCTTTGAAGCACGCACTGTGGTGCAGCTTCTCAGTTATCACCACGTCCAAAGCCCCTCTTTCAATACTATCCTGAAATAACAACATTCATACATAATATAAACTACTTCAACAGGCAGTTTCACAAAAAGCAATAGCATGCCCTAATGGTAACACAAGGAGGAAAAAAAAAATGGAAAGGAATTTGCCATTTTTAAAAATGTGTGTTTCCGTATGAAAATGCTTGGTTGCAACCACTCTGGAAGCCTGTCCAGCATCCGCACTGCAAAGAATCACAGCGAGTATCTCCACTTCATCACAGCCCCAAGCCAGTGCAGTGCGCCTTGGTGGACTCGAATGCATAAGAGGTGCTGCCACCAGTGATCGGATTTTCCAAATCGATCAAAGCTTTTGGCCAAGCTCTGACCAAATAAAGGACAAACTTCCCTTGGTTTACTGGTCTGCTGCATTTCTAGAAATTTCCAAGTAGCCTACAGATGTGGGGTAATAAATACTCTGCGTTCATTTGTAAAATGAAGCCAGTTCTTGGCTCAGCTAATTACACAAGTATTTCACCTACACGAATATCCCGGGGAAAAATTCTGCAGTGTGAGAAATTCACTTGAACATGCAGGACATCCAGCAACCACGTCCCCTGACCACTAAATGCTATGTTCCTTCCATTCATTAGGAAAACCCAAACGAATCCCTAAACTTCCAAAATGTCACTGATGGGCAGTGCGCCCGCCCCTGCCGAGAACCATCTCTGCTTCTCCCTGTTGCCAGGTCTACAACCTCATCTCTGTGAAGTTCCATGACATCAGAGGAGGCAAAATGCACCACAGGCACGCAGCTGAGAGCAGGTGCAATGGTAATATTAGCTCCCTTGCTTCCTGAAGAAAAATGAAATATGCTTAATAAGGCAATTAAAAAGACAGTACCATGTTCAGATAAATAATGTGGCATATTTAACTGGGACTCTGATCTTAGGCTCAAAAATGTTTCAGTTGATGAATCATTAACCCGTAGGCCCCCCCCCTGAGGTGGAAACAATAGAAAGATAATATTCTATGAAGATGGCTGAAAAAAATCTAGAAAATAATATCAAAGAATTTACAAGTAAATAATAAATGGTTTTATTACGTTTGTAACTACATTATCCCCAGTGGCATTACAGTTGTACATCTTTGACTTTTAATAATTTTACACCCACTTACACTCAGAGAACATAGTTTGTGGGATTTATGTTCTTAATCTACTCAATCTATTCAATTTCTGTTTAATTTCTCAGAATTTCTACCACGTAAGTCCACAAATGAACAGCTTGTAGAAAATCTATAAATTTTAGACCTGAAGAGAATCTTAGAAATTATCCAACTGAATTCCTTCACCTTATGGATCTTGTGTTTTCTCCAAGCTTCACCCACTGTTGTAAAATTCTGCGTTAGTGCCCACAACACACAGTTTCTCACAGAGCCAGGAGCACACTGGACACTGAGTTTCTTTGCACAGAAAAGCTTAAAATCTCTCAACTTTTAAGGTTGAATGTGCAGACCTTGTATGGCATTATTTTTAATTAACTCAGACTTCCCTAAATTTTACGCATGCTTTTACTTAAAATGCAGTGATTCATGACACTTTTCATTAATGGCGTGTGCTGTACTCCGTCATCTAGGCAAATACGACTCATCATTGGTCAGTGAAACAGAATGAAAATAAAACCATTTAATTGAAAGAGACGGACTCTTTATTCAATGAGAGAAAACAACTCTGAGTTGACTGCATTCCAAGGCCAGTCAAGGCCTCCTGCACCATTAACAAAGACATCACCAGTGACACTATGGACTTCTGATACAGACAAAAATTGATCAACTTTTCTCAAGATATCTGGGACTCTACATTTCATTATTGTTACTGTTCCTGTGTCAAGAAAAAAATCAAAGCATCTGTCTGAATGTCACTGTTAAGCTGGCAAAGAAGTAAATTCTATCACAGCACAAATACCATGCCAAAAAATGTAAATTTCATAAATCTTCCAAATCCATTTCACTTGAGGTCACATTCCAATTGGTGATGTTCCTAACAATGCAAGGTCTCTGGTGATCAACAGAGAGAAGTAAATACTGATAGGAAATGTTTCTTAATAGGAGGCTGCCCTGATTTGAGTCAATTATCTTATTATAACTACTCCCAACACCTGAAAGAACCTTTAAAGGAACAGGAAAACGGCAGCTGTTTTCAGGGCAGAAATGGGTTGCAGGCCACCACCAGGCCAAATAATGGAGAAGAGCCTTCTGAGAAGGGGCAAGAAGGGAAGCAGGTATACCCACATTCTCATTTTCTAGACAGGCTATGGTTGTGACAGAGGCATGCACGCAACCCAAGGAAAGAAGGCAAAGGGCCTCGCATCGTACCTTATCAGGGTCCCTAACGAAAACCACTCAATGGTAAGAGGGATCTCCAGCTAAGGTTTCGGTTCTACAAGAAACTGGTATCCACCAGAGCTAGGAAGACCCCCAGATGCTGCACTTAATCACACCACAAATACACACCACCGTATTTCAGACACTTAAGAATTTGAATAAAGTAGAATTTAAGTTCAAAACCCTTCCAAACTACTTAGGTGTACTTAAGGCCCCTGAAAGGAAACTTCTAACAAGAGTATGCTCACGATTCTATTAGGGGATGTGCTACAGGAGAAAGGAAACCTGAGGAACACCTTCCAGGAAGGGCTACTGCCCGGTGGGACTGCGAGAGGGTAAAACAGAGTACCATTCAGCCATAAAGGGGAATCCGTGACTGCCTCATGCTACAACATGGACGAACCTAGAAAACGTCATGCTAAATGAAAGCAGTCAGGTACAACAGGCCACATGGCATACGACTCCACTTACGTGAAGTAGCCGAAACAGGCACATCCACAGAAAGAGAATGGATTAGTGGCTGTCAGGGGCTGGGGGGAGGGGCAGTGGGGGGTGACTGCTGATGGGCCCACGGTTTCTTCTGGAGATGACAAAAATATTCTGGAATTAGTGGTGATGGCTGCACAACTCCATGAATATACTGAAAACTACTGATGTGTACACTTCAAACGTGAATTTTTTGTACGTACTTATTTTTTTTTAAAAAAGAAGGTAAGGGGCGCCTGGGTGGCGCAGTCGGTTAAGCGTCCGACTTCAGCCAGGTCACGATCTCGAGGTCCGTGAGTTCGAGCCCTGCGTCAGGCTCTGGGCTGATGGCTCGGAGCCTGGAGCCTGCTTCCGATTCTGTGTCTCCCTCTCTCTCTGCCCCTCCCCCGTTCATGCTCTGTCTCTCTCTGTCCCAAAAATAAATAAACGTTGAAAAAAAAATTTTTTTTTAAAAAAAAGAAGGTAAGACTGGAAGGAACTACACAAAATATACAGTCACTTTACTGAAAGGGTCACGAAAATCAGTGTGAATTATTAAAAAAGACATTAAGAATGATGACAGTGAAACTATTACTGAACAAGTGACCTTCCCCTAAAGTGAGAAAGCACCAAACACAAGACAGTCTGCTCCAAATCGCCATCCCAGCCTTCAGATAAGAATACAGATAATACGGAGGGTCATTACCAATTCGGTTAACACTTGGATTTGTTTTACTGCAGCACATGTTATCACTAGGTTTCAGTCTCCGTAGGTATGTTAATAGACAAATATTTAAAAGGAGGGGTGCCCGGGTGGCTCAGGTCATGATCTCACAGTTTGTGAGTTCAAGTCCTGTGTCGGGCTCTGTGCTGACAGCTTGGAGCCTGGAGCCTGCTTCAGATTCTGTGTCTCCCTCTCTCTCAGCCCCTCCCCCACTCATACTGTTTCTCAAAAATGAACAAACGTTAAAAAAACTTAAGGAAAAAAAGGAGTTAAAAGCCTTTCCCCTACCTAGACGGAGAAACACGAAGATACACTTCTCTCCCTACCACTGATCATGACCTTGTCCAAGTTCCCAGCAGTTTAATGTGTCTCTGTGCCTTGATTTACCCAGCTGTGAAAGTAAAATGGTAATAACACATCTCTGCTCCATCAGGGTGATGTAAGGGGTAATTAATGCTTTTAAACTTCTTTGGGATCTTTAGATTCAAGTCAGCCTATCATTACGAACCCTTAACAAACACCTTCTCTGTGGCAGTCAAAACCTGATGCTATTTAAAGAGGTGATGAGGTTTGTTGCGAAACCAAAATGGAATGCTTGATCAATTACTTTGCTTTTTTCACTTCGCAAGCTTTTGTCAGAAATGCACATTCCCGTGTCATTTCAATTGGTGCTTTATGCCTATTAAATAACTGAGTTTCTGAGAAAAACAAAACAAAATAAAACACTAAATCGTTTTGTCCGATCCTTCATTTTAAGAGTTGAGGAAACTGGAGTTAGAGTAACCCACCGAAGGTCAAGCCCAAGGTTGGAGCTACAATCCAGATCCCCTCACTGCGGATCCAATCTTGCAGACATGTTACTACCCCCATATTCATCTTGAAACACATCTCACTATCCACATGGACCTACAGTGGTGACACAGACTGTTCCCTCTTAGTTGTGGTTTGGGTTTATCTGCCAAAAGAATCGTATGTCAAGGGTACCAATCAGCCCCTGGAAGTTACAGAGCAGCACAGACCAGGGTGGAAGCCATTCTTCTGAGATAAGCAGTCAAACTCGTTGCAGCTGGGGCATATGGTTCAGCGAACAGCATCATGGGCCATTCCAGAGCCCCTCAGACATGTGTGCAGATGAGCAGAGACTTGAACTCTGAGAAAGTCCCAGCACGCCTCCCTTGCAGTAAAATTTGTAAGGAGGAAAACTGGGAGGCTTCGAGGAATGCTCCAGGATTCTTTTTATCCCCCAGAACCCACTCTCAGGAACACTTCCTTTACTTCACGTTAAAAGACTCCTATGAACCTTACTTTCACTTAATAGATATTTGAGGGACACACCTGCTGTTCCCAAGAATCGTGCTGGCTTCCATGTCTTAAGAATCTTGGTATTCGTCAAGGTCTCTGTTTCTCAAGGGATTTTCAAGCTAGTAGATAAATTACATTAAGTACACAGTGATGCTGCAAGGCAGTAAGTCATAACTGCCATATCAGAAATACCAAGCTCAAAAGAGGAAGAGTCCGCAATCCCCCAAGGTGACGTGTGGGCAGCCCCCTACTTCTCACAGAATACAACCCCAAAAGCGTGAAGACTGAGTTTGTGGGTTCTGTGAAGACTTGTATTCCCAGAGATCTTAACAAATTATAACATGTCTGTTCATAGTCACCGGCCACATACCTTAATCTTCTGCTTCCCCAGTGAACACATACTGGCCTACTGGAGATTCAAGGACATCCGTGTGGCACTACGGGCTCCCTGGCTGGGGCACACCTGATGACTGGCATTTCTGGGGCACAGGTATTAAGCTTATGAAACCTAGGCTTCTTATCAGCATTTTTCAGCCTTTTCCCCCTCGTTTCTATAACATCTGAATGACACAATTCAACAGACATTCAAATAACGTTGCTAACACTACTATGCAAAAGTGCTTCCACTTCACAGAAGCGTGACAGGGTCATTTACCAACTGAAACACTAAAGTCAGAATTAAATTCCCCGATGACAATCTAGGAGTAATTAGCGTTGGGAAGGTAAATGTAAAAAAGCTGAGAACAGCCATGTTTAGAAGCTTCTCAGTGCTTCCCTGGAAATTCCAGATTCTATAGGAAGCCCGTTGAGAGATTTGGGAGGAAGGAGCATTCTGCACACTGTTCTACGCGGCCCCGCGTCTGCCCGCTCTCCAGGGGTGGCTGGTCAGGCCTCCGCACAAAGGACACAAAATAATTCTTCTAACAATTTCTCGTGTTTCTTTCCAAGTAACTTTTCCCAGAGCTACGCACAAGTCATAAAATTGGATAATGTGAACTTGGTCACATTTTCTCTTAACGTGTTAAAAGATGTCATGGGAACGAACAATTTATAAACAGATAATCAGAGCTGAGAACCGTAGGATCAGAAATAAATTTATAAGATGTAACCAATCACAACCCAACTGGGTCAGAGGAAAAGAATTTGCTGCACTATTTCAAACTTCATCGTTTTCTCTTATAAAGGAACATGTTTTTGCCCCTATACTATGCCTGAAAACCTTTAAAGTAGGCAAGATGTCATTCAAATCTCCTCCCCCCCTTCCCCTTATGTTGCTAGTTTTGATGAATTTTGTGGAATTTTATATATGACCTTTCAGTATAAGTCATTTTAAAGCCATTTTGGAAGCAGGTGGAATATTCACTATAAACATAGAGGCTTAACACAAGGTGTTCCAAAGTAAAGTCCTGGTCTTCCCCCAAAACCACTCTATCGACAGCTTCCCCATCTTGGGTGATGGCAACTCCTCGCTAACAGTCGCTCAAGGTCAAACCTGGGAGTCACCCTTGCTTCCTTTCCTTCCTGGACACCCACACCCAATCTCTGAGCAAGTTCTGTTGTCTGTACCTCCACTGCAGCCACTGTGAGCAAAGGCTCCATCATGTCCCACCTGGATCGCTACAAAAGCCTCAACCCACCCTTGGCCTCGGACAGCCTGTTCTCAATAGTCAGTGATCCTTTTAAAATCCTGGTCAGATGATGTCACGTGTCTGCTCAAAACATGGACAGCCCCTCCTATTCTTCAGACTCAGAACTGGGCAAGTCCTCCCTGATCCTGCCTCACATGTCCTCTTGGGCCTCACCTCCCCAGTCCCCTTTCTCTTACCCAGGGACGCTGGGCTATTTGCCTTCAACATGCCACTTACATCCCCATCCTGGGGCACCTGTGGCTGTTCCTCCACCTGGAAAGCTTTGCTTCCAGATGCCCCCAAGGCTCCATCCTCACCTCCAAGCCTGTTCCAATGCCTCCATCTCACCGACAACGACTGGTGCCCTATTAACAACTGCAACCTGCCCCCATCTCTACTCCTGGTCCCGCCTCCCCTGATCTATTTGTTTTCCATCACACTTATCACCTGTTCGTACACGATATAATCTACTTACGTTTACTGCTTATATCCATTTCCACACACTGAAATATAAGCTCCGTGTGCTCAAGGAGTTTTTACCTGTTGTGTTCACTGCTGTATCTCCAGCACTTCTAAAACAGTGCCTGACACAGAACAGGCAGCCACCAAATTTATTTGTTCAATGAATAAATTAAAGCAAAGTTAAAAAAAAGAGACCCCAGGTTTCTCCACTTGGCCTCAGACACTCTCATGAGTAAGGAGTACTCACCACGGTGGGGGTGTAGAAAACGGCAAGTCTCATATCATAGACAACTTTTGTGTTTGAATTCAGGATCAAAATTAAAATCAAGCATCATGGTTCATTTGCCAACTTCATGGAAAAATGTTTTTTCAAAGTCAAATTCTTTCCGCCACAAACTCGGCCTCCTGAACAAAGCCATGATTCCCTTAGCTACGAGGTGTATTTTCTGCACTTTAAGCCACATTTTTTTTTTTCAACGTTTATTTATTTTTGGGACAGAGAGAGACAGAGCATGAACGGGGTAGGGGCAGAGAGAGCGGGAGACACAGAATCGGAAACAGGCTCCAGGCTCCGAGCCATCAGCCCAGAGCCTGACGCGGGGCTCGAACTCACGGACCGCGAGATCGTGACCTGGCTGAAGTCGGACGCTTAACCAACTGCGCCACCCAGGCGCCCCTAAGCCACATTTTAAGATATAATGTTAAGTATTAGCATCTTGTTGAAAAATCAGTATTGGAAATGCAAGACCTTCGAGGGTTTTGTTTTGTTTTATTTTGTTTGTTTTATTTTTGAGAGAGAGAAAGACAGAACACGAGCAGGGGAGGAGCAGAAAAAGAGGGAGACACAGAATCCCAAGCAGGCTCCAGGCTCTGAGCTGTCAGCACAGAGCCTGATGCGGGGCTCGAACTCTGAACCGTGAGATCATGACCTGAGCCGAAGTTGGACACTTAACCGACCGAGCCACCCAGGCGCCCCATTTTTTAAAAATTTTTTAAAGCTTAAAGTCCTGTCATTCCTATATCCTTGATTCATTCATTCCTATGATTGAGCAAAATATTTATTGAGTGGCTCCTCTTACGTGTCTGGTGACTTACTAGTGATAAAATACAAAAGACCCTGTGCTGAGGAAGGACAATGACCCCTGCCAACCTAAGTGGAGGGAAGCCCGGGGACTGTCTCGCCACCACAGTGTCCCCCACTCCTCAACCCCATCCCAGCCTGGCCCACACCTGTATCATTTCTCAGCTGGACCATCAGCAGCTTCAGTGCACCTGCGCTCCCCTCCCCCTGGCTCCTCGTCACCAGGCCTTCCCTGCCTGACACACAAGACCCTTTGGGACCTGGCCTTCACCAGTCTTATCTTCTCCACCTCCCCCGTTCATACGTTACTGTCCAAAAACCGTGAATGACTCCCGCATCTGCCACAGCCAGACCCTGACCCCCACCCTCTGCCACTTCTCTGTACCCAGAATGCACTGCTTTCTTCAGGTTTAACACAAGTGAGACCCTCCCTCAGAAGTGGCCCTGAGAACCTAGAACATGAGTTATCGCTGCCCCTTATGTACACTAACAGCCCTTCTCAGAGTGTAGTCTGTAGACTCCTGGGCGTCACTGAGACCCTTGCAAATGGTCTCTAAGTTCAAGATGATTTTCATAAAAATGCCGTCATTTGCCTTCTTCTGAGGACATCTGCAGTGGCGGCACAGGACAGTCGTGGGTGGACCTTCTAGTGGCACAGCACGTGTCAGAGCAGCGGCAACAACCGTACTGGTCACCACCGACGCCGTTACCCCATGCTTACATCAGGGAACACGCCAGCGTCCATTAAGAATGTTCTGGGGTGCCTGGATGGCTAAGTCAGTTAAACGTTCAACTCCCGGTTTCCGTTCAGGTCGTGACCTCACAGTTCGTGCCCCTTCCCTGCTTGCACTCTCTCTCTGCCTCAAAAATAAATAAACAAACAAAAAAATGTCCTCAATGAAGCAGAACAAAATGGCTGATTTTACTAAAACTCAACACTTGGGAACACGTTTGGGAAGTATCCATATGGCTCTCTGCCACGGCTGTTCCAAGAAAATGCACTCACACCACTGGGTTGCAAGCTGAACTAGTTGCGTTTTTTGTTTGTTTTCTATAAAACTATGTTTACTCAAAAAAAATAACTGACAAAATATTTTCTTTAAAATGAACAAAGTGAGGGCACCTGAGTGGCTAAGTCAGTTAAGTGTCCAACTCCTGATTTTGGCTCAGGTCATAATCTCATAGTTGTGAGATGGAGCCCCATGTGGAGTTCCACAATGAGCATGGAGTCTACTTAAGATCCCCTCTCTCTCTCCCTCTTTCTCTCTCCCCCCCCACCCTGCCCCGCCTTTCCCCCACCTGCACACAAGTGCTCTCTCAATAAGTAAATAAATAAAATGAGAAGCACCTGGGTGGCTCAGTCGGTTAAGCATCTGACTTTGGCTCAGGTCATGATCTCACAATTTGTGGGTTCAAGCCCGTGTCGGGCTCTGTGCTGACAGCTCAGAGCCTGGAGCCTGCTTTGGATTCTCTCTCTCTCTCTCTCTCTCTCTCTCTCTCTCTCTCTCTCTCTCTCAGCCCATCCCCCCCTCACACCCTGTGTCTCTTAAAAATGAATAAACATTAAAAAATTGTTTTATATAAATAAAATGAAAAAAAAAAGAGCCTATCACTTCCAAGAAAAAACATGACTATTATAGATAGAACTCCAACTTTCTAGCAAAACTTCAAATCTGGGAAAACTTGTGTTTACCACTGTGACCTTGATAGCTTTCCAATACATCAAGGCTTTTCCACAGGAAACTGGTGGGGATATTAATGTGATTTTAATGTTGTAAAGTGAAATGTCCATATTTGAAAGACCTAAATAACCTAGCAACCTAATATTTTCCAAGTAGCTACTGCATGTTACAAAATCACATGATTAAAAGATCCATTCAAAGTGTAAAGCCAATGGATTTTAATAGGAGCAAGTAGAAAAGTCCACCATTTATGTTTCAGACCCCACATTGCAACTCACTTTGAAGGAATTACCACTTGTTGAGTTTTGGTGTAATATTAAAGAAGGATATCCACAATTATCTGAAAGATTATTAAAATACCTCTTTTGCAACTATGTATCTGTGTGGGACTGAATTTTCTTCATATCGCTTTCATGAAAACACACACTGCAATAGGCTGAAACACAGAAGCTGACCTAAAAGCCAGCTGTCTTCTAGTAGGACACCCATTGAAGAGACTGCAAAAATGTAAAACAAAACTATTCTTCTGATCTTTTTTTTTCTTTTTTGGTTTGGAGGCCAGTTCACTAAAAATATGCTCATCATGTTAATGTGAACTAGATTCATTATTCTTACTTTAAAATAAATTTTAACTATTTTTTTAAATGTCTAACATAATAAACATTGATAGATAAAATCTGCATAACAATAGCTCTTTGGGGTCCTTGACAATTTTCTAGAGTTGAGGACCTGGAGACCAACAAGTTTAGGAGCTGCAGGACTACAGCTATTACTATGGCGGATTGTGATTGTGGTCTGTCGGCACATCCGCTCCTCCCCCACTGTCATCTGCTCCTCCCCCACTGTAGCAGCCTCAGTAGGACTGTGGTTCTTTATTTTTGTGCCTGTTCCATCAAACACAGTGCTTGACACTTTAACTCAAATTTATTATCTTACAGTTCTGGTGGTCAGAAGACTAAAATGGGCAGCTGGGCTGCATTCCATCTGGAGGCTCTAAGGGAGAATCTGTTCCCATGCCTCTGCTAATTCAAGAAGCTGCATGCATCACTTGGCTCCCAGGCCCACATCACTCTAATCTGCTTATGTCCTCACATCTCCAATTCTGACTCTCCAGCCTCTCTCTTTCACTGGGCCCATACGTATAATCCAGGATAATGTCCCCATCTCATGATCCTTAATTTAATCACATCTTTGAAGTTTCTTTTGCCATGTAACTTCTTTTGCTATATTCACATAGCCGTGTACAAAGATAATGCAATAAAACAGAGCAGAAAAATACCCCACCATATCCCCCAACATTTAAGCATCTCCAGACCAGAATGAGAAAGAAACTAAGACCAATGGTTACCTCTGGGAGACAAAATGGGTGACTAAGGACAGAGTGGGAGAAATTCATCTATGTTATTTAGTTAACAAACACTTATGTGGCCTTCACTATGTGCCAGGCACAATCTAGTTCTTTCCAAAAATTAGCTCATGAATCCCATAAAGATCCTAGACTGTGTTACAGTTGCAAAAACTAAGCACAGACCAATTAAGTGGCTTGTCCAACCAAGATCACACAGCTGGTAAGGGGGCAACCCTGGAACCAAGACTGAACCCAGGTCGTCTGCCTAGTGTCCACACTCTTAACCACTTCCCTACACAGTTCGGACTGTGTAACCCTTCATACTGCTGGAATTTCGTACAAGGCACGTGTATTACCAATCCGAACAATTAGAGATACAGTCACAATATAGCTGTCTCCAAAAGTGAAAACTAAAAAGAAGATATCCCTACATGGTCCTTCCAGATGGTCTCAATTCCTGCACAAGAAAGAATAAGATCAGGAACACAATTCATCTTTAAACCCAACGCAAAGCGCAGACACGGAAATGCAGACAGGCATCGTCTAGCCATCAGTAGTCATCATATCCACAGGAACAGTCAGACCTTTTTCTTCTTTTATGTAACAGGCTATAGAGTTTCCTCTTTCCAACACCACCTAACGGCTTCCCAGAAGTACTACTGCATAGCACCCCGGCTCACTGCACATGCACAGGAGACTATATTTGATCCAGTCATCCCAAACTTTCAAATGCCTATTAAAAGTGACATATCCCACAGAAATTTCATATAGTGTTCTTTAGAGAAATTCTGTCAATTTTTACCTGAAAGAGGAATTTGTATTTAAGGTCAGCAGATATAACCTAGGACTGGTTTTTAACTCACAATGCTGGCAAACTTCACTTACCAGCTTCTCCCTCAGTCCCGAGATGGCCTCATCCTCCATGCTGCAGGGCATCTCCTAACCAGCACCCTCCCTACCACAAGCCAGCAGAGCATGGTTCCTCCCGCCACTCCCCTAACTACACTACCTGTGAGGACCATACCATTCCTGGCCATGGCTTCATGTACTGAGGCACACCGTGGTTCTATAGGACACCTATGGTAATTCATTTATTCATTCTTTCCCTCTCTCCCCCCAAAAAACATTCATTTGAGTATTTATTTTGCAAGGGGCTTGTGGTCATTAAAAACAATACTTTAAGACCAAAAGGAATGAAACCATAGTCATGGAATAATAAAGCAGATATGCAAGGGGCAGAGTATCTACCCAGAAGCGTTTCAAGCTGTGCATTAGTGGTCATAAAGTGACCAGACAAATCCTCTGCATTTTATACAAGGCAGGGGTAATTAATGCAATAGTCATCAGGTTTTTCAGACACAGGCCATGACATGCTATAAATTCCTGAAATTTAGGGTTTTCTACAATCCCCAAAAGACTTTCCAATTTTATTTCGTGCTCACACACTGGCAAGGTGACCTCTACATGCGGTCTGGGTCCCAGGTTGCATGCTGTACGTGAAATGTCCCCCGGACCCCACACCACACACCTCCCAATTGGTAACTGTCCATCAGCAGTGCTCAAAGCAAATGCTAAGCTTTCTCCAATTTTGCATGCCTCTGTTTTGGACTCTTTGCTCAAAAGAAACAAAAACATCAGTGAGAATTCTACTTGAGCTGAACTCCTAACTCTTTATTGAAAATTTTCTTTTCTTTTTTTTTTTTAATTTTTTTTTTTAACGTTTATTTTTATTTTCGGGGCAGAGAGAGACAGAGCATGAATGGGGGAGGGGCAGAGAGAGGGAGACACAGAATCGGAAGCAGGCTCCAGGCTCTGAGCCATCGGCCCAGAGCCCGACGCGGGGCTCGAACTCACAGACCGTGAGATCGTGACCTGAGCTGAAGTCGGACGCTTAACCGACTGAGCCACCCAGGCGCCCCGAAAATTTTCTTTTCTTAAACAGTGAATTATTATTCACAAGTGTTTTACTTTTCCCACTCAACTATAAGTTTCTTGAGGATAGAAAATAATGACTAATTCATCTTTATGTACCTGCAACATTTAGCAGAGCGTTGTCTAGTTGTTAAATAAACAAGTGAATGGAGGACGAAGAAAGAGAAAAAGGGGACCATATTCCCCTACAACACTGTTTTATACAAGAATTAGTATCTAGGGACCACAGTTCCCTCCTCTGCTCAGAAATCCACATGCTCACTTCCACTGATGAAACGGAAAATGACCTTTGGCACCATTATAAGGAACAAAGATATCTGATACCAAAGTTCTCTGTGTCCTGGTAAAAGTGGTATATTTCTCACTCATTTTTTTAAACCAAATTTTAATGCACCAGACACCTTTAGGAACTCATATGCTTTTACATCTGGGGATCTGGGGTGTCAGCCAGTCAGACTCAGTAACAGCAGTTTCGCGCACAGAGCACTCCCTGGGCTAAGTGCTGTTCGTCATCCTATACCAGGCTATGGAAGCCCAAGCGCCCTCATCCTCATAAATGGGAAATTAGTGACTTTGCCACATCAGAGCTGGCTCTGGAATTCCTCCGCTGGTGGAAAGCTGTAGAAAGGGCACGTTCAGTCCCAGGAGCAATTCCTTCCAAAGAGCAAATCTGCATCTAAGTGGCTTCTGGTAGTGTGACCTACACTACGCATACATCAATTTTAGAA
Source organism: Prionailurus viverrinus (assembly GCF_022837055.1). Lineage (NCBI taxonomy): Eukaryota > Metazoa > Chordata > Mammalia > Carnivora > Felidae > Prionailurus > Prionailurus viverrinus. The sequence goes on along the minus strand of NC_062565.1, from coordinate 140,249,498 downwards.
AGAGACTGATTCAAAGCTGGGTGAGGAATTAAAAAAAAAAGAACCTTAGGCTTCAACTACCTTCATCATCGGATAAGCACCGCTGGGCTGATATTGTCAAAGCGGGAGCAGGAACACAGGTCTCTATTTGGCTCCCGTCAAATATACCTGGACCTTCATAGCACAGTGTTAATCGCTGTTTATGGACAGAGACTACGTTAATGCCACAACAAGCTTGGTGTTGACAGAAAGACTTTCTTCAGGAACTCTATGCCCAAGGAGACTCTCTTAAAAGCTGTTGGAATTTCTCAAAAGATGGTATACCCCAGAAAAGGATTTTCCATATAAACCACAAAAATGGCATTAACAGGAACCTGGTGTGATGAGGGCTCGCACACCCAACTCACTCAATGGCGGCCTTGTTGGCTCAAAACTAACACCAGCCTCTTTGGGGGATTCCGGTGGCAAAATTAACCTCTCTGTAATAAGTCTTTACAGAGGACTTTTCTGCTCAAAGTCAAACACAGCCTATATATACATTTCCTCTTTCCACTGTGGGTAAGCCGAACAGAAATTCAAACCCTTTAAAGCAGGGATCAAATGGTCATCCATTCTAAGGAAACCAAGGAACTTAATACTGAATGCTCATCAATTCTCGACGCGTTCCTATCTACTCCACTCTTCACAGAGGATCACAGGAAGATCACAGCCAAGCCAGTGACTCTGCGAAGTTCTTTGCTTCTCGGTATACTCAGCTGGCTGAACGGGCCAGTGTCTCCTGAGAGTGGGCTGCGGAACACTCGAGCTAACAAGTCAGCTTGCCGCATCCTGAGCCACTTAGGACAGTGGTGGTGGTTTGGGGAGTATAACCCTCACTGAGAGAACACCACACAAACACAGCAGCTATCATTTGCTGAGAACTTCACACAGATTATCTCATTTCATCCCCAAACCCTTGGCACACAAGGGTTCAAGAAAAGGTAGGTCCTACCTCTCAGGTAGAGACCTGCCTCCTTTAGAGTAATGGCCCCAGGGCAGCGTGAATGAGCCCACTTAACAAGGAAGTTCACGCTACCCCAGACTTCCGAAGGAAGCTGACAGCCAGACCCAGGAATGTGCATTTCAAGTTCATCAGGTTGAGCCTTAAGCATCACAAAGCCTGGGAACCATTTTCCTCAACATCATACATACCAATGAGTCCTAAATACCAGTAGGATGCTTCTTTTCTAGAAAAGCAAAGATGCTGAACAGCGAGCTACAATCACTGCCCTGGTTCCTCAGGATCTGCTACTGTGGCCAGCACTTTTCTTCAGTCAGGTACGTAAAGAATAAAGGGTTTTGTTTTGTTTGCTCTAACCTGATCAAGAGACTAAAGCTAAAAAAGATAAATTTCGGGGCGCCTGGGTGGCGCAGTCGGTTAAGCATCCAACTTCAGCCAGGTCACGATCTCGCGGTCCGTGAGTTCGAGCCCCGCGTCAGGCTCTAGGCTGATGGCTCAGAGCCTGGAGCCTGTGTCTCCCTCTCTCTCTGCCCCTCCCCCGTTCATGCTCTGTCTCTCTCTGTCCCAAAAATAAATAAACGTTGAAAAAAAAAAAAAGATAAATTTCTGGATACCTAACCAAACCAAAAGTAGACCAAAAGCCCTAAACTCAATGTGGCTTGTCCCCAGGGCCTCACACATTTTGAACACCCAATACGGGGTCAGTAAACATTCCTCACAGAGAGTCAAGATAGGACCAAAACAACAGCTCAACAACTTCTTCTATCTTCTGATATTCTTACATTTCTAAACAACAACAACAAAGACAGGTCTTCCCTTCCAGAGCACCAGCTGGGTTTTGGGGTTTGGTTTTTTTGTTTGTTTGTTTGTTTTTTGTTTCTTTTAATTAACAGGTAGAGGAAAACAAAATGGGAAAATCTTCCTTCTTTTCAAGTATTGGGCTGCCTTCAGGTAATGCCAAGGGAACATGAAACTGGGGGAAAGGCAGACTCTGAGATGCCCACTCCTAACTATAACTCAAAATTATATAAAAATTGCTTATCAAAGTCATTTAAGTTGTTTCCTTTGTGTAATTTTTAATTTTTTTTAGCAAGAAAATGGGACTACCTTTTTCTAATTCGATGGCCAAAGGACAACAGGGTAATTTTATTTATTTTTTTTTTAATTTTTTTTTAACGTTTATTTATTTTTGAGACAGAGAGAGACAGAGAATGAACGGGGGAGGGGCAGAGAGAGAGGGAGACACAGAATCGGAAGCAGGCTCCAGGCTCCGAGCCATCAGCCCAGAGCCCGACGCGGGGCTCGAACTCACAGACCGCAAGATTGTGACCTGAGCTGAAGTCGGACGCTTAACCGACTGCGCCACCCAGGCGCCCCTAGGGTAATTTTAAATAAAACATGAAGCTACATAGGAGAGGGAAGAGGAGACTCCGTGTTTGGAATTCCTGCCACGTAAGGAGCCGGGCTGGACACACACAGATGTGGACTCCCTCACGGTGACCCATTCGGCTGAGGGGTGAAAGCTCGTCTTCCAGATGCTAAATCAAGGTTCAATGTCTTCAGTACAGGCTCCCCCGGAAGCAGAGTCCAAGCCAAGGGCAGGGGTTTACAAGTTCATTTGGAAGGTGATCCCAAGAGGCCCAAGTGAGGGAACAGGGAAGGTGAGACCAAAGGGGAGAAATCCCATAAAAGGTGTGCAAATGAGGTTGCTACATGCAAGTGGGGCTCAATTCCTCGGGGACCACCTGAGGAACTGGTCCACACCTCAGGACTGTCCCCACGGTGGGTAAGGAAGCCAGCGCGTCTGGCTACCCACCTGCGCCCACGGTCGCACAACCGGCAAGCGCAGCCAGGACTCGAATCCAGGTCTGACTCGGAGGCTGCGTGCCAGCCACCACGCCATCCCACCTCCCACTACACAAACGCAGGCTCCCGAGTATACCTGTGATACGGTGCACAAATGCGGGACTCAGTCTTTTCCTCTTCCAATTCCCCACCCCGCACTACCCCTTAGTTTCTTTTTCCCCATCCTTAAACACACACAGATTTCCTTTTGAGATGCTCACTCCCAGGCATCTTCTTTCTTTATAAGCTACACAACTACTTCAAAAAAGTAAATAGGGGCGCCTGGGTGGCTCAGTCGGTGAAGCGTCCAACTCTTGGCTTCAGCTCAGACCATCTCTCGGTTTCGTGAGTTCCAGCCCCACACAGGGCTCTGCCCTGGCAGCACGGAGCCTGCTTGGGATTCTCTCTC